>NC_048896.1:39735728-39952043 GCF_011077185.1 Oxyura jamaicensis | reverse complement strand
AAATAAAATAAAATAAAATAAAATAAAATAAAATAAAATAAAATAAAACAATTGAACTTCCAAATAGAAAAGCAGAGAAAGGCTTATCCAGGACATAACTCATGGAAAATTCAATCAATAAATTAACACAAACTTCCATTAAATCATATGTGTAATTTACTCCATAGTTATCAGAGAACTTAAGTCTGTGCTACACATGGATTTAGTGGAACCACTGTACATGTACAAGATTAAACACATGTTCAAATGCTTTGCTGAATCAGAACATGGGTTAGGTGACAATAAACTGTGGTTCTGCCCTCTCTGCAGTTACTAAATTTGGCAGTGTTATGCAGGTTACTTCCCTTTTGTTATCATCTGTGGGAATACCATGCTGTAGCGCTGACATACAAGGAACTAATGAATATTTCATGAAACTCTCAGTTATTGTTTAATCACAGCTCCTTTATGAGCTGATGGAATTTGTGTTGACTTGATACAAAGGGAAAATAGCATGGCACTTTCTGAAATGTAATAGTGAAAACAAAGCCAAAAATAAACTAAGTTAATATTTAAAATGTGAGAAGTGCAGAAGAGAAATATGAAGAAATGATTTAAAGTTAAATAGACATTTGGAAGTCTTTACCAAAAAGATCAATGCATCTGCATAAGACAGAAGTGCTTATTTCTACGATATGACATTTCTATTCTTATTTATGTTGAGGATCAGCTCCTTCCATGAATATCCCATGAAACTACTAATTAATTTGAGTCAGGACTAAAATGAATTGCAAGTAGAATGAATGTGACAAGTACATAAAATGCTGGTCCAAACTGCTCCACTTTTTTTCTAAACCTATCCTTATCTGAGAACATGCAGTATGGAAAGTATGGCTATTCAAAAAACGAAATATTTTCTTTGCCTACTAAACTCCTACTATCAAAGTTAACAGCCCAATCAAGATTATTAACTCTAAGGGTAAATTTTTAATAATTTATTTAAATTAACTGGATGCAAGGTTTGTTCTTCCAGACCATTCTTATTGTGGCCAGTCTTAAGCTGAAACACACAGTACTTCAGATTTGTAACATCCATGTGCACAATCACTGTGCACATACTGTGTTCTCTTAACTGCTGTAATAGGACCTAATCCTAGGCCCTTTGAAGCCAATGAAAAGACTCCCACTAACTTCAAAGGATTTTAGGTCCAGGGTATTTTCTTTGCAAGGCTTTAGTACTTGATAATATCTGGTCTAGTAGGGAAAGAAGGTGAGAGGGAAATTGATAGCAAGCTTAGGCGATCTTCCTCAAAGTATTTCTGTGTGTATCTGGCTATTTCAGGTCAGTCACTGCTTAACACAAAACTGCATTTAATTGTCCAGGTCCTTGCAAAAACAAAACAAAACAAACAACAAGCAAATAAACAAAACCACACACAAATGAAAATACAGCTTTTTTAACAAAAAAGCCAATGGCATCCTGGCTTGAATTAGGAATAGTGCAGCCAGCAGGAGCAGGGAGGTGATCGCCACCCTGTACTCTGCTCTGGTGAGGCCACACCTCGAGCACTGTGTTCAGCTTTGGGCCCCTCACTACCAGAAGGGCATCGAGGCCCTGGAGTGTGTCCAGAGCAGGGCTACGAAGCTGGTGAAGGGCCTGGAGCACAAGTCCTGTGAGGAGCAGCTGAGGGAACTGGGGGTGTTTGGTCTGGGGAAGAGGAGGCTCAGGGGTGGCCTTATTGCTCTCTACAACTACCTGAAAGGAAGTCGTAGGGAGCTGGAGTTTGGTCTCTTCTCACAGATAACTAGTGATAGGACTAGAGGGAATGGCCTCAAGTTGCACCAGGGGAGGTTTAGGTTGGAAATGAGGAGACATTTCTTCTCAGAAAGAGCAGTCAGGCAGTGGGACGGGTTGCCCAGGGAGGTGGTGGAGTCACCATCCCTGGGGTTTTTTTAAGGAAAGGCTGGACATGGTACTTAGGGATCTGGTTTAGTGAGTAATATTTCTGATAGGGGGATAGTTGGACCAGATGATCTTGAAGGTCTTTTCCAACCTATGAGCAGCTTGCTAACTAGTCCACTCTATATTAGTGGAGATGTAAGGCAATTAATAGTGGAGATGCAAGCTGTTTTTGGAGGTGGCTGGGTGCAGCAAGCAGGAGTACCTTTACCCCAGCTGTCCTGAAATGTAGTGGCTATGGTGCTGGATCTTCTCAAAACACAATGATTCTTCTAGCTGCTGTTTTTCCTGTCATATATATGTTCCAACACCTCAGATTTTTTTGATTTTTTTTTAAATGGTTTCCATCCCTCTCTGCTATGCCTTAAAAAGTAGAAGTTTCTGTTACTACTTTTTTGCCTTCTAAGGTGAGGCAAACAGAGTCCTCCTGTGCCTTCTGTTGAAAACTGTGGAATCTAGTGGGGATACGGTAGCTGATGAGTGTTTTGAAGAGCTCAGGTTTGACAGGAGGGACGAAAACCTCTATAATCCCTACTTCTGGCACATAAGACTTGCAGTGGAGCTGGGAACACAGGCTTTATTGCTGAATGATGTGCAACCCTCTATCAATTAAATCAGAAAAGTTGCCCGCATTCACTTGCCAATGAATTATATTATTGCAGTGGCTGTGGAGTGTCACTTTCCTGCAGACCAACTGGAAATGTGAATCACCACTTCAGCAGTTACCAAAATCTTTTCTCCCGAATATTAATGTCACTAATTAGTGTTACTGAGTAATTGCAAAAAAAAAAGTTTTGGTGTGATTTGTCTGATGTTTCTTTACAAGTAGGGCATGATCATTTCCTAATAGGATGCCTTTCCACTAAATAAATAGCAGTCCAGTCATAAATCAGATGAGCAGTAGCGCAGGAATTTCTTGGATTAAGATACAGTCATAAAAACAAATCTTGATAGAAAAATTGGTGGACATTTCGGACTTACACATGGTACTGAGCTGTGCATTCACACAATATTTGGCGAGTGTGCATTTTTAGTATGAGACACAGCCAGAAGGATAAACCTAAATTGTCTTGCACTGACAAGGTGATTCACCTGCTGGCTTCCTGCTTTAGTTCTTTCCTTAATCAGCTATTCTTTGAGGACGCTGCATTTCAACTAATTTGCTTTTTATAAGACTAAGTAGATATGATTTTGTAGTTAACCAGAATGTAATGAAATGTGGCTTATCATTTATCATGATTAGCTTAATATTCTATTTAATGAATTTTAAAATGCTACTAGAAAGCAGAATGCACATCCCAAAGCAGTAGAGGTGCCTATGAATCCCAATTGCTAATAGCTGGAATAATAATTGTCTTGCATTGATGTGCTGTTTTGTGTACTATTATAGTTCATGTTATGTCCAGGAGTCACTACTGTATCCAATTCTGTAGCCACTACTATCTGTAGCACTCACATTTTATTTACACATTCTATCTCAGCACTACACCAATGTCCATATCCTTGTATCTCTTGTCTAGGAGAGCCTAGATCCAAGACATACTAACGCCAATGGAAAGCTTCTTCCTGAGCTTCCTGGGCTCTGGATGAGGCACACAACTCGCTGCCAGAATGATAACAAGTATCCCTAAATTACTGAGCCATCATTTTGACAATTTTGATAACATTTTTGTTATTTTCAAAGCAGGTGATTTTTCACTAATTATGATGATGATTACAGTATTCATCTCCTAGCCGGGAAATTGTTCTTGCAAAGGAAAAATGCTAGAACACATAAGGAACAAATGAGTATCCCAATATACAACTACCTTAGTTCCCGTAGGTCTGTTGGGGAGCTTGTTGCCTGAGCAAGTTTCAAGCAGACCAAGCGAAAATGGGGGCACACAGGAAAATACATACAGAGCTGTCTGTTCTGCATTACTTCTTGAATGAGACAAGATTTATTTGAAAAAATCTTTGCTGAGACTAGCTACTTTGGTTTAATTTAACTTCCAGAGTACTCCTCTGGGTTTCTAGGCAGATCACCCCAGGGTCAGAGGCTCTGAGACCCCAGTGTCTGTAGCAATTTCCAGGGACTGTAAACAACGTCACATTTTAGATGCAGGTCACTCAAGATTACCCTTCTAACAAGGTGTGCAGGGGGTTCACTGGCTTCTTTTCTCAAAAGCAAGTACTGCAGAATTTGTACGGCCTGTCCACAGAGGGTACCTGGCTTTTAAACACTGTTCTTACCCAGGCCTGGTCCTCAGACTCTGTTGACACAATGAAGAGGCAGGCACATCGAATCTTAATACATTTTACTGTCCTATGTCAATCTTAAAAACTAGCCGTCCTATGTCAATCTGAAAAAATAGCAATCCTTTCCTCAAGTTTGGGATCTCCCAGATCCATTAAAATTAATATGTTAGTGAGGCATTATTACAGTGTGGAAGATGGCTTCAAAATAAAAGTGTTTTTGAAACTCTGGGCATGGATTTGTTTCATGACAACAATGGTCGCATTAGAAGAATAGTATCTATAAGTTGATAGGTAATAATAATTCAGATTTTTCAGAGGAAACACAAAGGCTGCCAATGAGTGTTAGAGTCTTGCCGTGGCTCTAATCAAGGCCTAAGAATGAGCTTTTCAAATATTTTTATAGTTAATTGCCCAAATTCCATCTAATAGGAGAGAAAAATCACTAAAACCTTTTCTCTTGAAAACTTTCCAGACATTGGATAAAGAAAGAGAGAGGCTTTCTTGGAGAGGCTTTCTATTTTCAAAGTAGTTTATTTTTAGCTGAAACCATCAACCCTTGTGGCCCAGATGGGGCCACACCCTTCTGTGATGAAGAACCCTTTTGTGATGAGGAACAGCAGTTTGCTGGTTGGTAGCAATGGTAGTGGTAGTTTGCCTTATAGCAGTGTTGCAGAAGCATTGTCTCTGCAGGCCCTGAGATCATGGAGATCTCTGCAGTGGGAAATTCAGACAGCTGAGGGGCACATGGAGCTTGTTGGGCAGTGGACCACGGAGGCACCTGCTTAGCTACCCACTGCCATGAAATAATGGTACAAGAGAGAGCAGATTCATCAATCTCCTGATGTGCAGGGATTTCTTACCGATGGTGTTTGGGTCTGTTTTTAAGAAAGATTTTGTTCTGCTCATGTCATCCAGCATGCCCACACCATTCTTACCCAAGACAGAACTGGCAGGTAACACCACCACTTATTGCAGAGAGGCCTAGAAGCATGACAGTATCTTTGCTACATTGGCTGCTGCAGCTCAGCCAGGACAGCCAGACCATGGAATATCATGGCTTCCATCTACACATTGCCACAGAAAAAGCTGGTACACAATGATCTCCAGCAAGTTCCGCCTGATTTAAGCAGAATAAGAACTACTGGGTCACATTCATAAAAAGCTAATGTTAAACAAATTTCCACCCACCATTTTTTCTCTGGATTACCTCTTGGAGCAGGCAGAATGGCACAGTGGTTTGATGGAAGTCAGGGCAAAGCCGATGCAGTGGCCATGTGTGTGTTAAGACATAGCATAACATTGGGAGTTGAGCATATCTCAAAATTAGTAGCCTGGATTGACCTATTTCTCTAATTACTTGGTTTGGATACCCCCAGAGTAGCCAGGCTTGATCAAATATTTCTACTGTCTGGCCACGTGAAATTATGCACATAACAGAGCAGTAAACAGGACGTTGCTTGTTCAGAATTACATGAAAAACTGTATTTGTGATGGACCAAATTGTGATGGCAGCTGTCCTGGGAGATTGTGCTATTAGCATCCTGTCTGTCAGAGTAAAACACCTTGGATCAGGCTTCACAAGCTGAAAGAGAATTGTGTCCTCACCTCTCCCAACTGGCAAACATAAAACTGAGCAGCCTTGGCATGTTACATATGGGGAAGATTGAACCATGATAAAGGGGGAGGAGAGTTTCCAGCTTGGCAAGCCCTGGAGGCATGCACCTGTTCTCATCCTGAGCCATCCAGAACCATCTCAAGCTCTCAACCTTTCTTTTCCCCTGGCACCACAAGAGAAGTTCATTACACAGCACCATCCCTTTCCCTAACATCTCACCCAATGTATGAATAAAGGGGATGTTTCTTTCATAGCAGAGGTAACTATCTGCATATCATCTAGTAATGAGGCCATAGCAGAATTTGAAAATTGAGTGGATTTTATATCCTGAACAGAAAAAAAGGGAAAGGGAAGAAATCTCACAGCTCACTTCTGTGTGTTGCCCTGCTGCTGTTCCTCCATCTCAGTTCAATTCAAAGCTCAGTATCCCACCAAAAATAGCTTTGTGGCTTTTGCTATGAAATAAGGCCTTACTGGTGTACTTAGTAGACTAGAGCAAAAAAGTATGAGACCTTTCTTTCCTCACCCTTTCTAATGTCTCCAGCAGCTAACATAAGACCCAGGAAGATGGAAGCAATGTACAAAACCTATGTGATACTGCTGTCCTGCCAGCTCACCTGGGTCAAATACACTGCAATGTTACTGTAAACTCCCACAGCTGATGTGGGGCATGGCCTAATGGTCATTATGTAAATTCACAGGTGCTCACCCCTTTTAACATAATCCCCATTGCATTCAAGACTACAACAAAGGTATAAATTGAATCTACACAGTTTGGACTCAGGTTCACCACTCCCATTTTCGTGTTTTCCTCTTCAGTATCATGCACTTCTGCAAAATCTCCCTGTGCTAAAGCTGAGTTGTCCAAAGCAAGAAGGAATACTGCTGCACAGAACAGAGAGAAAGGAGAAAAATAAATAGTTGAGACCAGGTCTATACAAGATGGTTCCTATGCTGTCTCTTGTGCTTTGCCTTCTTTATGCATCACCATCCAGTGGGAAAGGCTTCCAGTTGCATGAACTGCTGGTATTGAAGCACAACAGCATTAAAAGTGGAGGACAGTTTTCAGCCTGCAATAGAGAGCAGATTATTCTCTGTGTAAACTGTGATCCTGAGGGTGCAGGTGAAAGGTGATCTTGGAAACCTATTTGGTAACTTAGTTTGGTATTAGTCATGCCCAGAGGGACTGCCAGGCTGGGAGCACCTCAAAAGGACAGGGCTAGTGTTTGTCACATTGTAGACAAATATTATTGATAGAGTCTTCATGGCAACAGCCACAGGCCAAAGAGATGCCCACAATGCTCTCTTCCCTGAACTTACCTCTCATGTATCTGTGCTGTCCTCTCAACCTTAAATGGAGCCCATCCCGGTGGAAAGCACAGGATCATGCTTTGTGAGCAGAAAAGATAGGGGCTTGTGCCATTTATATGCTTGTTATTTACTTTAGCCTATCTCCTTTTGTAGTGCATGTGGAAAAGCAGCAGCTCAGAAAGCCCTCTGTGGAGTCATAAATAATTCTTTTGAGAGCATATTGGAAGTGGTGCTCATCAAAGTTGGAATGAGAGTTTGCTAGAAAATATCATTTAATTTTTTAAGCATATTTGATAATTGACTTCTATTTTGGCTCTGCTGTGTGCCAAAAAGCACAAAGGAGTATGCGTTCTGTTCCCAGCAGAACTTTCTTGTGGTCTGTGGTTCTGTACCAGAGGAACAGAGGGTGGGAGAGAAAAGATACAGAAGTGATGCAGGGCTCTTTCTGGATCTCAGTAAGAAAGGCCTGACAACAACTGGGGTAATAAAATGGTTGTTTTAATAAGATAGAATAAAGAGGCATACAGGTAGTAAGTAAATCTTACATCCCTTTCAGATGCTGGAAACTCTGCTTTTGTGCAGCATTGAAAGGAACCTGAATGGATTTTCTGGTGAGACGTTGCACAGAGCGTGTCCTGTTCACAGGGAGCTGCTTGAGAGAGCCCAGCACAGGGCCACGAGGATGATTAAGGGAGTGGAGCATCTCCCTTACGAGGAAAGGCTGAGGGAGCTGCGTCTCTAGCTTGGAGAAGAGGAGACTGAGACGTGACCTCATTAATGTTTATAAATATGTAAAGGGTGAGTGTCAGGAGGATGGAGCCAGGCTCTTCTCGGTGACACCCAATGACAAGACAAGGGGCAATGGGTGCAAGCTGGAACATAGGAGGTTCCACTTAAATATGAGAAGAAACTTTTTCATGGTGAGGGTGACAGAACACTGGGACAAGCTGCCCATGGAAGTTGTGGAGTCTCCTTCTCCGGAGACCGGAGAGCTGGACACATTCCTGTGTGACCTGATCTAGGTGTTCCTGCTCCGGCAGGGGGATTGGACTAGATGATCTTTCAAGGTCCTTCCAATCCCTAACATTCTGTGATTCCATGATTCACAGAGGGAGAGAGACATTCCTCCTTTTTGGTCACTGAAGATATTGTGTGTAATTTCTTACAAGAAAACAACTCTATTTCTAGTGCCTGCTCACATGAGAACTTCTTGTTACGCAGCTACATAGAGGCCAGGCCACACAGATGGTGCAATTGATGGTACCCAGTGGGTACAACCCTCAGGCTCCTCTGTTACAAGGAGCTGCTGATCTTATCCTGTGGCCAAGGCACCTGTGCAACACAGCACAGCCTGATGGCCACATGGGACATGCAGCACAGAGCATCACCGGGCTTCACTTACTCAGGTTGACCATTAATCTGGATAACTAATTCCTCCATGTACAATGGTCTCTTGGTCAGGCTCACTACAACAACTTCACTAGTTGTTGTTCTGCTTTGCTCTGCTTGTTTAGGCCACAGGGCTTGGCTCTGAATCACATCTTTGTTTGTTTGTTTGTTTTAAAGAAAAAAAAAAGATATTTCCATTAAAATCTTTACCAGAGATAAAGTCCCATTTTCAACCAAGAAAGCAACCGTATAACCAGAGAACCAGTAATCAGTAAGACAGGACTCAAAATTTTTTCCTGATAGAGGGGAAGTGACGCTGTAAAACTCATTAGAATGTGATAAAGAACTAAACTTCTGCTCAGCTTCAGTAACTCTTGGTGCCACCTTTCCCCGACTGCTTTCCAGTATAGATTAATGTTTGGTTGAACAGAGAAAGTTATTAGATCTATGCCCCTCAAGTCCTAATCCAACAAAGTATCCCAGTATCAGACTTGCATATAACTGCATGTTTACATTTAAGCGCTTAACTTAAATCTGATCTGTGCTGGTGTGTGTGCATATATTGCCCCGAATCATGACCAAAAGGCAAAATCCAGCTCTCATTGTTGACACTGGGCATTTTCCACTCACCACAGTGGGGACTGTGTTATAAGAGGTGTTAGCAAGCCCTCAGAAAGAATAAGTGATAAGATCATAGAAAAGTTGGAAACTTTTATCAGTTGGAAACTGATAAGATCATAGAAAAGTTGGGAAGAATTTAGTTTAGTCAGGAGACAAAGGATAAACACCAAGTCCCCCTGCATTAGTAACTATTTACTGTATTTTCAACATTTTTTGGAGTCACAACAGGTGACTGGTCTTTTTATACAAAGAATTTAAAATATGTAATACTGAGCAAGATTTTTATTCTATCTGTAGTCCTTATTTCTGCTCCTTTTCCTATATATTATTTCATAACTAAAAAGCAAAAACAAAAACCAGGCTGCCTTTCAAACTGAGTATCTTTCTCTTTTTGGGGGGGAAGAAAGAAACAACGAGTTCAGATGGTTTGAGACCATGGCTACTAGAATGCAATCTTTCTTCAGGAAAATAAATAAATAAATGGGAGAGAAAAAGACCAAGTAATGTTTCTCTTCACATGCAAACCTTACCTGAAGAATTGTTTTGAACTCTGACAGACACAACACTACAAAATCTGGAGGCAAGGGTGTTAAAATGATATTAAATAAAAAATCAAAAGGCTTTATCTGGACATCTCTTCTGATATATCTTTCCAAAAATCTGCTTCCAGAACTTACAGTCACAGCTGTGAAAGCATAAAAGAAAAGACTTCAGTGTTAAAGAAAATGCGCATCTTATCTATGCATGTCACAAAGCATGCTGTCATAATTTTAAATCATAACACTGCGTAGGATGTAGTGTGTCATGGAATAAAAATAAAAATCTGATTAGGTACATGCAACAGCTTTGTCTACTTAATATCCAGTCTGAGAAATTAGTGGTCATTCAGCAACCTGGTTCTGTTCCAGCAGTGGGAGTTTCAATTATTAGAACTAGATTAGATCCAGGGATAATTTAGTATCAGCACATTTCTGATTGAAGGCTTTCTCCCACAAAGCATCTGATGAGGCTAAGGGGTTCTTTTCTCATTCTGTTTCCTCAAAGTTGATTTTTCTCCTTGCTTTGCATTTTCTCATAATTAATATTTTATCTTAGCTAATTTAATGCCATTCTTTCCTCTCCTTATGTGTAATTTATTTCCACCTAGAGAAAAAAGAATCCTTCATAGTGCAAGTTACATACAGGAAGCTTGAAAAGGAGAACGGCAGAAAAAGTTATCTTGGAATTCCTTATTTTTCTCAAACCTCTCACATCCTAATATATCTATTCCCAGCATTACCAGTGTTCCTCACCCCGTGTCTGCAGTTAAGGTTCTTCATATGGCCCAGAGTTCAAAGGCTTGCACCAAGTATCTCAGGCAGCAAAGGAAAGGATTCACAGCTAGCACCAGATAATGTTTCTTATGCTTTCACTGTTCTGCCAAGGCATGGAGTTCCAATTACAGAGCCTTGTTGGCAGTGCAAACTGACTGAAAATGATTCACAAGTGCTTAATTGGAACTGAGCCTTTATAGCCATATCAAGCAGTTTGGTCCCCGCTAATTGCTCAAAGTAATGCAATCCTTTTAAAAGGCTTGTGTTATTGCTCCCAGTCTTACAATCTGACAACAAGAAGACATCCTGCCCAAAGCTCCTGAATGCATTAACTCAAGACACTAAAGACACAAGCAAAGACGTTTACGGTAGAAGCAATGGAACAAGCTGATCACCAACCCAAACATGGTTGTTGCCTATTTTCATGCTGTAGGATGTAGGCACCATTAAGCAAAGGGTTTGTACATAGGAGTGACAGCCATGAAAGAAACATAGACTTGTCCTTCACTCTTAGTTGCTCATCATCAAGCTACAGAGGCAATGTGTGGGCGTGCTGGATAGTGGTGGGGACACCAGTCTTTCTGGTGCCCAGCTTTGACCATGCTTGGTTTTCCAGCTACTTTCCCATCAGGGCAGCCCATCTGCTCTGTGGCTATTCAGAGAGCACAATGGCCAGTCTTTAAGCGTAGAAGCATTATTGTAAGCTGCCAGCCTTTACTGGTGGGTGTAGCGCTGTTATATAGACATAATGGACGTCAGTGGTACATTGCAGTTATTTTTGAATATAAGTGAGTATGTATATATACAAACACACATATTCATGTGTGTATATACATATATATTCTCTAACAGTTTTCCATCTACAGCTTTTTAGCTTTTTTTTTTTTTTTTCTCCCTTTTTAACCCCTTGGTGGATAACCTTGGGAACCCCTGCAAGGAAGGAGGTGAATGCTGAAGGGAAGCATGTAACAGAGACTGCACAGAGGGAAGAAAAATACTTAAGCAAGCAAATGATTGAATCAATGACTGGAACAACCAGTTCTCTGCTGGAGATTAATATGAATTAGATGTTATGGTTCATTGACTGAGTTTACCTAATTTCTTTAAAGAACAGTATTGTTTTTATGTTGCAGTTGCCTAAGTTAGTTCCAATTTGCTATTTAATCTACAGAGCCACTATTAGCTGCATGGTGATTGTTGAAGCAGAAGAAAGATGCTCCAATTGTGCCTTAATTATTGCCCTTCACCTGATCTTCACAGGGAAGATGCATGGCCCTATCCTTCCTTGTTGTTCTCAGAAGCTCACACTTTAGCCATAACTAACATTATTGCATCTGTTTAAGAACAGAACTAAATGTGTTTCCACTGATTTTCAGAATAAGCTGTAAGTCTACAAAGCTTTGTTTGCCTTCCCTTCCTTCCTGCTCCCAGGCATCAAAAGGATATATTTGGTTAACAGCTAATTAAACACTTCCAATGAGCAAGCCAGAGCTCTGTAAATCCACATCTTCCTAGCTGCACATTTATTTGGAATCAGTTGAAAGTTTTGAGTTTGCATTTCGCCAGGTTGAAGGCTATATTCACACAATTGGAAACTGTGAAGCAAACCAGCAGGTTCTTAGACCAAGAGGTATGAAGTGGAAAAAAATCCACAACTCTCCCTTTAGATAGAGACATGAAGATATACCCTTGATAATGAGGTGCCATGCTGGCTCATTAGACCTCTGATCATTTAAAATGTAAATCCTAACAAAGATACAAAGATCTATGGCAAATAGAAAGAGTGGGTTGGTTTTTAATAAAAGAACATGCCATCTGCCTCTCATATCCCTCAATAAATCAAGCACTGCCATCTTTGCAATTAGCACTTACAAACAGCACATTCCCAGGAAACAGGGCAGCGAGATAAAGTGGATTAGTTTTGCACCCCCCTTCTGAGCTAGCATGGGGCCATAACTTGGTGTGTGTTACGAAATGATTGCAGTTCCTGCCCAGCAAAGAACACCGGTACAAATAACAGAGAGAGTGACTGAGGTACACACATTATCACAAAAGCCCATGAAATTTCTCTTGAACATGCAGCTACACCACACTGGAGGTGGCATTTAAAACCTAGGGGGAGGCCATAACTGGGTAGAAATGGGGGTCCTTCTGGCTCCCTTCTTTATTTCCTACATGGTCAGCAAGGATCACAGATAGATTAAGAATAAATCCCACTGGAGAGCTATGATAATCTCATAAAAATTCATCTGTGTGAAACATTTGACCTGAAAATAGGAAGATGTTTGTCCTTTAAAAGGCAAGCTTGTTTACTTTGTTGAAAGTCCGTATCAACAATCTTTTTTCAAAGCAAATTGCTGAAAATATACTGAATCAGTTGTTTCATCTCCTTGTACAGGCAGCCATTAAAGAGGCACGGATATCTTTAAAGTGGGCATTTCTAGTGTATACAGACTATTGCAAATGGAACTAGCATTTTGCCTTTCCTTCCTAAAGAAGGGAGGAAATGGCAATTTGCATTACAGAGGAATTCACTTCACTGCAATTTTGCTGATCTGCACAGGAGGGAGACACAATTTACCTCTTAAGTCAGTCACAGAAGCTTTGCTTACATCCCCGGAAAGTACCACGGAGCTACTTGCAAACATACATTTAGGGATTCTGTTGTGGAGCAAAAAATGCACAGGATGCCCATGAAACATGCAGAAAACATTATATATATATATATATTTAAACAGATAAATATAAAAGAAGAAATTTGTAAATACGTACATAAATACATGGAAAATAAATCTTTTCTATTTGAGGTGGTTTTTGAGTTTTATTTTTTAGGGAACACATAGTGACTGAGTGCCACCATTAGACTTGTCAACATAAGATTATTCATTTTTTTTTGTTGAACCTTTTTGAGTGCATTTGATAAAGAATATAATGCAAAATCAAAAACATGCAAGACACTCCCCAGCTGAGTTAAATACTGGCTAACTTTGCCACTTGTTCTAGGAACTGGGATTTCAGAGGGGATTGGACATTGCTTATTAACAGTAATTTATACTGACATTAAGAAAAGCTCTCTCCTGGATTTATCTTCTATTTGTTATGTGGCATATGCAGTTAAAAGTAAAATAAACAAATTAAATGTTCCATTTAGTAAATTGGGGTCTGCAATCCCAGAAAAATTTTCATACTGTTTCGTTTGGTGACAGCTACACACTTAAAACTGTAGCAGAGTATGAATTCTTGAAGGTCTATCTCTAAGTCAGGTAAATACTGAGAACATAAATTTACCTGACTTACAAATATCAGTGTACGTTCACCAACTTCAGAAAAAGCTAGTCAAAAAGGACAATAAAGTTTTATAAAGAAAATTAACAGTTCATGGAATTTCATAGAGTTTGATAGAATAGAACTTCAAGACTTTATTGTATTTAAGAATTTCAAGAATTTATTGCATTAAGTATTTAACTCAGCTGGTTCAAAGATGATTTGTAATGCTGGAATCTTTCCACATCATATTTTAATTTATAAAGAATTCTTTTTAATATGATTCGCTTTGTTTTGATTAGTAAGACCACTTCTTGCTTTTTAAATGTCTTTCTCCATGAAAAAAAAAAAAAAAGGCAAGAGAATAAAAAGCTGAGATAAAATGAGCTATTCCCATTTATTTTGGAGAAAAAAAAAAAAAAAACAAAAAAAAAAAACAAAAAAACATTCAGAGGTTGCAAAAAAACATAGTCTGTGAAATGATTGTATTTTGAATGCTGTTGCAAAGAATTGGCATTAAAAGGAGCTTTAGTTCTTTTACAAAGAGTAACAGGAAGAAATAACATTGCTACGGTTTTATTTTTTTTTTATCAAAAATCTCAAACAAATAAGCAACACAGTTTTCTACCTGTTTTACTGACATGTTTTTGAACTTTTTAAAAGGGTTTGTGGCTTGCCGTAGCTCCAGGGTAAGATGGGTACACTTTTATATATTAGCCTGGTCTCTTATGTGAGACAAATGATCAGTGCACATGATTCTGTGGAAACCACACCAGACTGAAAAAGATAAAGTTTCATTATTAAGAATCTCAGGCAAAACCAGACTTCTCACTGGCCAAGCCTAGTTTTGTATGCCTCTGTGCAGCAATGGAGAATGATTCCTAACAATTGAGTTTCCAGACAAGTGTTTGGCCACTCAGAAAGAACACAGATTACCAAAGAAGTGTAATGTAAGTAAAACAGGGCAGTAAATCCTGCAAAGAGCCAGAAGCACTTCTGGTGAGGATATGGAAGGAATATTAACTAAGTCAACAGAAGTTTCGGTAGAACCATGAAGTTAAAGTATTTTAAATCATAGACACGACTGAGTTGTAAGACTAAAGGAAGATACAGGCCTGGTGTCACTTGTTCAGGGAATCTCCTTTCCTTTCATTAAAGGTCATCTACTTTTGGTTGCTTGCTTGTTGTGCTGCACAAAGCCAGATGTGGTTCAAAACAAATAATTAGGTCAGCAAGGGAATCCTAACTACAAAGTGAAAGGGGCAGGCAAGTTTTTACAATGGAACATTTTCTGCTCTCAGCTACTGAAAGGAGCCAGAGCACTTTTGCCTTGTAAACTAGAGATCCTTAGAGCCCCAGAACAACAATCATTGTCCAATTTGATTAGGGGTAAGTGCAGAAGCAGGGCTCCCTCCATGCTTAAAAATACAGCCAGACAGTACAGCTTCTTTCTCTCATTAACTGCTTTCTTTGGGTCATACTAAACTGAAGAAACCCACAGACTTTAATAGATAGCCAGATCATTTGAGTCTGTGGCAAATGCAATAAAAAGTCCAGGGGAAAGAACAGCAATGCTAAAGATAATCACAGAATCACCTAGGTTGGAAGAGACTTCCAAGATCCACTTAGTCCAACCTCTGACCTAACACTAACAAGTCCTCCACTAAACCGTACCCCTAAGCTCTACATCTAAACGTCTTTTAAAGACCTCCAGGGATGGGGACTCAACCACTTCCCTGGGCAGCCCATTCCAATGCCTAACAACCCTTTCAGTGAAGAAGTTTTTCCTAATATCCAACCTAAACCTCCCCTGGTGCAACTTTAGCCCATTTCCCTGAAAAAAGAAGCACTCACACAACCCCTGAGAATCGACAAGAGTTGTTTATTGCCGGGACATCTCGCAGGCAAGCCTGCAGGATGTCCATGGTGTTTGGTGGCTCCAAGCTAATACTTGTGATGGAGCCTGAGCAATGAGTAGGGGGCTCGCTGGCACTCCTGCGATGCTGTTGGTGCTCTTGGGTGGCAGAGCACAAAAACATGCTGCAGTAGTCCCAAGTCTGTTGTGGCAGAGGTGGATCCACTTCCATCCATTCCTCCACATCTGGTGGATCCAGCTCCATGGGCAGAAGGATGAGCCAGTCTTTGCCCGGGACTGCCCAAACAAGACGCCTTCCGTCCAGAATGTTCTTGGGCCAGGGTGCTGACCCAGAGGGTCATCCAGTCCCACCCCTCGGTCCCATGCCACTGTTGGCTTGATTTTCATGCATGGGTCCAATGGTGCCATCTAGTTTATGGCCATTACTGGGTTGCACACTGTGCTCCAGACTATTGGCACGCCTCTGCTCCCTGCGACTGTCTGCCTGATGCTCCCGCTTTCGCCCCACATCACCATTGCTCCTATGGATGTCTTAAGTAGACATCTGAGGGGGATCAGATGAGAGATGCCTTAGAAAATCTTATTTTCCTATCCACCAGTACTGTAACTCCATTGTAGAAGGCCACCAGATTTGTCAGGCATGATCTGCAGTCTGCCTTCATTGAAGCCATGCTGGCTGTCACCAATCACCTCTTTATGTTCCATGTTCCTGAGCACAGTTTCCAGAAGGATCTGCTCCATGATCTCACTGGGCACAGAGGTGAGACTGACTGGCCTGTAGTTCCCTGGGTCTTACTTTTTTCCCTTTTTAAAAATGGGGTTATTTTTTCCCTCTTCCAGTCAGTGGGAACTTCACTAGACTGCCACAGCTTCTCAAATATGACGGACAGTGGGTTACCAAGTTCATCTGCCAGTTCCCTCAGAACCCTTGGATGCCACTCATTGGGTCCCATGGACCTGTGCACCTTACCTGGTCTTTAACCTGATCTTCTCATACAGTGTGCAGTTCTTCATTCTCCCAGTCCCTGCCTTTCCGTGGGGCTGCTCTCCAGCCTCTCATCCCTCAACCCGTACGTATATCCAGGGTTGTCCCTTACCAGGCATAGAATCTGACACTTGCTCTGGTTAAACATCATATTGATGGTAATAGCCCAGCCTTCTAGTTTGTCAAGATCTCTCTGCAAGGCCTCTCTATCCTTGACGGAGTCAACAGCTCCTCCCAATTTAGTGCCATCTGCAAACTTACTTAGTATACCTTCAAGTCCTGTGTCCAAGTCATTTATGAAATCATTGAAGAGAAATGGCCCTAAAATTGAGCCCTGGGGAACGCCACTAGTGACTGGCCACCTGCCCAAAATAACCCCATTTACTGTAACTCTTTGAGCCCAAGCCATCAGACAAATGTTAACCTATTATATTACAAATTCATCTGTCTGTATGCTGAACATTTTGTCCAGAAGGATATTGTGAGAAATAGTATGAAACGCTTTGGTGAAATGCAAAAAAAAATTACATAACTGGTTTCCCTTGGTCAACTAGGTGGGTGACCTTGTCATAAAGGGAAATAAAGTTAAACAGGACTTTTCCCTTGTGAAACCATGTTGGCTATGACCAATGACTATGTTGTCTTTCAAGTTTGTTTCAATAACTTCCAGAATAATCTTTGTAATTTGAGCAGGCACTGAAGTGAGACTAACAGGCTTGTAATTACTAGGGTCTTCTTTCTTGACTTTCCTGAAAAATAGAACAACATTTACCAGCTTCTAGTCAGCTCAGACCTCTCCAGGTTCCTAAGACTGTTGAAAAGTCTTAGAGAGGTCTTGTGATGACATTAGCTAGCTCTCTGAGAATCTTGGGATATGCCATTGGGCCTCAAAGACTTATATTCATCCAGATGGAACAGTGAATCCCACACAAATTTGGGGTTATCTGGGAATTTATCATTACTGAAGCCACGGTTCTCCAACTCAGGGCACCTGAGGTACCAGAGCCCAGGTTGCTAAGAAAAATGTCATTCAGTAATGCCATTCTGTCTTCCTTACTCTAGGTGCTGACCCTACAAAGAAAAGGAACTTGCGGTAGCTTGCAGCACACTGCTATATTGTTCTTCTATTGTTGCTAGAGAGATGTGTTGTAATGCACACCACATTTATTTTCCTTACAAACAGAAAATCCCAGCCTGGGTTGTACAGACCTGCGGAAGACCAGCTGTTGTGACTTCTCACTTGCCCCACTGTGGGGCAAAACACTGGTCACTTGTTGAGGTAGCACTTACTACACAATATTTATCTGTGGCTCTAGTAGGTACTATCATTATATAATAATAATGCACCCACTTCAGAATAAAGGATAAAGGTTTGAGTGTGTTACAGCTAAATGCTTACAATAAATAAAATTATCAGGAAAAATAAAGATTTCATGGAGGGATGCTTCATTATTGAAACAGAAATACACAAAATAACTGCAAAACTAATTGGCCTACTTTGTGGCAGGATAGGAATACTCGTATTTATGCAAAGAGAAGAACAGTGTACATATCTACATACTCATTAGAGTATATGAAACCTTCATTTACAGAAAGATGCTAATTCCAGTATACCCACCTTTGGTCTGGAAGCAATTATCTGCTAATGAATGTTAGCTAAGGCACAAAAAAGACTACTGAGCAAAACAGGCTGGGTGAGTGACCAGGTTGATGGTGTCAAATTTGCCCTCCCTGTATGGGCTAGTAATAGCAGAAGATAATGGGGTGTGAATGGAGCAGGGGTGACAAAGTAGAAAGGAAGTTGAAAGGAAGACATGTTTTAAAACATTTTCATAATGGTGGTCAACACTAATTTTTACCTCCACAGGGGTAATTTGACTCAACCTGGACTCAATAGCATAATGAAGTTTTCATGGACTCACACTCAATAGCAAGAGGCAACCATGCAAAACCATAACAGAGATGGCAGAAGAGAAGAGAGCCTTAAGAAACTCCCACTCACTTGGAATGATTCTCTCCAGCTCTCTTTTAAATGTGATTTCCTTCTAAAAGAGTATTTCCTATTCAAGAGCAAATCTCCAAGGAATCTACCTTGACATTCTGTTAAGAATGTAATTTGGAGCATTAAAAAAGAAAAAATCAGAAAGAATTTTTGCAGATACCTTGGTGTTTCCACACACCATCCTCTACAACACAGGCATGACAACCTTAGAAGAATATTTCTGTCCTTTTTTGGACCTAAATACTACCTACAGCTCATGCCCCCATACACCAAATACAAAGTGGCAAACAATCAGGCCTTGGCTTCATGCCACGGCTGTTTCCCTGACTGACACGCTCCTTTGTGTGAGCTCTTGGACCACTGTCTTTTGGCTGTGTGTGTGGTGCTCAAAGACCTGAGAGTCCCTCTAACACCTGTTTATATTAGAAAGCTGACATGAACATCTGTGTGCAGTAGTCAAGATGCCCCCACGCACCAGGAAGAAGAGAGAGCCCCCGTTTTCTCCACCCCCTACATATTGCAGCTAGGTAAAAGTGTTGACAAAAGGCCTGAGCCTTTTAGCCACATAATGAAAATTTAGCCACATAATGAACCTCTAGCCACAGGAAGGCAGCTGAGACCTCAGGGCTCTGGATTGGTTTGGTGATTTGCCACGTAGTAAGTGAATCCCCTGAAGAGTACAGAAGAGGATGAGTTTGTAAGGGGGGTTTTCCTTTCAGGTGAAGGTGGATTATTCATTATGACTTTCTGCTCCATAGTGCATCCTGTCTAATACCTTTCAAGCTGCGTTCCAGCTCTCTGACCTTTTGATTCAATGTCAGTCCCAAGGGGTGGGAAGTGCTTTTCTAAAGCACCTTTCAACTCACAGGAAGCTGAGAGCCTGATGTGAGCTTTTGAAAAAATCTGTAGGCCTGGCCATACATACTTGCATACATTTTGAGGAGCTTAGTGCAACAGATTGTGGAGGTAGGCTTCTTTGTTTCTTATCCAGAAACAAGTGCTTTTTTAGAACAGTACTACTGAAATAAAATGACCCATTTTAGCAGTGTGAGCAATGTAGCAACACCACTTGTCTGTGCCACTAATAGAGATTGAAACATGATGTGAATAAAAGCCAGAGTTCCAGTAAAACTAGATGTGGTAACTGGAAACATTAAGGGAGAATGAGAGTTTCTCAGCTTTTATTCTTAAACCTTAAATACAAATGAAAGTGTTTCAAGTATTTTTTCCTGAAATATATTTACATCTTTAAGCGTTTCCATGTTGTTTCCATGTTGTTTTATAGTATGTCATTCTGTAGCATAACTTCCTCTGCAACATTACTAAACACAGGCAGATTCAGCAATTATGAATATAGATACATATATAAACACGCATACAAGTATAACAGAATCCAAAGATTTAGAATCTGATTCACAAATATTTAACCTACTAGGGAAGTTATTCTTTAACTTAAGTTGCAACAGAAGACTATTTTCCTTTTGAACAAAAAGGAAAATTTACTAGGAAAAAAAATAATTAAAAAAAAATGTTAAAACTATCACTCAACATTGCTGCATTCTCCAATAATTTATTAGGAAGGGTCTTAGAGAAGTAATTTGTAACACATTATCAATGGATCAGGCTATGGCAACCTGCCTCCCAGTGCAGCACATAAGTTAATTTTCATTTAATGCTTCTCCATGTTTGATACACTATTCTCTGAAAACCGTAATTAGGAGTTACTGAGAACAGTATAAGGAGCTAGAACTTGCCCTCAGCAGAAGGTAGCAGATATCTGAGCTTCTCTTGAGGAGCCCAAGCCTGCTTCTCTGTCCTTGATAGCCTAGAGCTCCCCATTTTCTACCTGGGTGTGTGTATGTTTTGTGTCAGCAAAACACCCAGTGACCTGGAACAGGGGGTACAATTCCTTATTACCTTATATATTTCCTAACCTACCTACTCACTAATTTCTGGGCAAGTGTGTATTTGGGAAGCTAATGGGGAAAGCGCTGCTATCAAGAATGTCAGAAGCAGGAGGTTCAGGTGGAGTGCCTCTAGGTGATGGCCTCAGCTTGCTCACACACTGTTGAAAAGATATAACATCAGAGAACTAAAAAAATCAAGGCAAATTGGGGATGTCATTTGGGGCAACAAGTAATTGATTGCTAACGCACAAGCCTTTGTATAGTGAAACTCCACTGAACAATGTTCAGCTAACAGGTACCAATGATTTAAAATGCCTCCTGTATTTATTTTTTAGATCTTCTGGGGTGAAGGGGATGCTAATCTGCATGGAGTATTCTGCACCTGTTTAACTTAATAAACTGCATCAGTTAAGGGTTTATTTATTTTCAGGATTATATATCAGTTTTAATTAAATTCATGTTGCTTGCTAGCTTTGGGACATGGAGTGCCATTTTATAGGTATCTATAACTCACTTCTTTATTTTTCATGTTTCAATAAAACATTCTGACATAGCTACATCCTGTTCCCTTGCAACCGAACAGTCAATGACAAGTGCTTGAACAACCATAGAACATTACTAAACGCATAAATACAAACAAGTAAAGTATTCAGATTCACTCATTTTTGAGAGAAAATTCATCTTTTCTATTAAATCTCCCAAGTTGAGGAAAGGGAAATCACTGAGAGCTTCATAGTTCTGACCTGCAATGGTACAGGGGGGTTGTAAGCAGAGGGGATTTGTCTTTTTCTTTCTCATTAGAGCTTGTAAAGACTCCAAGAATCACAGAAAATTATATTAAATTTTACAGGTCTAAAAGGGTGGAAACAAAATCCCCACATCTCCCCCCTTGCCCTTCCCCCCCCCCAAATTATGAATGAATGAATCCATTTCCTAACATCGACACTCGTTTTTTTTTGTTTACTTGTTTGTTTTTTACAATGACAGCATAGTCTGCAATGTTTTTAGTAAATTCCTCCATGTTTTGTGATTTGAGTTGCCTAGAGTTTGCAAGGCAACAGGAAAATATACTAGAAAGCATTCCCTTACTATAACGGTGGTAATTGTTGACTGTTCATTGATGTTCAGGTCAGTGCCCAAGCATAGCATGAATGCCCGAATTTATTTTTCTTCGGTATTAAAGGCACTAGAAGAAAAGGAAAGCAGTCCTGAAAGCCCAGGGAGAACTTAGTGATGGCTTGCCATACAAGAGAAGGTGTACCATTATAAGCTACAGAGCTGGAGCAACAGCATGAACTGGGTTTTCTTAACCTAACTGACCATGTTCTCTGCAACAGCAAAGCCAGGTCAGCTCATTCAGGTGGAGAGTCTGGAGACACATTCCTTCCACCCAAGTGCAAAAGCCCCATTCCTAGAAGTGGCTGAACACCTGCCTCCTGATGGGAAGTAGTGAATGAATTCCTCGTTTTGCTTTGCTTCCACATGCAGCTTTTGCTTTAACTAGTACACTACCTTTATTTCAACCCATGAGTTCTCACACCTTTACCTTTCTGATTCTCTTCCCCATCCCACCTGGGGAGAGTGAACAAGAGTCTGTGTCCCTGCTAGAGATAAACCACAGCACAGTGGCAGAATTTGGCAATAGGGGTCTGGTTTGGTAGTGGTGGGATGTTGTTCTCTTTGAACCACACTATTATTATTATTATTATTTAAATTGAGAGGTCAAACATAGGATTTTTAAAGTCTGGCTCTGAATTGGATTAATTTCTGCATTCATTCTGTGTTAATAAATAAATAAATAAATGTCAGAATTTCACTGAAAAATTGTATTTGAAACTGTACTACTTAAGGCTACTCCCCAGATTACCAGATGTGGACAAGGAAATCTGATTTAGTATCTGCTTGGGTTTTTTGTTTGATTGATCGTTTATTTCTTTGTTTGCTTGTTTTTGTTGTTATTGTTGTTTTTGATTTTTTGTTTGTTTGTTTTTGGACTGCTTAACTTATCCTGATCCACCTCTTTGTAGGATACCAAATAAAAGCTGTCACCTAGACCTGTGATATTAAGTTTCTCATTTCATCAGTACTAGTCCGTATGTCAACTGCAGAAAAATTAAGTGGAGAGGAGGGTTTAGTAGAAAGGGATTGCTTTACACAGAGGCAGGCTGTGAAACACTTCTCACTAAGGTGTTATTATATCAAATGACAATTTTATTCAAAAGCCACTGAGACTTTTTATATTAATAGATGTTAAATGTTAATAAAAGAGCTGTTTGTATAAATTTAAGGGATATTATTTTAAGAAAATGGCAAGGGGAAATATATATATATTACTGATGAAATGTTTCAACATTTAAAGGAGAAAAATAAAGAACTCTTTGATTTTATTTTTTTAAACATTTTTTTTTTCAGATCACAAGAAAAATAAAATTTCCACCCTAATTTGAGCGGAAATTTAGAGATGAATTCTGAGAAGACTTAATTATATAGAAAGGATTCACAAATTGGCTCATCAGAATCTGTGAACTTCATTTTCATCATTACATTTTAGGAATAAGGATGATGTTGTTACATAGAAGAATATTTACTTCATGTTTTTCAATCTCAATTTTGTACCAATGCCCATTCAAGAATAAGAAAAAAAAAAAAAAGTTTAAAAAAACAAAGCATCATCCTGTAATTAAGATGACTTGAAGAAATGTTTGATCTCCCTGATTATCAGAGCATAATCATTCCCAAGTGCAGTGGGTTTACATGGCAAGGTTTTGGTAGCAGGGTGGCCACAGGGGTGGCTTCTGTGAGAAGAATCCAGAAGCTGCCCCATGTTAGATAAGGGCCCCCCACTGTTGGCACTATATTACTGATGCTGTATATAACATCACTATTTGCATTTATATCAGACAACCAGATTCCATATGATTTTTCTCCAGACTTCCAGTGAGCTCTAAAGCTGCCTGGTCAGAGCCTTAGAAGCTCTAATCAGATTTAAATACATTTACAATGCTGAGTTTTGTTTTGTTTTACTTTTATTCATTACATCTTGCATCCTGATGTTACAATCCAAGGAAAGGGCTGCTTTATTCACTTACACTGGTGAGAATTTTCACTCCTGAGTGAACAACTGAGTAGGACAAGCACCAGTTTGCCAATTCACAAGTAACTCTTCTTTAAGAACATTGGGAAAAAGCACAGCCAAAAGGAAGACAGGAAGGGAGGTTGTGTGGCCTTCACCCTCTGAACAGCCTCTTTCTGTTCCTGGGCTGGGCCTGTCTGCTCCAGCACTGCAAACTTCTGTATCTTCAGCCTTCTGACCCCTCTCTTCATTGATTTGTCTCCCTACAATTTTCTCTCTGAGCCCAGGCTTTCTTCTTTTCCACAAGGTGCTTTTCTCAAAGAGCAAGAAAGTAAAGGTTTGAGAAAGAATCAAAAAGGAAATGACTGTTTCTAGCATGACCACTCTGATGGATTGTCTGCCTTTCTGGGCAGACAGCTTCTCCCACAAGGAGAAATTTCTCCAATGTGTTTAGATTGACATAAGAGGGAATGCAGCCCCAGGTTCTTTTTATTTTGCAAGACATTGCTATGTAACAGCTCCATCGTCTTGACCACATTCCTAAGCACCAACTCAGGATCCCACTAACATTTTCATATGCAGACAACATCTATTCCCTGTTGCTATTAGGGTTAGAAACACATTTACTTACAGACTGCAGACATGATGTCAGTGGCTGTTTTAATCTGCACGATATTGTACCTATTCCCAGTCTGCCCAAGCAGAAAGACTGGTTGAGTTTTACCCTCTGATCACCAGAATAAAGAACATAAAGAAAAAGACCTGAAAACACATTCCTGCTTTCCTGTGGATGTCACTAGCAAGTGATGAAAGTTGTCTATTTAATTGTTGTCCCTGTCTGCAGCAACAAAGTCCATGTTTCAGGCAGAAGAAGATGAAATTACAAACAAGGACATTTTCAACTTTTTCATTATTCCTTCTCCCCATTCCACTAGTCTGAAAAGCCAATGTTCATCGACCTAAAGAGCCACATGTATGTCATGCCACCATCTGGATCAAATGACACCTATCTCGTCCTTCTCCTCTTCCTCCTCCTCCAGGCCTGCAGCTACTCCATCATCATCAGGAGCTCTTTGGCCCTGTGCCTGACTTGCTAATACGGTGACTTACTAATAAGGTCACTTGGGATCTGCTCCTTCAGTGAAACACAGACCATTTGCAGCTGTAAAGCTCATACAACACCAGCACTCTTTCCAAAGCTTTTATACTTCACCTGCAGCATCCTTACTAGAGGATGTCAGGCCATTGTATGTGAGCTCCAAATAGATGTCTCTCCCTCTGCTGGCTCTGAAATAAGGCAGATGTTACTCACATGGCTGTGCAGCTGGGCAGGCAGATGGATGCAGTAGCTAGACACACAAACCCTAGATGTAAAGGGACGTCAGCACAAATGTGCTTTCCCACTACTGCTCTTGTGGGAGCTGCAACTGAAGATGCTAACCAGCTTGAAATCAGAGCGAATTTCAAATGAGGAAATGTCACAACCTGGGCATTCAATATTATTCTCTACCCTGTGTTATTTTCTGTATGTAAAGTTAATTCACTGTCTCACCGAAGTGCTCTGTACCAATGAAATTGGTTGTATTCTCTCCCCTGCTCGTGTGGTATTGAAAGCTTTTTACAACCCCTTGACATTATTTCAGCCTTAATGGATACATTATGAGTTACTTCATATTTATGTTATTTTCTAATGCTCTATCAGCATAGAGAGAATTTTCTTTCACTTGCTGAGCTTGTTCCCTTCCGATCCCTACCAAAGTAATCCTGTATTCAATGTATCTTTAAAAAACGTCGCATATGTAAAACAGCACACAACACCTCACCCCAGAAATCTACAGTAATTTCTAGTGAGTGTCTCAATAAGCTTATTCTATTACCATTTTATGGAAGACTGTGGAAAATTTATGGTTACCAAGAATGTTAGAGCTGATGTCTGTTTGTATTTGGAGAAACATTTTCTGGGCACATGCCAAGATACCTTCAATTTCTGTAAAAGCAGTTAAAATTATTACTGTCACAATTGCCTGATTATGGTCCATTATGACAGAATTAACATAAAACATCTAGAGGAGCATTTCAAAGTGCATTCAAAAATTTTTATATAGTAATCTGATTTGGAGTGATCACTAACTGAGGAAAAATTACTTGAAGATTAACATGACACCCTGTGCTAATGCGGAGATAAACACTGCCGTGCTCTGACTGGGAGTAGCCAACTGAATGCATTTGTCTCAACACACTCCTACAGATCTGAGGGAAGCCAAGAAAGCATGGAGGACTGAGAAGGGGGGAACACACTGTACCATGACTGAAGTCAGCAAAAATTAATCAGATATCAGAGATCCGATCCACATCTAGTACAGATGATAATTTATTTTGAAATAGGAGAGATTTTTTTAAAGGCAAAGTCATGAAATATCTGAAGGAACCATGGTTTTCCAAGCTTTCAGTGTTTGTGGTTGCTCTCATGCTGGATTTAGATTTCACAGCCTGTTAGAACATAGAATAGCGCTGTCCTGTTCCACATTAGCATCTGTAAAGGCAATCTGATAAAGAGCCTAAAAACTTCAGTCTCAGCATTAGAACTAATCACATCAGAGCACGTAAGATGCCTGCCCACAGTATAGCCTAACTGCCTGAAACAGCACACAGCAAACTTGCTATAACAACAAAAATGCCCAAGAATCATACCCTGGGAAAATATATGAAAATTGGAAGATAGTAGCAAAATTAAGATTTCAAAAATACAAATAATATTTCCATAAGTTCTCAACATATCTTGCCTCGCATACTCATCTGCCTCTTAAAGCACTTACATCCATCTTCTGGTGACCAACAGCAGTGTTTTTTACATTCAGGGCAAATCAACGCTGAGTCATTGAGAGTGTGGTGAACGCAGGCAAAGATGAGCAGCACCAGGAATATCTGGATTTGCCTCGACAGGCCAAGTATCATTTGTGCAGGTATTGCGTTAAAGGTTAAAGTAATTGGGAGTGCTGCTCAATTAGCCTTTACAAGTCTGGTCGCATCCAAGGTATCGAGATACCACGATTATGGATTCACAATAATGACATTATAATGAGCAAATTTCACCAAAAGGACAGCATTTTGTCAAAAACATGGCAGACCATTGGCCCAGGGTAGCAAACGTGCATCTTATCGGTTCTGATGCACCTTTGAGTTCCCATCTTATCACAGAGCCTGGCTGCTGTCTCCACTCCTTTCCACCCTCCGTACAGTTCCTCTTCGAGTCAGCACACCACATCCCCCCAGTGTGGCCAACATCTAAGGTTGGAGGCCTAGAAAATTTCTATGGATTGCAGCTACATCCCACCCTGGAAGTCTCTTCAATGTTGTACCTTTTCTTAAAAACGTGAATATAAGCTTAATTTATAAGTCACCTTAGGCAGTTATTCCACAGTAGGAAGAAATGAGATTATGAGCAGAGATGCCATTTAAATTGAAAATAAATAATTTATCAAACCTAAGAAGGCTTGGTATACTCTATTACTCACAATTTCAAATTACCAAGTGGTTAATTTAGTGTTGTTTGTTATGTGTGGGTAGCTCGGCTACTGGCTGGGTCTTTTTTTTTTTTTATATATATATGACTGAAGAAGAGTTTTTCAAAAGAACACATTTCCAGGTACTTTGGGAAATGGCCAGATATTAAAAAGTTCTTTGCAGATGTGCTTAGCAGGAACTGCTTTGGAAAAAAATGACCTGTTTCATAATTTTTGAACATAATACCCAGATGATGGAGTAAGATACTTTCATATATTTGCATTATCACAGAAAAAAAAAATCTCCAAAAATGTCATCTCCAAAAATGACTGTCTGAGACAGTCTCAGTGTTAGTCATGCTTGCCTCCTTCTTTTTCTGGAGGACATTTACCTCCCGGTCCTCCACATCATGTCGTACATCAGGCTTTTTTCTCCTCCTCTATCATACACAGTTGTTTTAAATAGAGAAATAAATACATCCTTAAAAATTCCAAAATAGACATTGGTTTTAAAATTGTTTCTGATTTTTTTTAACAGGAACAATTCAAACTTGAGACAAATTTTGGAAACTTTTCAGTATAAAATTTTGTCAAGATCTAATATTTGAGTGCTCTGCTGTGTTGGACCCAAGAAGGACAAGCGATTTGCTAAAGGTCACACACAGAGGGTTAATACTGGAGTGGAGTATGGTACCAGACACATCCTGGATGTCCTAGTGCACAGACTTCCCCAAAATATTGCCTTTTGTCAAGTGCCTTTGCAAAGAGATGACCTGCAAAGCGTCACGGTACGTTGTAGAAAGATTGGTCTCTTTTGATATGTGTTGGTGCCCTTATCATATATACCTTATTATAGGTCTTTGCATTGTATTTCACTATTCAGAATTAGAAGAATAATTCATTGTTTTATCAGCTGCCCTTCAGCTAGCTATCAAGGAGATATTATTTACACAGTTCTAACCTAAACTAAGACTTTACTGCCTTTAGAGTATCCAACCTCCCTATAATGCCGCTGTATATCACTTTCTGAAGGACTCAGATATAAAGCAGAATGACTTCCCACAGTAGGGACTGTTCTGTAATTCTAGTCAAAGACATGCATGAAGCAGGCATAAAACAAACATTTAAGCATAGTTCATTCTACCTTACATTCATGACAGAGGTGAAACAAAATGATCAGTGTTGTCAACATAGATTCTTGAATTCAGATAGCAAAACTATATTTTATTTACCTGAAGAAGCAGTGCTCCAGGGAGCTGACCATCACACTGAAATCTACGGAGCATATTTTCTTCTGTGCTCAGAAACCTACACTATTTCTAGAGAAACTAATACAGGTGCTGCATTAGTTTGAGAAGGACGTCTTGATGTAAAAAGACAACAGACAACAGTTCCTATTAGAACAGCAGTTACACGCTGTCTAGATGTGAAAGTCAAATCTTACTCAAGTCAAGGCTGCATTCCCAATGGCACTGAAAAAACACGTAAGGAAAGAAAATCCTTGCCCTCGGTAGGTCCTGTTCAAAGCTGAGAGGTGAAATGAGCTGCTGGAGATTTGACAGCTCCCAAGCAAAGCACACAGGCTTACAAATTCCCACTCTTAAGGTCTTGTGCACCTGCCCACACTGCCAGGTATGAAACATAAAACTGAAGGAAAAATTGTCTTTGAAAGTGTGAGCTGGTACCACTAAAGCTAAAAGGAAATAAAGCTGAGGTGTCAGTGCACACACACAACATGGGGGTAGTCTGTTTCTGACGGAGACTGAGATGGAAAACAGATTAAAACAACTCCTGTAGGGCCCCTGTTCAACTGATTAGAATTACTAATTTTTTCTGGTGCTCCAATACAAACCAAAAGGGGATATTAGGGTGTTCTTGAATACATACATGGTTTCCCCCCACCAGTAATAACATTTCCATTTTTAGGACTGGTGTTTGAATTGGTAGCATGCTTGGCCCAAAGCCTGAATTGTCTCCCAGGAGTGTGCGTTGCAGGAGTTCGGGCTCCAGAGGGCTCCTGGCTCTGAGCCTGACTTTACACATCTCCAGTGTTCTCTGCTAACTGGCTTGTGTGCTTAATTGAGCAGATTATCGGGCTCAGTACTCCATCTGCATGGCTCAGATTAGGAATACAGTTTCTAGATACACAGGTTTGGTAAGAATCTGGCCCTTCTTAAAGTCAATAGGAGTTTTACAGACTTCAGTGTGATATTTCTCACCATTTCTGGATGGCAGGACAAGTGGTTAGGGAGAAGGACTGTTATGAGAAAAAGAGAAAAAAAAAAGAAACAGAGTTTGCTCACAGACAAAGCCAGGGAACTGTCTGGGAGGTTTTGTTGTTGTTGTTGTTGGTTGCTGTTTTTTTGCCTCCTGGAGTGCACAGTGATTTTTGTTGTTAAACAACCCTTAGCAAGTGCTATCCTGGAATTGGTAAATTCCATTAGGAGCTGTGCAACTGTTCTCCCATTTTTATCTCCAAAATGTACTGAGAGTTTCTTCTAGGTGCCAAAGTACATCAAACGCCATCCACAGGATACACCAGTTCATACTGGCAGAGAATGAGAGATTGGCATAAGGCATGATTTGGAATTACATTAAAGCTTTTGGCATGCCATTGCTTTACATTCCTCTTGCAATTAATTATGTTCAGTCCTACCAGATGCGATGTGGAGTACACTTTAGAAGGGTAATGTTGGCTTTTAAGTTGGCATATTTATGTTAAAATTAAGGGCTTTGCTTTTTTTAAACAAGAAAGGATTGTTTGGGCCACAAATGACAAGAGTCTTTTTCCCAATGTATGTTCGCAAATGTGTAGTCTAACAGTGTGATTAGCTACCACAGTAACACAGTTCATATTCTGTTTCTCCAATTGGATGATGAAATAATCATTAATTACCCACATGTTGGGATAGTTACCAATCCAAATGCATTTATTTAAAAGTCTACTTTCCATGGATGTCTGTATCAATTTTATCTGTGACTGAGTAGATCAGAAGGCACATGAATAAGGTTGAAGAAAGAATTTATTCTCAGCTTTTCAGAATATCCCTAATTGCTTTCTGCTTCGATCCACCAGTAATAGCTGGTCCCAAAATACAAGTGAGTGGGATCCTCAAAATGATTTCCTACCATTACTCAGCCTCTTAAAGCTAGTCATAAAACTTTCTCAACTTCGATCAGATTTTGGACATTATTTAAAGCATTTCAGAATGATCCTAAAAGACAACTCTGAGAGCCACACACTGTAGACAGAGGTCAAAGTTTGCTCTGGACTCATCCTGAAAGCCATTTTTAGTTATGTGTGCTCACAATTCATCTTAGAAAACAAAAGTCAGCAGGCTGTGAAGTAAAATTTACTTCTATGCTGTAGGTTAGTCTTTGTGAGGACATTAACCTGACTGTAAGCTAGGCTTCAGCAGACTAGGGCCTAGGAAATTTAAGATGCCTACACTATCTGAATCTATATCCTAACTATCATAATGAATAAAAAAATCTACTAAAATAAAGACTTCCTGGGAAAAAAAATAAATAAATCTGTAAAGGCCCAAATCTTTCACAGAGACACAAAAATGTTCATATATGTGATTTTTTAACACTGAGGACAGAACTGATGCCCAAATACCAATGTTTTCCAAAGGGCTTGGCTTACAATATGAGTCCAAAATGTTTTGTCCCTCAGACAAGATGACATTGGCCTTTGTGTTACTTTAAGGAAGAAAAAAAAATGGTAGAGAAGGAGGTATTGTGTTTGCAAGCTCAGATTTTCCACAGACACATTCTTTAGGAGAATGATATGTTTGAGAAAAAGAAGGAAAAAAAAAAATCAGTCAACCTAAGATAACTGTCTTAAAGTAGCAAATAATGGGATAGATGCTTTCACATAAAATATTTTTCCTGGAAAATTTTACTCAAAAACCAGCATGATTGGGAAGACTGATGGCTTTTCAAAACATAGCTGCTTCCGTCAAGTTGTTGCATGAGTAGTGATTCCCAAATATATTCCAAGTTATTTAAGATGTCTCCAAATGCAGGAGAGATCCCTCAGTCCAAATTCTAGCAATTGATTCCGAAGACCCTCAGAGAACCCCACCTGGTACATACCGCACAGTTTCAGGAGCCCTAAGTCTTCATAGAGCTCCTTTTAGTCATTTCAGAGAACTTATGTTTCCCTTGATAATGAAATCTATGCTGATCAATGCATCATCCTTACAGGAACCCATTTTCTGTTAGTGTCCCTTGCTGCATTATTTCACATTCCTGCAATTAGTTTTCCCTTTGTTAATATCACAGTCATACAATAACTCAAGTTGGAAGGGAGGCCTTGAGTTCAAACTCTTTCACAGAGCAGGGCTCCAGCAGATGAGGCTGTTCAGGGTCTTGTCCAGCTGAGTTTCAAAACACCTCTGCAGGGACTGAAATTTCACAGCCTGCTCCAGTGCTCAGCTGCTTTCACTGCGTGGACATTTTTGTTAAATTTAGCCATAATTTCCACATGCAATAATTTGCTCGCAACCATGATTTCCAACCAAGCATATGTAAGCATTGTGTCTTCTCCTTCTCCTGTGCACCTCCAGAAGAGTCTGGCTCTGTCTTATCTGTAGCTCCCCACACTGGGTAGTTAAAGACAGCAATTACCCTCTGTCTGGCAGGGTGCATCTATTGAAACAGCCAGGCCTGTATTCATTCACTGTTCAGGTTTGTTTCCATAGACACCAGCAGTTCTTACAGTGATCCCAGCAACTGCTGTAGAATTCCCTTATTTCAAGAAGAACAGTGTATTTTGAAGTTACATTAAAGCTACCAGTGCATCTGAGAAAAAGCAGCATCTGGTTCAGATACCAGATAACTACTTTGGATAACTGCTTATCAACTTTATAGAAGTCAATAAGAGCTGGTTAATTAACACAGTGTGATCAGAAAACTGTATATTCATCTGATCAGAATAGCTGCCTCCCACGTCTTCACTCTGATGCTTCCACACACATTTTGAAAGTTATTAAGGCGGCGCCAGATTACATGTGATTTTTAACATTCCATGTAGTACTAACACTTCAAGAAGAGAATTTTCCCCTTTATGGCAAATGTAAACATTGATATTTTTACAACATTTATCACAAGGAGAGCTTCTATTTCGTAATGGGAGTTATTAAAAGTACTATTTGGAGGTTTCCTTTTCACAACAAACATATGATTGAACATAAGCACATGCATAAAAATAAACATACATGCTGACACAAGTGGGTTTTCAACATATACTGTCAAATCTGAGGATGTGCTTAATTTTTATCCTGACCAGAAGAAGCCTTCTGAATTCTGATTTTAATATATATATGTATTGTTATACTTATTTATTTATTTTCTGATAACTAGAAAGGCTACTTGCAATTCTATTCCTAGGTACCAAACTGGAATCTATAAGTGACCTGATTTTGCTAAGGGTAGAATATCCAATACCACCCATGGTCCCTCTCTTTTTCTGAAAAAAACAGCTCATGTCATGAATGCATATGAACAAGAAAGCACAGCTAAGGCTCACAGTCTTACATTTCCCCCCCCCCTTTTTTTTAACCTCATGTTTAAAACCATGTAGCCCTCAGTATGATCTTAATGTTGGTGCAGGCTGAATGGTTGTGTGAGTTTTATAACAAAGTTTGCACCAAATGCCCTCAGAAAAAATCTTCCTTTGAAAAGTGCTTGTACTAAGAAAACTGGGCTTTTTAGTACTTGCACGTTCCAGGAAGTTGTTTCAATGATGAATGCCCGGTGGGATCAGACATAGCAGCTATGAATGACAAGCTTGTAGAGGGGTATCATGAGCTGTATCAAGGCAAAGGTGGTTGAGCTTGGGATCAGCCTGTGCCTTTGAAACTCCAGCTGACAAAAAGCCAGATCTCACATCTCAAGGGGACTCCTCCTTCATCCCATCTTGTTCACAGTGTGGCTAACTGGAAAGGTGTCATATAAAGCCTACTGTACAGAGAGCTCTTCAAAGTGCAATCAGTAAAACAAGCTATTTTTACATCAACTAGAGGAGAGTGTATAAAAAGTTATAATTGAGTATAATAATTTTCCCCTTGAGTAAAATAATTTCCCCAAGTTTGTACCATAGATAGACAGCATTGACAGTATCATTGGAAAATGTCTCAAATAGTACAGAAGCTGTGGGAAGCCAGAATATATTCATTAATTCACACCAATGTGAACTAGTAGGTTAGACTGGAGAAAAAAGCTCTGTAAGCATATAGCTTCTGATGTGAAATGAAACTCTTCTTATGGAACAAAAACCCTGCAGTAGGATTCAACCTATTTAAAATGAAATTTTATTCCACCACAGTGAAGCACTGCTCTTTTCCTTTTTTTTTTTTTTTTTTTTATTTCCCCAAATGTTCTGGAAATCCTTATTGCAGAGATTAATGAGCTCAAGCTCTCAACTCAGCGATTCCAAACTCACAGCACTGTCTGCACCTACCCCTACCCCAGTCAACTGTGAAGGCATAGGTATTACTTAAGCTAAACAATTCGTAAGTGCAAAAAGGTACCTGGGAGCAGCAGGAGGTGAAACAAAAGCCATCTTCTCCCACTTGTGGAGGATTCTGGTGTGTGAGGATGTGGTGGTTTCATACTGATGAACAGATAAACTCCACAACACTGCCTTCTCACTCCTCCTCCTAAAAAGGACCCAGGGAAAAAATACAATGAAAAACAATTTCAGAAACATAAGGAGAAGGTGAGAATATGGTCAGTTCATAAATTAAGGTGTAAAATTAAAGATCAACCATTTTTTGATGGGTACAGTAAGACTTGAAATAGCCAAACCAGGATGAAATGATGGATGAGGCATTCTACAAGCAGCAGGCGGAACTCGCACAATTGCCAGCACTTGTACACACGGCAGACTTCGACTTCCCAGACGTATGCTAGAAATACAATACAGCCCTGATGAAGCATGGCAGAGGGGTTGGAATTGGATGATTTTTAAGGTCCCTTCCAACCCAAGCCATTCTATGATTCTATAATTATTCTGTGATACAGGCCTGCCAGTCTGACCTTGGTGCCAGGAAAGTTGATGGAACAGGTTGTCTTGAATGCAATCATGCAGCATGTGAGGGACAACCTGAGGATCAGGCCCAGTCAGCATGGGTTCAATAAAAGCAAGTCCTGCCTGACTAACCTCATCTTCTGTGACCAGGTGAAATGCCTGGTAGATGAGGGAAAGGCTGCTGATGTAGTCTGCTTAGACTTCAGCAAAGCTTTTGAAACAATCTCCCACAGTATTCTCCTGGAGGAGCTGGCAGCCCATGGCTTGGACAGGCACACTCTTTGCTGGGTTAAAAACTGGCTGGATGGCCAGGCCCAAAGAGTGGTGGTGAACAGAGAGAAATCCAGCTAGCAGCCTGTCACCAGTGGTGTTCCCCAGGGGTCAGAGTTGGGACCATGCTCTTTAAGATCTTTATTGAAGATTTGGCTGAGGGAATTGAGTGCACCCCCATTAAGTTTACAGGCAACACCAAGTTGGGGAGAAGTGTCCATCTGCTGGAGGGTAGAAAGGCCCTGCAGAAAAGGACCTGGACAGGATGGGTCAATGGGCAGAAGCCAATGGGATGAGATTCAAGATGGCTAAGTGCTGGGTCCTGCACTTTGGCCACAACAACCCCATGCAGCGCTACAGGCTTGGGGTAGAGTGGCTGGAAAGCTGTGCAGAGGAAAAGCATCTGGGGGTGCACACTGATGCTCACCTGAACATGAGCCAGCAGTGTGCCCAGGTGGCCAAGAAGGCCAACGGCATCCTGGCCTGTGTCAGGAATAGTGCAGCCAGCAGGAGCAGGGAGGTGATCGTCCCCCTGTACTCTGCTCTGGTGAGGCCGCACCTCGAGCACTGTGTTCAGCTTTGGGCCCCTCACTACCAGAAGGACATCGAGGCCCTGGAGCATGTCCAGAGCAGGGCTACAAAGCTGGTGGAGGGCCTGGAGCACAAGTCCTGTGAGGAGCAGCTGAGGGAGCTGGGGGTGTTTGGTCTGGAGAGGAGGAGGCTCAGGGGAGACCTCATTGCTCTCTGCAGCTACCTGAAAGGAAGGTGTGGGGAGCTGGGTGTTGGCCTCTTCTCACAGATAACTAGTGACAGAAGAAGTGGGAAAGGCCTCAAGTTGCTCCAGGTGAGGTTTAGGTTGGAAATGAGCAGACATTTCTTCTCAGAAAGAGCAGTAAGGCATTGGAACAGGTTGCTCAGGGAGGTGGTGGATTCACCGTCCTTGGGGGTGTTCAAGGAAAGGTTGGACGTGGTGCTTAGGGACATGGTTTAGTGGGTGACAGGGGTAGTTGGGTGATGATTAGACCAGATGATCTTTGAGGTCTTTTCCAACCTTAGTGATTCGATGATTTTATGAAATTTTAATTGACATAGGAACAGGAAATCATACTGTCAGCATGAAGAAGATAAAGAATAAGATTACACTTCTTTCATGTTTTTATATGAATATCAAATGCAGTGCATGTCGATACTACTTCAGAAGGTTTCATTCTGGTATATGTGTATTGTTCAACACCTCAGCTGGATCCTCAGTTCTGAACAGCACAGAGCCTAGGGACAGCATAGCATTAAAATAGCTGACTCAGCTGCTACCAGACATGCGAACAGAAAAGTAATCCAGAAACACCACCTTACTCCCCACTTCCCAGAACAAAAACAGGCAGACTGGCTTTGATACTGGCTTCAAATTTTGCAGTTGATCATAAATAAATCAGTCACTATACCTGATACTCACCTGGAATGAACTAACAGACAACGGACAAAACTCTATCTTCAGATGGTTGAAAGCCTGTCCTTTTCTAGTTAGAATGATTAGGACATATATGTCCTCTTCCCAAAAGGGAAACACAACAAATTAAAATGTGTCCACTAACCTGACTAAAATATCATTTATTGTTAAACTACAAGAACTTCCAAAACCACTAAAATTAAGCTCCCTTTTTGTTTTAAACAGATCTGGATGGTATTCAAAATTTTAAGCTAAACCATTTTTAAAACTAAGATTTAAAGTCACCTAGGCTGCTTTGGCAAGTGCTTGTCACTTATTTTAGTCTGTATTCTGTTCTGGAACTAAAAAACAATGGATCTAGCCATACTGCTAAACTAGTCTTCTGATTCTGTTTTCATGAGTAGCAGCTCCACCTCTAATGAAATAGGCACCTCCATCAAAAAGGGGGAACATTCCCTGACATAGATAGGCACTTTCATTTTCTACCAGCATATTTTGGGTTGGATTTGGCAACTCGATACTGACATCAGATTAATTAAGATCTCTACACCAGGAATGGTCCTAGGAACTGCATCAAATAGTCTTCTACCTGCTAGGTGTCTATAAGCACACTAAGAAGAAAAGCAAGCAAGGAACAGTAGGAGGGAGTCAGGGAGAAAAATTATGCTTTAGAAACATGTGCACTTGTGAATAGAGTACACTTTTCAAAATACTGGCATAATGCGCCAATTTGTTAGCGCCTTCTCTGAGGTGCTGTGATCATTCATAACATACATCACCATTACCTAATCTTTGGAGGATGCGTACTCCCCTGAGAATCCCTTATTTTGTGCTATTAATTTTCATTAATAATGATTTTGAATGCAAGTGCAAATGACACTCTCTTTCTTCATTTTTTTTTTTTTAATTTATTTTTTGGAAGCTGCCAGAAGCCTTTGGTTTGGAACTGATACATATTCTAATACCGATAAAACAAGGCTTTGATTTCCCTTTTTTGCTCCCTTCTCTCTATCATCAGATTACATTCCATAAATCAGGAGCAATGAAAACTGCAGACTAGGACCTAATATTAAAAATGTAACTTGGAAGAAATACAATTTGTACCGTTGTCCTTTATCTTTCAAGCAGCTAAAATGATTACTAATATTTCATAAATGCAAGGGGAAAATTAAAATGTAACCATTACAATTGGATTGGATTACAGATATAATGCTTACTAGGTAGATTTTGAGAGCACTTAAAAAGACAAGTCTCTGAGAGGAACTGAGCTGCATGCTCCTCTATGCCCTAATGCTACCTTTTGAAAAATATCCCCTTAAGTCATTAGATCACTTTAAAAGGTATCACAGAAACAGAGAAGACAGTATTATGGAAAGCCATAAATTTGACTTGGTTACTAAGGGACCAGAGCTTGCAGACTGTGTGTGGCCTTTATTTCATCACACTGCAACCCACTACAGAATGGTCTGCCTCATCACTTAAACAACGACTTTTCCAGCAGGACATCAGGACATTTTTTTATTTTATTTTTTTTAATCTGGCATAGATTCTGGACACTCTTCTGTTTCTCTGTAGACTAGTAGAGCAGTTGTTTCAAGCTTTTTTGGACTAAGCCTCATGACTCCCCTTACCTCCTTACAGAACCACAGAAGGAACCTCTGAAGATCACCTAGTCCAACTCCCCTGCCCAGCAGGATCACCTAGAGCACATTGCACAGGATGGCATCCAGGTGGGTTTTGAATATCTCCAGAGATGGAGACTCCACAACCTCTCTGGGCAGCCTGTCCCAGTGCTCTGGAACAGTGCCCAGAACTGGACACAGTACTCCAGATGTAGCCTCACCAGGGCTGAGTAGAGGGGCAGGATCACCTCCCTTGGCCTGCTGGCAACACTCTTCTCAATGCACCCCAGGATCCCGTTGCCTTCTTGGCCACAAGGGCATATTGCTGACCCGTGGTCAGCCTGCTGCCCACTAGGAGTCCCGGGTCCCTCTCTGCAGGGGGACCCTACCTTCCATCCCAGCTACTGCCACAGCCTTCTAACTCACCCTCCTCCCTCCAGTGTCTCTGTGCCCTCATCACCTTCCTCTTTAATCCTGACTCTTGTTCCAGCTGTACCAGTGGGTACTCCAACCTAACAGGCCAAGCAAAATTTATTAATTTGGGACCTGCTGTAGAGGTATCTTCCTCCAGTGCTTTCATGTTTCAAATGGTGAGTCACTATTTCAGCTAAAATCCAACACCACCAGGAAATAGTGTTCCTACAGATTCTAGCTTTTATGTTGCACCATTATTGATTTCTCTGTTGCTTCACGGTGATTCACCTCAACCGAAATGTGTATTTTTGATATAAAGTAATTCTCTGTTGCCTGCATTTCAGATCCCTAATTTGAGAAAATGTCCTGGAGTAATAAAAGGCTCTTTTGAAAACCAAGGCTGTTAACAGTCAAAGAAGGTTTGGTGAGGAGTTTTGTCCTGTGGCAGTCACTATCAGTTTATCTGATGGAAAATTTTCTTTCTCCAGACAGTAGCACAGCCACAGCACAGTCCATGTCTGCAGCAGCAGGATCAACACCTGCCCCCCATGCAGTGTTCAACATAAATGTTCACAGCTCATCCACAAGCAAGTGATCCTGTGCCTCAGCCTCCATTCTAGCCTGCTAGCCTGCACTAGCTCTGACCAGAGATGCCTCTGGATCCTGACTGAGGAAAGCCAAAAGAGATATTCCGGGAATGAATATAAGAATAAGTCAAACATGCAATGATGTTTCCCTCATATATTCCCCCACCTCTAGGTTCCTCGTCTGGACATGGTTTTTATGTCTTAAAAACCCTCACAGTGTACTTCTCAATAACTTCTGTCTCAGACTGAACCCCCTAAACTCCTAGTTTTGGTCAGTAGTGCCACACACAGGTCTCTGAAGAACTGTCTCTGTTCGCTGGCTTTCAATCTACCTCATGCTAGTTTCTTCAGACAGCCCTCATTCTTTAACAGACATAGTGAGCAGACATTTCTCTCTCCATTCACATCAGGGACCATTAAGGAACATTCAAGCACACAAATATTTTAAGGATACAAATTAAGGAATCTGAGAATCGTTTAGAAGCTAATCGCTGAACCGATTCAAACTTTTCATACATAAAAAGTACTTAGGTATAAGAGATCTTCCCAAGGTCACAGAAAAGGCCAAAAGCAAGGAATTCCTTTTATTTGCCAGTGCAAGCAGACAGGTACTCAAGCTGCAAGACCAACTTTCTCCCCTGGATCAACAAAGAGCTCTACAACCTTGTGAAAGCTGGAAAGAATTCTCATATACAACACATCCATTCATTATGTCCCCCTTTTTTTTCCCCCTTTTGAAATGGCAGAAAAAAAGTTTTATGCAGTTTCACACACTTTAAATGAACAATGGTGATGATGAAAGAACTGTCTTTTGAGCTGCAGAGGAGATGTAATCCCACACATCTCGAAGTTGGCTGCACTTAGCCTTAAATGAGACTCTCAGGAAGGGTCTGTGGATGGAGAACATTACCAAAGCCCCTGCATACTGTTTGTGAGTTTTCATTTACATTAAATAGAGATAAGTTGGCCACCTACTGTTCGTATTTGCATATCAGATGGGTTTGTCTCACATCAAGAGAAACTAAATGGTTTTAGTTTAAAACAGATGGCAAACTGTTGGCAGGAGCTTTCAGAGGCATTAAACAATTGTACAGTAAAGTAGGACTCATAGGACAGATGAAAAACAAAATACCCAATGATAGAAAAGTGACCTGAAATGAAATTCAAGGTATAGACCATCACACAGCATGATGTTGAAAACCTTCCTACAGATCTGCATTCTGCAACTAGCTTCTGTCTCTTTCAATGACAGAGCAAAAGCATCAGGTTGAAAGGAGATTTGCTCCTCAGAGCAATGAAAATCCACATCCAGGTCTAGATCAGAATATTTGCATGTTTCTCACAGATTATTTCAAGCAGAGTTCCCATCTCTGTTGAGCCAGGTGAGAAAACCTCTAGGTGAGACAGAACAGCTGAAAACAAAACACTGTAAAATCAATTTTCAGTAACAAAAATCTATCAAACAAGATTATACAAAAGATATTTCTGAAAAACACACTTATAAATACATTCCTTCTAGGTTCTCACCTGCAGCTCACCTGCCTGAAATCTCGATTTAGACATCTGGCCACCCAGCACCAGGGAAGATACTGTTGTTTGATAAAAGGCTTGGATTCATTACCCAGTGTTCAATAAGCCAAATACACACACTAGGTTGAGATACTGTTTATTTCAGAGTCATGTAAGTCTAGGTACCAGGTGGTTTTCCACAGAGCTGGCCCAAATCTGTACCTTCTCTGTTGATTTTTATACAATTCTACGTAGTCATTATCATATTAGCACATCCTACTAAATTCTAACTGGACCTAATAATAGTCTCCCTGGTAACAATACTGCTGTTGGGATGCACAGGCAGATCACTAAGCCTGAACATGCTGAGAGGTTACTGCAGCTGGCAAAGTTGGAAAGACTCACATTTTATCTTGCCTCTGTGCAGATTCCTAAGCATGGGGGAGCCCATGGGACCGTGGCTGGCTCTTTGTCTGGTGCAGAAGCTGCTGCCGGGATGGGAAGCACTCCCTCAGAACAGGGACACAGCCCAGAGGCTGTTCCTGCTGCAGGAGATGAGTCTGAAAGCTGCCACATAAATACTCTTGCTGCTTAGCAAAGGAAGCACAGGCCAAGGGCTGTTAAATGCAGTCTGGAGGAAATGAGTCAGCCAGACATGCAGAGTAACAGCTGTTAGGTGGCACTTGGATGAAGCTGGCCATACAAGCTTTTGCCACAGTGCAACCATTTCTACAATTCTGCACCATTTCTACGTGCCAGTTAAGTCTTTCCCTACCTTTATCACCACAGACAGTCAACCACTATCCCTAATCCTCCTTCTAGCATTCATTCATATTCATCCCTTCATGATGCCCTGAACGTTTGATCCCAGGATCACACAGCCCCTTTCCCTTACACTTTCTCATAACTCTAGTGAGTCAAAAATGCTTTCCAGATGAGCCTAAGCTGAACCAAATGCTTTCAGAAGATGCCGTGTTTTTCTTAAGCTCCCTTGCTTCATGGAACAGTTCTCAACTCGGAGCTCTTTCTGGAGCCTAGCCCTCTTGTGCTCATTTATACTATACCCAGGGCATCCCAAATTCCCAGAAAAAGAGTAATGGTTAAGTGTGATCGGTGCTTAGGTTTCCATTTTCATGTGAAAGATTACGTACCACTGGTTTAATTGATTCGACTATTGTTTTCACTGAATCATCAGAATAAAAATGTTACAAATCACCTAAAGTTGCACTTAGAACAACGTTGACATACTACATATTTGCATCCTTCTGTACCCAAGACAACTTGGCAGGATTGCTAGATATACATGTACTGCACTGTTGAATCTTTCATGTTTAATAGAAAAAAATGCTTCAGTCCATTTTTTTTTCTTTTATCTCAATGTTCTTGCTCTCACTTTTTTCCTTCAGTCCTTTCCAGCACATGCTACTGCTTATCTCTGCATCTCCAATTTCCTACTGCTGGAAGTCATTCCACGTGGTAAAAGATCTTTTTCCTTTGTTCAGAAAGGCTGACATTAGTTAAAATATATACAGGTTCTTACAGGCCATTAGAAAATCAGCACACAACCATAAAACCTTCCAATATAGTTAAAAAATAAAATAAAATAAAAAAGTAGTAAAAACAAGTACCCCTCCTGGAGGGGTACATTACCACATTACCATGGATTGGAATGCTACAGAGAAGATTAGCATGGCACCTGCGCAAGGATGACGGGCAAATTCATGAAGTGTTCCATATTTTTTTTATTTTTTATATTTATCTGCTCAAGGGTAGGAAGGCTCTGCAGGAGGATCTGGAGAGGCTGGACCGATGGGCCGAGGCCAACGGTATGAAGTTCAACAAGGCCAAGTGCCGGGTCCTGCACCTGGGGCACAACAACCCCAAACAGAGCTACAGGCTGGGAGATGTGTGGTTAGAAAGCTGCCTGGCAGAGAAGGACCTAGAAGTAGTGGTTGACAGTCGGCTGAATATGAGCCAGCAGTGTGCTCAGGCGGCCAATAAGGCCAACAGCACCTTGGCTTGCGTAAGAAGCAGCGTGGCCAGCAGGTCCAGGGAAGTGATTGTCCCCCTGTACTCGGCTCTGGTGAGGCCACACCTCGAGCACTGTGTTCAGCTTTTGGACCCTCAGTATAAGAAGGACGTTGAGCCCTGGAGCGAGTCCAGAGAAGGGCTACGAAGCTGGTGAGGGGCCTGGAGAACAAGTCTTACAAGGAGCGGCTGAGGGAGCTGGGCTTGTTCAGCCTGGAGAAGAGGAGGCTCAGGGGTGACCTTATCGCTCTCTACAGGTACCTCAAGGGAGGCTGTAGAGAGGTGGGGGTTGGCCTGTTCTCCCACGTGCCTGGTGACAGGACGAGGGGGAATGGGCTAAAGTTGTGCCAGGGGAGTTTTAAGTTGGATATTAGGAAAAACTTCTTTACTGAACGGGTTGTTAGTCACTAGAATGGGCTGCCCAGAGAAGTGGTTGAGTCACCATCCCTGGAGGTCTTTAAAAGACGTTTAGATGTAGAGCTTAGGGATATGGTTTAGTGGAGGACTTGTTAGTGGTAGGTCAGAGGTTGGACTCGGTGATCTTGGAGGTCTCTTCCAACCTAGATGATTCTGTGATTCTGTGACATCCACGTTTTGGCAGCAGAACAGAATCTTGAAGGACTTGGTGCCCAGAGTGAAACCTTTTGCCAAATATTATTTGTTCAATTAATATTAAAGTTAACACCCCTGAATATGACAATAAACTTAATGAAGGACGTGCTAAACATATATGACTATAGTACTTGACTCTTCACCCAAACCATGATAACTGTCACCCCAGGAGAGGAACGGATAATAGTCTTTTATATCATTTTTAGGATATATGCTTTTTAGGATATAAAAGAGTGTTAGAAGTTAGTGTAAAAAGTTAGGGTGTTAGGGGAAAAAAAAAGTTAGAGTGAGGGAAAAAAAAGAGACGGGGATGCCTTCTTGGTAATCTCTGCACCCTCACCCTTTGGTGAGGAATTTCCAGGACTATTTGCTAGCACTATGATGATATATTAGCACTATTGCAGTAAGTACATTTATAAATCGCAATTCCAAACCTGTTACATCTGATGCCTAATTAAATAGGTTCAACTCTGTGAAACTGTCTCAGTGAAAGTCCCTGACAGGGCTCTGAAGCAGGCAAATGTTTGACTCTGAAGCCCCCTTTAACATGGCAACACTTCAGTCCTATTGGATTTTATAGCAAAAAAGAATAAAGTTAAACGTGCTGTTCCTTTAAGGAATACAACTGATTTGGAAAGTATTCTCTAGATATTGTCCTTTATCTTGCTATCTTTCAGTTACTCACTTTGCTGTACCTGTTTTACAAAAAGAGTGAAGAAAGATGCAATGAAGAAGAAAACGTGGAGAAACTTAACCTGTGTGCGGCTTTTACATTGCTGTAAGAGTGAAATCACCTCTCAGGGAAGGGTTTACAGGCAGCCTCAGCCGTGTTTAAAAGGAGGCATGGAGATGAAAGTAGGGAACAGAAATAGCTGGGATCTAACAGCTTGTAGGTCCTGTCAGCATTTATTAGCCATAAAGAAGATGTGATAATTTAAGAGGATGCAGAGTGAAAAGCACCTCTATTTTCTGGACTATAGTCTTTGTTAAAATACCTGACTCTAGTGTAGAGCAATAGGAGTTGAGGTAGGACTCTGAAAAGACTCTGACAGTTCTACCTTCTCATACTTTTGTTGAAATAAAATGTAGAGAAAAGTGATAAGACACGGAAGGCTATAATTTGTCTTGAGGTCATCAACTCCAACAAAGCAGCAATCGCTTAAGAAGCACATTACATGTACTCTCATAAATGAGAGTATAAAGCTGGCATGTGAACTTTCCACCACTGCAAAATTTACTCATCTGTTGATGCACCAAAGAGACAGTCACTCTAACCAAGTGCTTAAACTGCAGATTTGACTTGACCACAAAGTTATAGAAAATACACAAAAGACCCCTGTGGTGAAAGAGCTTATTAATGGGTAATTGTCAGCAACAGTTTTTTTGTTTTGTTTTGTTTTTAACCTGAAAATTGGCCTTGAGCTTTCTAGTGTATGCAAGAGCTCACCATTCCCATCTAGCTGCTCTCCCTGTAACTCACAGGGCCATGCTCTCAAGACCCTACGGTCTGGTAAAGGTAAGGAAGTAAAAATGAGTAGCTGATCTAAAACCGAAGTTTCATGGCTGACCAAAATTACTTCTGACTGGTTCTAGAAAAAACTGAATGGGATAAATCTGAGCAGAAACATTCTCCACTTGACCACAAAGAACATAAAAAAACAAACAAACAAACAAAAAAAAACAGCGTAGCAATTTCTGGGTTTATTTTACACCTAAGAAAATATTCCTGAATCATGCAACAAGCAATGGATTTACAATCAAAGCCTTGTTCCCGTCACATGGTCATCAGCATCAAGAAAGGATCTTGATGGGTGATGCCACAGCACCACAGTGCTCCGCATCATCTGAGGGGACCTGACCTGCCATTTCACCTGTGGGTACAAGCTATTGGAACAAATACAACCATCTTCATGCTAGATCAGTGAATCTTGTTGTGTGACTGCTGCATTTCTAGTCTGAGGAGGAGGGTTATCTTGTACTTTTGCCATTAGCTAAACCTTCAGCTGAGTTTTGATGCAGCTTTGCTGGCCGAGGAGGCAATTATAAACAGCCTGCTCCTATTTCTTTCTCACTTACCAACAGCAGAAACCTCCACTCTCTTGTATGAGCCTCCCTTCAGACACGAGCTGCTCAAGGAAACACCCTGCTCACATGGCGCAGCCAAAGCTGAAAGATTATGTTTGCCCACAGCCTTATACTTTGGCAAAACATGAACATAAGGGACCACATCATCAGCTACTGCGGACAAGCTGTTGAGGATCTCCTCCCATCTCCACAGAGAACTGGGAGCCAGGCAGTCTTTTGTGGCTGTTTCAGCTGCTTAACACAGCATTGCTGTATCTATTCAATTTCCTGCCACCAATACTAAAATCACAAGAGTTGCTTAAATCTTCTAGTCAGCAACATAGTAATGGTATTTAAATGGTGGTGATAGTGAGGGACGTGAGATTTTTTCCTCCTCTCACAGTCTAGTTCGTGCTTTTAGACATTACTCCATAAAGAACTATAGTCTTTCCTTTTACTTTTGTGGGACATATTCAACTGCAGAGTTATTTCTACTTCTCACAGATGAGGTTTGAGAAAAAATTCACCACTGACAGTGGTGAACTGGTGAAGAGTCCAGACATTTTGTGCTGCTCAAAGCTCAGAAGCCAAATGGATTGTTGAGGGCCACCGGGTCACTTCTGCTCCCTGAGACCCAAACAGTCCCACATGTAACAGGGGATTGTTTCTTTTCTTTGCAAAGCAGCTCGAAAGACACAAACAGTATCTACAAAAGCCTTGGCAGAGCAATTATGAGATAATGTAATCATAAAGCACGTCTGATGTACAGTAGTTTTATAACAGTGGCTAATTGTACATGAGCTGAGTGCATTCAAGGAAGAGCTTACTGTACCTCTAAGAGGTTTGAAAGTAGCAGCAAGAAAAATATTTTGCAGGGCTGGATATGCTGAGTAGAGAGTAACACAACAGAGCTTGGACCTACCTGTGAACCATGGGCCTTCTTTTAATGGGAACAAGTGAACAGACTGTCATTAGAAGCTGGAAACTCCTGGATTTTGAAGGGTTGGTTGGTTTGTTTTTGGCAAATATATTTCTACAGAGAACTCAGCTGGCCTCTGTCACAGTATGGGACTGAAGAGAAGTTCCCTCTACTATGAAGATGTTCAGAAGTTTTTGAACTTAATACTGTTAATGAATAGAAACATTTGGGCAAGCTTTCAATATAACCATGGGCTGTCTGAAATCAGCAAAGATTCTATTTAAAAGAAAGATGGGTGAAGCATTTTGGGAAAAAAAAAAAAAAAATTGAAAGTCTGCAAGATTATTATCAAGTGATTTAGGTAACAACTGGATCTACCAGCAGTCTTATTATCTGGTACTTTCTTCATACAGTAAACATTGTTGTCTAGGATCCTGATTCCCAGTGAAGTAGAACTGCCAATTTTGCTCCATTCACCTGGGTAATCGCTGGCTGCTTCAGAAGCCCATTTCCAGGTAGATACACTCGATCAGGTCCTGACAACGCTTCAGGTGTGCATCATCTGGCCAGATGCTATGGGAAGTAAGGGAGGTTTGAGGCACCGACCTCCAGGTCAAGGCCAACATGGTGCAGTACACCAAAAAGTCATTCCCACCCAGCTGGCTATGACGTTTTACAAGTGAAAATAAAAGATAAGAACAAATGAAAAGATGCCAAGAAGAACAGACAAATCTGAAAGCAGAAAATGCTGATAAAAACTGACTTTTTGGCACAGATTACAAGTTTGTTACAACTAACAAATCTTCCTTTGTTCAGGGCTCTGTTCAACAAGAGAAATAAGGTTGCATGAGCAATGCTCTGGTTCTTTCTGTGATTTGTTCACTAGTTCAGGCAGAGAAAAGGAATAATTCCACGCATATCACAGGTAGAAAATTCCTTCTCATTTATTCAGACTGATGAATGGACCATGCAAATATGAGCTTTTCTTACTCCAGTAACAACTGAAGCAAGAACACAACCTTACTGGACTAACGTAGAGCAATTATAGGACATAAGGCTTCTTTTAGAAATGAGAATTCCAAACTGGAAGAAATTAAATTGTTCAGGAGAGGTTCAACAAAATGTCTTTAAGAAAAAGTAGATAAAGAAGCAGCAGTGGTTTGCAAGAGCTGTTGGAAAGTAATTAAGATATTTGTGTTGATACATTCAATGCGCAGATGTCTGCAAATAATCTAAATCGGCAATCTGCTTTAAGGAAATTGTACTAAAAAGGACTTGCTTGTATTGTTTCTTATCTTGCTTTCTTGCTCTATCATAGGTAATCTTTCTCTCTCTCTCTCTTTCTTTCCTTTCCTTTCCTTTTTTCTTTCCTTTCCTTTCTCTTTTCTAGAACTCACAATAAATAGGAATATTTTTAAAAGCTGGGAAATGTAACTTCAGAGCACAATCATGGGCACCAATATAGTTGTAGTTCTTCAATACTCCACCCTCACCCCTCTTGTCTTTTTCTCATGTTAATTCCTGTCCAGGGAAGTTCCTCTAAATAAAAATTTACCCAATACTATTTTCTGACAGTACAACAAAGCCTAAAAAGAAGGAAAACCCTAAGCAATATAACAATACTAATCTTCAAGAATAAAGCTCTTATCACATCACGTTTCCATTAAGTTGACCTGAAATCACAGTCTGAAAGCAGCAAGAGAAATATTGAATATAGTGTCATCACACTGTGTTTCTTAACCCTCTGCCACATTTATAGCTTCCCATGTCCTCAGATTAGGACAAGAGTAGGACAATTCTTTTCACAGGCAGTCAACTTAGCCTTATGTTAGTAAAGACTATAGTGGCTTCCAGAGTTCTTCACACAAACTACAGTGACAACAAAGCTGTTCACATCTTTTCTGCAAACATCTCCTTCTTTGTTGAAGGAATGATGACAAGAAAAGAATGCTTGTTTTGTCTCAATTTGCTTCTTTCCAAGCTGGTACAATTTTAAGTGGCCCAGAAGCAACTACTACTCCTAGTTATTGACTGCCAAGGCTCCTTGGGACCTTCCTAGGAAAGCCTCATGATCAATAGAAACTACTGTTCTTCACTGGTGTCACCAAAAGATTTACAAGATGAACATTTTCTACATTTATCTATTGTGTACCCATCTCTCACAGTTGGGGCCTCAAACTGGTCTCAATGTCACCAAAAATGACGGTCCTACTGTCGGTGTTTATCAGTTAAATCTAAACCTTCTGACAACTCAGAGAAGAAGCTGATTTACTTCAAGAACCTAATTTTATCCCTTTCAATACCAACTCAGTGACTTATGTTTTTGTCACAGCAGGGCCACCTGGCAGTGAACAGGACCACCAGGACCAACTTTTTCGTAATGTTCACTGAGTCAAACATATAACATGTTTTTTAGAAAGTTTTTCCTCTGTGTACTGATGTGGTATTTTTTTTAGCTAGGTACAGAATTTGACACATGGGTTGATCTGCCAGAAAATCTGAGCTGCAGCCAACAAAATGAGGTGGTGTTTTATTGCTTTATTGTTTGAGTTTTCAAATCTTGAGCTTTTCATGGCAAAAAATTAAAAAAAATAAAAAAATCATGTGACAGATGGAATAGGTATGAAGGACGTGAGACACAAGAAAAACACAAAAGGTGAAAAGCTAAACCAGCATGGCCAGCTGCCACAGATTTATTGCATGCCTACCAACATGTACAGGTTTTCTGAATCCCTTAAGCAACCCTCAAATAACCTGTCAGTTTTCCTTCTTGGATGGGTTTATGCATTTGTTTTAAGTGCACACTTCTAGCCATATTTAAAATAGGAATCCTAAGTACTAGACACAAAAGACAGATAAGAATATGATGCTAAAGGTTATGCTTTTCAGCAAATAGCATAATTTCAAAGGTGTCACAGTTGTTGGATCAACAGTGTAGCATAAATTTATATGGTTTTAGAGAAACAGCCTGACATAACTTCTTCACCTGATTCCTTATAAACTGATTTTACTCGCTGAAGGAAAAAAAAGAAAAAAAAGAAAAAAAAAACCTTCAGATTCTGGGGAAATGCAAATGCATCAACAAGGAACACTTTTAGATCACTGTGACAAGTTTTCACTGAAGCTGAAGTGCTATTTTTGGAATGTATTTTATAGATCATGCTCATCTTGCTTATTTCTTTAAACTTCTGGATTGTAATTTCTTAAGCCAAACTATTTTGCTTCTTTGAAATAAACTAAAATTCTAGGGACTTCCTTAGTACTTCACATGAATAAAAAAAAAATATACAAACTGACAGCATATTTATGTTCTTTGAGCCATCAGTTCCACTCTTCCTCAGAGACTGTACTGAGGTGTGACATAGGAATCTAGATGACAGGCGCGACGCACCCTTCCATTCTGCATTTAGTCTCAAATGAGTTTCCCCACTAGTCTGTGATTAATCTGTGTATCTCTTATCTGCACAGAAGATATTAATTCAGATTCTGCTACCTTTCATCGGGAGATAGATTGCTTGGGTTTACGTGATCCCATGGAAATCCATGAGTCCCACTGTACCTCGGTCTAAGGGAGGATTAGAATTCTTCCCCTGGTCACTGCAACTGCATTGACAGTGCTAGCTGCAAGCAGATGTTTTTGAGAAGATGAACTGTAATCTTCTTAATGTAAAAAAAAAAAAAAAAAAAAGAGAGATTCAATGAACTAGAAGCGTAAACAAGAAATAAAAAGAAAATCCAATAAATAACACCTAATTACAATGGTAGAACATGGTATATTTCTCAAAACCTAATATAACAAACTGATAAAATCAGTATCAATATTTAATGATTGTGGCTCTAAGTCGTCGTTTTTTTTTAAAGACTTGCCAAGCAAAAGCCATCCCCACTCCATTTTACCACAAGTTAGACATTTCTATATATATAGCCTTATGTCAGAGTTGATTTTAATTCTTAATGGTCTTGCGAATCTGTGGAGGTCTCAGTCAATTGGAAGCTGGCAAATGTTGTCCCAGTTTTCAAGGAAAGCAAGAGAGAAGACCTCGGTAATTAACGGCCTCTCAGTCTCACTTTTGTGCGTGGTAAAATAATGGAGAAGATTGTTCTGAGAGTTACTGAAACAAACTTGAGAGACATCACAGTCATTGATTACATTGCCAACACAGTCTCAGAGAGGCAATCGGCTCTGGGGCAGACACGTTCTGCAGAGGAGCAGGGATGGTGGTGTGCAGGGGTTCCCTGCACTGAGGTCACTCCAGGCAGCCAAGGGAGCTGCCAGGAGCCAGCAGCTCTCACGAGGGCAGCTGAGGAGGCACAGGCGAAGCCAGGAGCACCCCCTCCCCTCGTACAAAGGCAGCCCCAGGGGGACCTTGAGCGACCAGGAGTGCAGCAACAGAGTGGAGCAACTCTGTGCCATGCCTGCAAGAAAGGCAGTGGGATGATACAACCCAAATAATGGTGGACCCCCTCTGCCCTGTAGATGTTGGGCAGAGGGAGGGGACCTGGGAGATGAAAAGGAATGGAAACAGGTCCCTGCTTGGCATCACAGGCAAGCCCGCTCCTTACCCACCTAACCACCTCCCCAGGTGCCCTTACACAGCAGGTCTGAGGCCCTGAAGCTCAGGGGATGAGTAGGTGAGGATGTGGGAGAAGGTCCACTCAGGAGCAAGGAAGTCGACTCCACACCTCAAGACTTCCTCCACCAAGAAGGGTAATGACTGTAGGCAACTGCCTTCTAAGGGGAACAGAGGGCCCCATATGTTGGCCAGACCCTACCCACAGGGAAGTCTGCTGCCTCTCTGAGGCCTGGGTCAGTGACCTTACCAGGAAACGTCATGGCCTTGCTCGCCCCTTAGTTACCCCTTAGTGATAATTTGAGCTGGCAGAAATGAAACAACTGAGAGAAGTCTGAAGGCTATGGAAAAGGACTTCAGGGGACTGGGGCAGTTACCAGACAGAGTGGGTGCACAGGTGTTTTCCTCTATCCCTTCAGTGGTGGGGAGGGATAACTGAGCAGACGTGGAAAGCCCTGCTGATCAATACATGGCTGAGAGGCTGGTGCCATCACAGTAATTATATTGTTTTCTCCAGCTACCTGAAAGCAATCACAGAATCCTGTGAAGGAAGTTGTGGGGAACTGGATGTCAGCATTTTCTCACAGGTAACTAGCAATAAGACAAGAGAGAACGGCCTCAAGTATCACCAGGGGAGGTTCAGGTTGGAAATGAGGAGACATTTCTTCTCAGAAAGAGCAGTCAGGAAATGGAATGGGTTGCCCAGGGAGGTGGTGGAGTCACTGTCCCTGGGGGCGTTCAAGGAGAAATTGGACGTGGTGCTTAGGGACATGATTTAGTGGGTGACATTGGTGGTAGGGGGGTGGTTAGATCTTGGAGGTCTCTTCCAACCTTAACAATTCTCCATGATTACAGCCAATATGGGTTCACAAGGTGAAAGTACTGTTCAATGAACTTAATTTCCTTTTATGACAGGTTTGCCTATCTAGCTGACTAGGGGAAGAGAGTAGATGGAATCTTTCAGGATTTCAACAACCTTTTGATACTATTTCTGACAATATCCTTCTAGACTAAATATTCATCATACAGCTAGACAAGTTCCTAATATAATAGTTGAACAATTGCTCTGTACTGATAGTGTGGTTGGGCACTGGAACAGGCTCCCCGGGAAAGTGGTCACAGCACCAATCCTGCCTGATTAAGAAGTGTTTCGACAATGCATTCAAAAACATGGTTTGATTTTTGTGTGGTTCTGTGTGGATTTGATATATATTTGATTATCTATTTGGACTTGACAATCAAGTTGGACTTGATAATCCTTGCGGGTCCATTACAATTTGGGTTATTGTAAGATTCCATGATTATCTTTCTCCTTAGGAGTTCTTGAAAATATTTAAATTATTTACTTCAGGACACATGAAACTGTTCATCTCTGGACATTGAACTAAAATCTTGTCTCTAAAAGATCTGATCTTAGTGTGTGTGTTGCTGTAAAGAACCACCAGCACAATATCATCTACCAGAAAAATAATAATAATTTTTAAAAAATAGTCCTAATAGCTGCACGTCTATAGAGATAAGTTCCACAGCAAACACTAATAGCTCTTGGAAGAACTAATCCCCCCCCCAAAAAAAGTGGTTATATCTGTGCAAGGCCTGTGTGTTAGGTACTGAGCACTTATCCAAGCATTTTGCTCATGGGCCACTGATTCCTAATCATTTTGTTCAGTAAATGACAGTCTTCATTACCTCAGTCAACTACAATTAAAGCTAAGTTTTCAGTCCTGCACAGAACATCTAAAATCACAAGTGGAGCTTATTTCTTCTTTAGTTAAGCAGAGAGAGAGAGAGAGAGAGAGAGAAAGGCCATTGTTGCAATTTTACTTCACTAGATCAGCCTAGCAACTCTTATTTGTCTGTGGAAAGAACAATTTGTGAAGTATTTCATCTGGATTTAATTCCAGCTATGAATTTATTCAGCCTTCCTGTTTCCTTTCATCAGTGAGACTTTCTGAACTCATAATATTGTACATCTCTGCACAAACATAGACAACTTGTGACCACTTAAATTGAATTCAAAATGTTTCTCTGGATCAAATCATACAGTAGACAAAGTGTTTTGGCACCACCTTATCCGTAGGGTAAGTTGCTTGTAGCTGAAGCTTGTTTATATGTGTACAGGCAAGATGTGTGCACATGAGATCTACAGACTAACCTGGAAAATGTTTTTTTTTTTTTTTTGTCTTTTTGTTTTGTTTTTGTTGTTGTTGTTGTTTTGTTTTTATTATTATTATTTCTAATCTGAAGTCCTAATAGCAATAGCTACTAGGACTTCTTCCCAATTCATGTGTGAGATTTTTTTTCTAACTGTAGTGCTCTGTGCCCCACTTCATTACACAGAGCATTTTAAACTCTCCCCTGTTTATATCAGTCACAATGAGAACAATGAGAATTGCCTTCTAGCATACAAAATTGAATTATTTTACTTTTTTAGAATGGTTAAAACTTTTCCATTTAGGTAATGGTTCAGCAGGCTTCTTAAAAATCTTAAGCTGAATTTTTTCGTAGTAAGAAACACATCCTCCTAAATAAAACTTGTCTCAGAGGTCATAGTGTTGGGTATGTTCAAGATGCATCTAAAGAGTGCACATTACTGGGAAAAAAAAAAAAAAAAAAAAAAAAAAAAAAAAAAAAAAAACAAGCTATAAGTTTTACATGACCTGTAAGTTTGACATCTATAATTCAGATAATGAAGAATATCAGGTGGGAAAATGATAACATAATAGGAAACAATTCATAGCTGTGCAAAGCCATACTAATATTCTGTAGTACTGTTGGAAAGACTGTAGAAACAAATCTCAGCATTACAGTTTTGCAACTGAGTTGCTGTATATTTGGGAGTAGGTGAACACAGTTTGCCTCCCGGTCCATCGCAAGTTAGATCTTCTGAGCATTGGTCTTTCCTTCTGACAATGAATGGAAAACACTTTCTCCTAAATAAACAGTGTTTAAAGAACTCCATAATCACTTTTAGTTATTGAGATTTTTTTTTCCAAGTATCATATATGTTAGACAACAAAACTGAAATGACTCCGTTTCTTTGTATTAGTCTGAATTCTGCATGTGGTTTTGTATCCAGGTACTGGATGCTTGCAATGAAATGTGACATTTACATTGGCTTTTTAGTGTTGCTTTAATTAGTTTGGTTTCCATGGGACCCTAGGTGTCATGAGATATGGCTAACTGGCAAGGACAATATTCATAAAACAAGTGAGGTCACTTCTGTAAATGTTTGCACAGCTTTTCCAATACAGGAATGGATACTGTCGGATGGCTTATCCTAAAGAGGATTTTTTTTCTAAAGCCCTTCAAGAAATAAGGTATAACCCTATTGTGTTCTCCTCCAAATGCTGGTTTGTTGGGACTGGGAAGGAGAAAACCTTTGAGAACTATATAGATATTTTCATCGTTATTCTCCTACATACCAGAAGGAAAAGCATGACCATCAGGCTGCAACACACTGAACACCTGCCTGACAAGCAAGGCAATACAAGGGACTGACGGAGTGCCCAGACAGCTACTTCCCAGTCACGTTAAACGAACGGTTATAAAATAGTAAGTTATAGACTAGTAAGTTATAAAATAGCAAGTGAATAGAAGACTTGTGGGATCCAGCCCCCTACCACTCGCAGCCACATTCCCTGTCAGCAGCCAGAGGGACTGCAATGCCTTGCAGGAAGCTAAAAGGCAGGGGGAATCGATGAGTCCTTAGAAACTCACTGAAGTACAGGAGTTCTTGGGGGGAAGGAAGGATATAGGCAGGCAAAATACATCAAGAACCACACATACACAAGCATGCCAAATGTCACACAAGAAATACAAGCTGAACTCACCAACCACCTGATCCTAGACAAATCAAACTGTACTTTTTATAGATGTACGTCAAAAATAATGTTTTAGTAGATTTTTTTCCATTGACACCATCTGGTGCACTATGATGTTGCTACAGTAACTGGGAGAAGCACCCTGGTAAAGGCATTTAATGTTAAATGACTGTGTTTAATGATAAGCCAGTGTCAAGGTTTACATTCTCAGCAGAAAAATAGCTTATGAAAAATGCCTTCTGACTCTTTCCCTTGGAAATGAGTCAGGTCCAGACAGACTGCCACAAACTCTCCAGGAGATCTTCTGAAATGGGGAAGGAAAAAAAATATATACCAGTTTTTCAACAGAGAAATAGATTGTGAAGTTTGTAAAATTTTGCATAAATTAAAGAAGGACTAAGACTTTATATCAGTCATTTGTCCCCTTCACACGTGTTTTCTGGTTGCATATATTGGATATTGGATCTTCCAAGGATGCTGAGACAAAAGAGCAACTGGACATTGTATGAATCCGTGCATGATTTGAAGCACTTACAGGAACTCTTTTCTTCCGGAAGTGCTCCCTCCTAATATACGAACTCAAGATGCTACCTTGTCTGGCTTACTCTTTATTTTTTTTTTTTTCCCAAATGCCTAAATACCTGCCTCAAACAAATTTAAATGTCATGGTTGCTCTTGCTGTCCAGATACAGTGTGACCAGGGCACTAAAGAGTGATGTGAATTGGACAGCTGAAGCCATCATTCAGCTCATTTCAAACCTCCTCATATCTATCCCCGCAAGATATCGCCCCTCTGAAGAAAGCACATGCAACTCAGTAGATCTGAACAACTGCAGTTGTGCTGTCACTCATTGTAGGCTGTCTAACACATAGCCGCACCACACCAGGTGATCAAGAGCACCTTCACCTCCCCAGCATCCATGAGAGAATGAACTGTCATTTCCTTTCTCCAGCCCTGGCTTTGCAAGTGGGAAGCACATCAGTATAAAACGCAGGGACTTATACAAAGCCAAACAAAGGAATAAAACCTTTCCAGTCTCCCAGGATGCTCTGTTTATCTTTCATGGGCCAGGTGGTAAATCTCTTTAACCATACTCAACAGGGCCATTATTTCCAGCAGCACTCAGTGTTTCTTGAAGTCCATGAAAAGGAAAGCCATTTCTGATCTGCTTTGTACCCAGGCACCCACTGCACAATTAAACATCTGACCCTAACACCCAGCTTTACTCAAATGTTAGGTGTGTCAAAGTTTTCAGGTGCAAAAACTGTAATTTATCGCTTCCTCTGAATCAGGAGACTTATGAGATTGATGCTATGTACTATGTTATTGATTTGCAGTACTAAGACAGCATCACCCTGTAGATGTGTTTCCTTTAAATTGTGTGACAAACATTAATATTGCTAGAAAAAAATAATTTATTTAAGATTTTGATTTTGGTGTGTCAGTTTGGAAGAGAAATGAGTCTTTGCAGATAAGACCCTTTAACTCCTGATTTAAAACTTTTTTTTTCTTAAACAAAAAGGAAAACAGAAGAAAAAACAGTTAAGGTATCCGTTTTCTTTAGTAGTTCTGAATAAAGCCTTTCTGTATTATCAAGAGAATAATGACAAGGTTGCTGCTGTGCTTGGAAGATCTACTGGCCCTTTATGAGCTTTGTTGGACATTTCAGTAGAAAGACCCGTATCTGGACCATAAGCAAAGCAACGACTGCATTAGCAGTCAGCTGTAAAATACACTGTGAAGAGACCCAGAGTTCAGTACAAAAGGTTTGGCAGTAGCAATATCCAGTATTCTAGTAGTCATTAGTTCCAGATGATCTACTATTCTTGACATAGAAGAGGTTCATTTCAAACTGTTTTAACTCAAGAGGTCTCCTCATAGTGAAAATGAAAAGCCCGAGGTGAAAGTGGTAGAGTTTATGACTTAATTCTTCTCTATGGTGTCATAGCCATTTCAGCATCGCAATTGTGTTAATAGTTTGTTTCATTGAAGACATCGTGGAGGACCCTTCTAGGCTGCAGAGGTTGCCACTTACAGAGTATTTTTCCAAAGCAATAAAAAAGCCACTTCAATGCCCCAGAGAATAGCTGGAGCTCTGGTGCACAAGCCTTGAATTTGTCTAAACAGATAGAATCATAGAAACACAAGGTTGGAAAGGACCTAAAAGATCATCTAGTCCAACCATCCTCTCCTCACAAATGCTGCCCACTAGGCTACTAAACCGTATCTTGTAGCACCTCATCCAGGCACTTCTTCAACACTGCGAGGGACGGTGACTCCACCTCCTCCCTGGGTAACCTGTTCCAGTGCCTGACCATTCTTTGAGAGAAAAAGTTTTTTCCTGGTATCTAATCTTTATCTCCCCAGGTGCAACTTGAGGCCATTTTCTCTAGGCCTATTTCAGTTATCTGGGAGCCAAGAACCCCCCCCCATCAAAACCTCCCTTCAGGTAGCTGTAGAGTGCAATGAGGTCTCCCCTGAGCCTCCTCTTCTCCAGACTGAACACCCTCAGCCACTCCTCACAGGACTTGTTCTCCAGGCCCTGCACCAGCTTCGTAGCCCTGCTCTGGGCACACTCCAGGGCCTCGATGTCCTTCTGGTAGTGAGGGGCCCAAAGCTGAACACAGTGCTCGAGGTGCGGCCTCACCAGAGCAGAGCACAGGGGGACGATCACCTCCCTGCTCCTGCTGGCTGCACTATTCCTGACACAGGCCAGGATGCTGTTGGCCTTCTTGGCCACCTGGGCACACTGCTGGCTCATGTTCAGGTGAGCACTGACCAGCACCCCCAGATCCTTTTCCTCTACACAGTCTCCCAGCCACTCTGCCCCAAGCCTACAGGACTGCATGGGGTTGCTGTGGCCAAAGTGCAGGACATGGCATTATACTTCCAGCATGTATCAGGGAAGTTGAAGTCTCCCATGAGAACGAGTACTGGCAATCATGTAACTTTTGCGAGCTGCTCATAGAATGCCTCATCCATCTCTTCACCCTGATTATGTGGTCTGTAACAGACCCCCACCAAGATGTTACCCCAGCAGGCCTTCTTCCTGATCCTTATCCACAGACACTCAACTTTATCATTCCCAACCCCAAGTTCTTCAAATCTCTTTTCATAGTTTGCTCAGAGAAGCCTGCAATCTCGTCACTGCCCACCTGAACTATAAGTAATGGGTAGTAATCACATTTCTGAGAGCACAAGAGCTCTCCATCCCCCAGCAGAAGAAATCAAGTAGAGGAGGCAGGCAAGCGCCATGGCTGAGCAAGGATCTGCAGCTTAAACTGAGGAAAAAGAGGGAAATGTACAGGTGGAAGCAGGGTTGTGTAGCCTGGGAGGAATACAGGGGAGTCATCTGTATGTGCAGAGACAGGATCAGGAAAGCCAATGCACAGATGGAGCTGAGCTTGGCAAGGGATGTGAAAAAATAACAAGGGGTTCTACAGATACATAGGCAGGAAGAGACGTTTATCCCCTCTGATAAGATAAACGAGACGGGAGAACTGGCTTCCACAGACACAGAAAAAGCTGAGGTACTCAGTAAGTGCTTCCCCTCAGTCTTCACTGGTGGTCAAGTTTAGAAGGACTTGCGGGTCCTGATGGATGAGAAGCTGGACGTGAGCCAGCAGTGCGCACTCGCATCCCGGAAGGCCAGCTATGTCCTGCGCTGCATTAAAAAAGGGGTGGCCAGCAGGGCGAGGAAGGTGATTGTCCCCCTCCACTCTGCTCTTATGAGACCCCACCTGGAATACTCCATGCAGGCCTGGGACCCCCAGCACAAGAAAGATGTGGAGCTCCTGGAACAGGTCCAGAGGAGGGCCACTAAGAAGATCAGAGGGCTGGAGCACCTCTATTATGCAGAAAGGTTGAGGGAACTGGGCTTGTTTAGCTTGGAGCAGGCTCCTGAGATACCTCATTGCAGCCTTCCAGTTCTTGAAGGGAACAGAGACAGAAGGGAGAACGCTTGTTTAGGTATTAGGAGCAAGTTTTTCACTCAGAGGGTGGTGAGGTACCGGCACAGGCTGCCCAGAGAGGTTGTGGATGCCCCATCCCCAGAAGCATTCAAGGCCAGGCTGAATGCGCTCTGGGCAGCCTGCTCTAGTGGCTGGCAACCCTGCCCAGCGCAGGGGGGTTGGAACTAGATGATCTTTAAGGTCCTTTTCAACCCAGGCCATTCTCTGATAATCACTGGGGTGAACCAGCTCCGGGAGTTTTCTAGTTATGTCCCTGAGCCGGGCCCCAGGTACACAACACACGTCTCTACAGCCCGGGTCCGCTCTGCAAATGGCGCCCTCCGCCCCTCAGAGAAGGGCACCGCCTCCCCCAACCCCGCTCCTTCCCTTCGCCCCCACAGGCGCGGGGCCGCCCCCTTCGTGCCCAGCGGGAACCGCGCGGCGCCGCCCCCGGGGCTGTCTCCGGGCAGAGCACGGGGGTGCGGGGGCCGCCAGCCTCTCGCGGGAGCCGCTGGGGGCGGGCGGGGCGCGGCGCTGACCGGGGCCGCCCCGGCCGAGATCCCCCCCGTAAGGCGCTACGAGGTGGTTTTCTAACCCAATAGCAGATCGCTATTTTATTTTCTCCTATTTAGATCACCCTCACTGGCCACGATCTTTGAAAGCACTGTGCTTTTCAGAGAAAAATGGTTTGCCAGACAGCAAACCGGGGCACTGTGAAACTTTGTTCTTCTGAAAAAAATAAAATAAAGTCTAAACTGATGCTGGAAAACATGGTAAAAGTGGCCATCACATAAGAATATAGATGGAAGCTCTTGACAAAGAACTGGTTTGGAGCACGTGAGATCCTGGAAGAAGGTTTATTCATGCACAACCCCTTAGTTGTAGATCGTTAATAGAGAGGCTACTCTTATTTCTCTAATACACCTTAAAGCATCCCTTTAAAATGCCAGAAGATAAGCACAAATCCCAAAGAAGCTCCTTGTTTCATATAACAGAATAACTTTGAGTCTAAGGAAATAGCACACATCACCAGAAATAACCGCCTGTGCTGAAGGATAGTGCAGATTTGGACTTGAGCTATTTTTGTGATTGTTTAAAAAGTTAATAAGCAGACAAACTATTTCATCAAAAGGCATTTAGCATTTCCAAGCTATATTTGCATTATTTGATAGCTAAGAGAAAGCGAACTCCATCCTCTTTTATTTTCCACAGGTCCCGATGTTAACTTTCCTGAATCTATGAATGTTGAAGGTCTATGTCCAATTAATGCATTTGTGACGTGTCTTCATAGTGAAAACATTGGTTCAGCTAAGCAAATTACTTCCCAAAACCAATGTTTTTGGTGTAGACTGAGTTACTGCTGCAAAGTGAAATGAGCTGGAATAGAAGCACCTGCTACACATCTGTAACCCCAGGTATCTATAAAACCCTAGTGAGTTTTATTGAACCATTAAGCTGTGATACCATTTTGAAAACTATTATCACCAACAGAAGACCATAATTATGAGAGCATCGTAACGGTGCCAGCCAATCAGTAATCTGAAGGCTGCAATATGACCTTCGGAGACAGCGTGCAATAGTGGGGCAAAACAGTAAGAAAGTTGCTAACAGCAGCAAAGCTGTGGTAGAAATACAGCTATTCCTTCTTGGGCCGCAATGTGGTTTCACATTAAGATCACACCATGAGCAAATGAGGAATACAGTCTTGTACATGCCCTGGACATGCCAGTTTTGGGGCCAAAGGAGTCATGACTGTAGAGAAAATTAACGTGAAAGAGACTTTCCTTTGAAGGGCAGCACCCTTCTACTGGTAGCCCTGCCTCAAAGGATTTCTTCCAAAGACCTAAAAGCACCCTCCTGGAAGTAGCTTGTTTCTTTGCCCCAGGCAGTTTCTCTGGGTTCCAGAAACTTGCCCTTTTGATGGCAGGAACCTCCCCATAATTTCTGTGCTTCCGAAATACATGGCAACCTTCCTCTCCATGTTTTCCTTTCACCAGAACACCCCATAGAGCACTAGCTGGTCCTGCTGTACATCCCACAAGTGACAGTAACATTCACCTGTCTGCTAGAAATACTCCGATGGGCATGCTGTACCACCCGAGCTGCAATGTCCACAGTCACATTGTTAGTAGCCAGTAGCCACCATGGAAATAAAATAAAATCTCTTCCCTCAGTAAAGCCCATGCAGTGGTCTTTCCACAAATGCTTTGCAGGGCTAGAGTATCTTTTCCAGGAAGGGATCCCAATTAGTGTAAATGATTTGGTGACACTGTCCTCCCACTGTTACACCAAAAGCCTCCCAATGACAAGTTTCCCTTAGCACATGAGAACATGCACTTAATCTATCACAGTAAACCCTGTTCAGACTGCCTGTAAAGACCTTAAGACCTCATTTTGTCAGGGTAGACAAGTGGCGTCAAATGGTCTGACTGGACCAAAATTCTGTTTCTTTCCAAAGCTATTTTAATTTTACTTACTGCAGGAAAGGAGGAGGGTTTTGGTGACTCATTCCTTTTATATAACGCATGCTGATGTCCTCCCCTTTCAAAACTTCCACTGTAATGAATATTTTTAATATTAATTTTATTAATTATTATTTTGAAGAATAAAAAGAATAAATGTCTCAGTGTTTAATACAGGAAAAGGAAATGTGACTCCTTTTTTTCCACGTAGCCAGTATGACAGCATCAGCATTTGTGTTTGGAGTCTGGGCAATGATAGGAACAGACTATTAATTTTTTTCTTTCCCTCTGTAGACTCTTGCAGCCACAAAGCAAGCCTCAAATGAAGGATAAAATCTGGTAGCTAAATGAATTCGAGGGAACCCACTAAAGTCTTGAAAGGCCTTTAGGAATTCAGCTCAAAGTGTTCCAGAAGGAATGCAGTGTGTTCATATATTAGAGGCAGTAAGATAGCACTGAATTATTTAAAAATTTCGTTAGCTTCCTTTGCTTCATCAACAAATGTTATTAAATTTTAATAAGTAAAATGGTGCAATAAAACTAACAATGTTGGTTTTACTAGGAAAATGCAATAAAGAACAGTAACTTTTATTTTAAAGGAAATATATGTTTAGTACAGTTTGTTTTATAATATAATAAAAGGAAGATTATTGGTTTTCATAGTTTTGGCATAAGCATTCAGTTTGCAGTTAGGTCTACAAGTACAAGAACAATAACCTCAGGCAGCTATCATGTGAACACTTGTTCACAAACACAAGCTTTCCAAGCAGAATCTCAAGGGGGGGGGGGGGGGGGGGGGGGGGGGGTGCGCAAGGGGAAACATCATGGGAAAATATAAAGCACCTTTTCACAAGTGTTTATGGGGTCAGTGCATTAGCCTAGTGCCATCCTTAAGAAAACAAAACCTGAGTATAAAATACAGATGGCTTAATGTCTTGTGAGGTATTTTAGACATGAAGCTTTAGATATGAAGCAAATCTTAGTATCCCTCTACTCAATTAAGGAGGCCTTGGAACCAAAGCGTGTGATAATCTGTTGCATAAACTTGTAACTCTGGGACTTGAAATCAAATGGCATCATTGCCTTTGGGGCCCTTTTGGTATACCTTTCCTTACTATTGCATAAAGAAAGCAGAAATATTAGGTTAATATTCTGGCAGCCCCTACTCTTTTTTTTTCTGAAAAGGATCAGGTAGAATAACAACACTAAACATCCAGGAAGCAACTCTGGGCAGTATGTTTATGCTTCCCTGGGATCATACAAGATTCCTTCAGAGCTGTTTGCATGGCTCTTTGAGGCCATCAGATAGTTCTGTGAGTGCATTGCTGCTAGTGTTCCCCATGCTGGCTTTTTCCTGCAGTCTTTGGTTCGTCTCGGCAGGTGTCAGAGATTGGACTCATGTTCACACTTGACTTCATCTTTGCAAGAGATGTCAGTGCATGCTTTGATACCTGCTACAGAACAGCTGATGAGCTGTTATTTAGAAGACAGATGATATCAAGGGTGTATTGAAGCTCCTGAAAGCATACAATAACTTGTACAAGAACGCAGAAGCCTTGGATAGATAGAAGCTTACGACACAAGCTTCTGCATTAGCTTCTTGAGGACAGTCACACCAGTAGGACACAAAGTGTGTTGATGGGCCTGCTGAAGGTAACAGAGTGCTGCAGAACCCTCATCTAGGACAGCAGCCAAGGCCTTAGCAGAAACTGTGCTGCTCATTTGGCAGGAAATACTACTTGATCATGCAGCCTGCTGTTTCTCAGGGCACTCACATTCAGGAAATTCTCCCAGGAATCTTCCTGACCTGGTTCACCTCTCTAATTTTTACCCCTTAGTGATAATTCAGGCTGGCAGTGATGAAATCACTGAGAGAAGCCTAAAGGCTATCAGAAGGGACTTCAGGGGATTTGGATGGTTAGTGGATGGAGTGGGAGCACAGGTAGTGTTTTCCTTATCTAAATATGTTGCCTGATTTCTCCAGTGAAGATGACATTATCCAGTTTATTAAAGCAGAGTTTTCCCAAGTTGCCAGGGCTCATTTTGACCCAGGTAGGCCTGGGAAGATTTTACTGAACTGCTGTTTGAGAAGCAATTTGCCAAACCCAACAGTCTGAGCCCCAGGACTTATTCAAGCACAGTATAGTGACACAGGAAGAAAAGAATCTACAATTTATTGCATGTTTTCATTCTCATCCCAACTTACTCAGCAAAACAACATTTGATTACGTAAAACGACTGTATCAATCTAAGGTTATAAGACAACTCAGTCAGGAACACTTCTAAAACCAACCTAGAGACAAAGCAAATCTTTCAGGACTAGGCTTGCATAAAGCAATGAAAACTATTTATCATGTGATATCCAGACAGTTCAGAAGCAACATAAGTCAAGATTGTAAAATGCAGTAGAGAAAAAATAAGCTTCTAAATCTGTATAAAGTAGACTTAGATCAAAAGCTTTTCATCAAAAATAGCTTTTCGTGTAACCCAAATATTTTCATGGAAAGTTCACAAAGCCAACTTCCAGCAACCTTTGCTCTTCTTAAAGATTCATGAGATTCTTGTCCATTATGAAAAAAAAAAAAACATTTTCCCAAACAGCTCTAGAATATTATCCTAGTTTTATTTATATTAAGGCAATGATACATCACCTTTATTCTAACAAATTCTTGATTCTTTACCTAATATTGAAAACCCCAAGTAAGTAGTATCATTTCTAAAGCTTTTGATCAACTAGCAACTTCTGCTATAGTTAACTAGCTCTGAGGACAGCTTTGCACAAAAATCAGTCCAGGCTCATTTAAAACTTACAAGCTGTTAATGGACTTAACCTTATTCGCTCATTAAATTAATAATAATGATAGAGGTGAGCTGTGACCATGACCCAACAATCAGCAATATAATTTTTTCCTTAGAAAATGGTAAGCTCCAGAAGGCATTTTACAAGCACCACTTTCCAAGTAATTATATATGCCTGGTTAAAAAAAAAAAAGTGACATTAATGCCAGTTAATGCTGAATCACAGGCAAAAACATACTGAAAAAGCACCGCTCTCTTAACACCTGCAGAGCAAGTAAGTCCTAATGTAGACTTGGCACCTACCTATTTCACGCACCAATATTAGCATAATTATTTATCTTATAACAACGCTCTAGAGACCAGCTTTCTCCTCCTCCTTCTGTACTACAGCAGTTAGCAGTTGCTGATGCATTTAAATTAGCAGTCCTCAGACTCACAGGAGCAGGGGCTGACGGATGGGCTTTTCCTGTGAGGCAGTTCCCACTTTAGGATCTTGCTGCTCTCCTAAATGAAAAGCCTTCCACATCTGTTGTCCAAGTAGGTCTAAAAGTTAGAGAAACTCCGGAATAAACATATCATTAAGGAAGGTGATATGATAAGAAACAGATGGGCAAAAACCAATGGGATGTGAAACAAAAGTTTCATCTTCCATTGCTGTACAGACCCCATAGCTCCCGCAAGCCCTGGTTCTTTCCAGACATTTCTAACTTAACATTCCTATACACTGCAGATTGACCAAATTTAGCCTTGAGACATGCTAGAGGAATACCACTTTCTTTTTGATAAGCACCAAAGACTGACATAAGGGACAAAAATAGTAATCAATGGTAACCCCACCAGCAAAAATCCACTAACAATGTCCTGCGGTTTTCCTTCAGAATTAAGGAACGGGGGGCAAACATTCCTCTTCTGCAAGAGCCCTGATAGCTGATCTGCGACCTTCAACTTGTCAGCTTCACTTACTTGATACTTGGAAGAAATGAACTTCATTATGTAAATGTTAATTATGTAAAACTGTTCAGAAAAACTCCTGTTCTGCTGCTTGGCATGTGTTAAAGTACAGACTTGCAACAAGGTGGGTGATGCAATGACCTAACAGAAGCCCTGGGAACACCTTCATTTGCTGAAGGCTTTCAGCTGATGTAGTCTGACACAGATCCAGGATCCGGACATGGTAAATGTACCATCAGTGATGCTCATGCAGTGGTTACTGACCAGTTTAGCTGACAGGGAAAATGGACGGCATCTTTAAGTTATTTAAGCATATGTATACAGCAAGAACTATGGCATGCAAGGAAAAAAGCAGCAAGTCAACAGGGGGTACATGTGGCAGGCAGCATTCGGAGGACCTTGCTGTCAAACTCCGTATATTGTCTTCTCACATTAAAAAAGTCATAACAGAAGGGGGAGTTGTCATTCATCCTTATTTAAAATTTGGAGGCAGGGGTTCCAATTTGTACTTTTTTTATTATCATAGATGAATGACCACCGCTAGAAGTGGTCTACTGTAAAGCAAACTTTACAGGTGAGAAGGCTTTTTATAAAATTTAGGAATATTTCCAGAAGATTAAACTGAAACTGAAGAAGATTAAACTGTCCGTTTTTCTTTTTTTTTTTTTTTATCCTTTTCTCCATAACTGTTGAAACTATAGCAACGCTTGCTTTCAGCAGGCCTAAGGGAGCAGCCTTGTGCTTTAGGTGAAGTTAGAATGACAACACTGGGAAAAATTATACCTTCTTAATATGGATCCTGCTGAAGTTCCTTTAACATCCTTATCCAAGTTATCTAGAAGAAATTTCATTGCTAGTTTGTGATGGCATAGGGAACTACAGAAAAAGAAAACCTAAAACCTCTGTATGCAAGACCCATATCTTTCTTGACAAAGACATTTAAAGAAATCAATTCTAATTTCTTTCTGAAGCCCATACTTTAGCAAGGGAGCACAAAAAAGAAAATTGAATCTATGGTTTTGTATGACAGTATTATATATACTGTCCCCATTGCATTTATTTACTATGGTTTGAAGAGAGGGCAGAAGATGGAGTGGATTCTGATAGCCGGAGAGACAAATTTATTCCAAGGATATACACGTGCACAGTTCCTACTGAAGTCTACTGAACTGCTATACGTTTAATGAAGTCAGCAAGCCAAAAGTTAAAAGCATATAGTTGAGGGCACTTTCCAAACATCTCTTGAACACTGACAGCGTTCAATATCCCAGTCAGTACCTGTGTCCAGCATTACTGTCCTAGGTGCAAGACTCAGTGAAATAAACTCACCAATAACTATCACAGGTGGAGGATAGCACTAGAGTTACATAAAGGAGGAAGCCTTATGAAATGATGCACATGGTGATATTGCCAAACGCTATTGGAAATGTCTGCAATAATCCTCTAGACTCCCACTCAGAGACAAACTGTTTTAATCTGTTTAAATATTTTTATCTGTAGCAATTAACCCTAATTTTTTCCTCAGTTGGACTTGTCTGCTAATGGTCAGCAGGAACATCATGCAGGATACCCATGCTTGCCCTCTCAGTAGTCTCTACAGCATTCCCATGTGAATGATGAGTCTCTTTTTTACATTTTATGCCACAGGAGTAACCCCGGAGTTTGTGCCTCAGATTCGTTTAAAGGCACAGCTTCACTGCTGGCTGCATGCAACACAACATAGAGGAAATGCTTTCCTCTGAACAGATGTTCAAAAGCTCTGTAGAAAGAGGTCACCTCTGCCAGTTTTCTTGTTGAGATAACTGAATCATGGGGTGATTGAGGTGTCCAGATACTCAGCAGGACAATAGTAAGGCCAGAGTTGATTTCAGCTGTCCTGAAATCCAGCGCTCCTTCTATTAACACTCATGACTCTTAGAGTATGCCATTGCTCTAGATAAGAGCTTCAGACAAGTCACTGACCTTTCATATCAATACCCTGGGGAGTTCAAAGAACAGAGACAGATGGTATTCCCATATTTATTTTTTATTTATTTTACTCTTGGCAAGACCTGCAATTACCTTCAGTGCCTTCCACCTGCAACCCAAAGAAGCTCACTTCATCACACAAATTAACATGCCACATGGCCTTCCCTTTTCATTATGTTGTGCAACTACAAGTGAATTAGCAGCACCAAAGTAGAGAAATGCCTTCAGCTACCTGCAACCAGTGAATAAATAGTACATGCAGCATCAGTAGCAAGTATCAAAGGTCAGAGAACTTTCTGCACTGGCCCTCAACAAGTCAGAATAAGCCAAGCAGAGCACACCACTTATTACTATTCCTTTCACTCATACCACGAAGAATCAAGTTGCAGATTAATTTTTTTTTCCTAAAGGTCAATTTAAGAAAACAGGAAACAATGTTTCCTAGGTATTTTGTTCTTTAGAAATTCCCGGCCTGGGGACATTTTATAGCCTATGAGATCACTGTCACCAACCTGGTTCCTTCAAGTAGAGATTAGCTAGAAAAATGTTAGCTGTAGTACTTCAACACCTAGGCTTTTTGCAATACTTTGCCATTTAATAACATCTCTTCATTCCATCACAGCTGTCTCCTCTGTTCTTCATTTCTATGCTTATTTAAGCTCCTAGATTAACTTAAAGACCGTGATGTGCTATCAGTCCTTTCTCAGACAGTTGGTGACATGTCATGCAGGCCTTCTCTTGGCTGTGTAATTTGTCTAAACATTCTTACTGATGACATGAACCTTTATTTGGAATTTCCATTTAAACTTGGGCTCAAAGTTCTATTTGTATGCATCCTGCATCTTCATAGCATTAACACAGCAAGACTGAAAAATGCCTGTGACAAAACTGGCGCTACTGTTCATTTTCTGTGGGTATACTTATCCACAAAGAGAGAGAGATGTCTACATAAATATCTATCCATACACACACACACACACACGCACTTAGAATCATAGAATCATTAAAGTTGGAAAAGACCTCCTGGATCATCTGGTCCATCACCCTACCACCAACGTCACCCACTAAACCACGTATTTGTAGAGTGCAATGAGGTCTCCCCTGAGCCTCCTCTTCTCCAGACCAAACACCCCCAGCTCCCTCAGCTGCTCCTCACAGGACTTGTGCTCCAGGCCCTTCACCAGCTTCGTAGCCCTTCTCTGGACACACTCCAGGGCCTCGATGTCCTTCTGGTAGTGAGGGGCCCAAAGCTGAACACAGTGCTCGAGGTGCGGCCTCACCAGAGCAGAGTACAGGGGGACGATCACCTCCCTGCTCCTGCTGGCTGCACTATTCCTGACACAGGCCAGGATGCCGTTGGCCTTCTTGGCCACCTGGGCACACTGCTGGCTCATGTTCAGGGGAGCACTGACCAACACCCCCAGATGCTTTTCCTCTGCACAGCTTTCCAGCCACTCTGCCCCAAGCCTGTAGCACTGCATGGGGTTGTTGTGGCCATAGTGCAGGACCCAGCACTTGATCAGCTGCAGCTGAGTGGCAGTTTAGGAAGCTGCTGCTGCCTTTTGCACATTCCTAGTTCCTGACTGAGACCCAGTTTCTAGCTGGATATCCACAGATAGAAAGGGATACTGCACTGTGCCTCTGGGGCAGCCTGCGATGATTCAATGCTTCTCATATATTATATAACCCTAGCACTTGTGCTGCCTCACCATGGAAACCAGAGTTAATTAAAACAGTTAATCAAAGGACTTATCATGGAAGGAAAACCAGGTGGGTATGGAGTTTGGGGGGGAAAAATGCCAATGCATGTCCATGGACAGTAAAGCTTCCAGCTTAAAATAGAGTCCTAGATTTGTCCATACTGAGTTAAAAGGATTTTGGCTTGACATTTTTCCAGTCAAACCACAAAGAAACTCAGGATCTAAAGCACAACCATGTAGCTACACTCAAAAAAAAAGCATTAAAACCTCCTTAAAGACAGACAGGCTATACGCATGACTCTTACAAATTTTGCAAATTTCAGCATTAGCTCCTCTGCCTTTTGAAAAGCCCAAGTCCTTGTTTATGTGCCCATCTGTGTCAATATAACTGTGCATTTACAGGATGCAAGGTAGCAAGTTTGCTCTGAGTTAATTAAGAACTATAAACTAAAACTAAATATTGTGCTAATGCATGGGACAAAACAGCAAAGGGAAAGGAGGTAGCGGGCTGTCAGGAACATCAGCATCCCTAAACCATTCTGCAGTGATTCTGTAAACCTGGAGAGTAGCACACACACCGAAACAGCCATCGAATGAAGTCTGGATTGATCAGTACCCCAGGTGCTCTGCAGGATCTGAGGATGCACCTTCCATATGGAAAGACATCACCGTCCAAGAATCTGTTACTGTGAAGGCATTAATGATTCATGTTAACAGAGCTGTTGGAAAGCTATCTATCCAGCTATCCTGGCTCATGCAGCAGTGTACTAGAAACCCAAAGGGGAACGTCTGTGATATAGAGGTCCTGAAGTTTACATCTGAATTAAGAGCAATGCTAAATATGCTCCAAGTTCTTTTGAGAAGAACTCCATCATCATAAAGCAAGTACACGCTGCAGTAACAATGTAGTACCTCTGCAGTCACACTCCACAATCAGTCTGACAAAGGCTTGACCAGACTAGAAGGCACACACAAGCAGACAGGTTGCAAACTGGCTCTGCTTGGAGATATTTCTAACCAAGAATCAGGTGTTCAAGACACTTGCCTATGTTCCTGTACAAGGATTAAGGCAGAACGTTACCTACTTTACAGTGAAAATTATTTTCACACCTTTTTGTTGATACCTCATTCAGCTTGCTTTGACACACATAAATGTAATGTTAGGAACCAAAACAGCTTTCTAAGATCAGCAATAAGAACCAGATTAACCAAGGAAGATTTATCAACCCCTTTGCCAATCAGTTGTTAGGAGATACTTGTGGACAAAATACAAACAAAGGCTTATATTATCAGCCAGATGATGAAGCAGGCAAAGACTTAATTTCTGCCTTTATTTCTACCCCTTCGAGAAGAACAGAAAAACCCTTTGCCCTCTGGGAGCGAGGAGAATTCCTGTGTTGAGAGAAATGTGGGCATTTGCTCAGGAGACAGGAGAAGATGGGAGTACATTCACAGAGCTCACATGAGAACCCCAACCCTCATCAACCCTAGGCAGAAGTCAGGGTCCAAAAAAAAGCAAGAAAAGCTTCACTGTGGTGGCAGAGGCACAGGGCTCACTGCTTGCAAACACTGCTAGCTGCTACTGATGGGTCAGTCCCATGTCAAAGGCTGCAGTGAGGTACACCACGGACCAGAGGCCTCTGCTGCACCACGTGAATGCTTTAAATATCAGCTCCAAAAAGGGTAGGGGAAGAAGAGTAAGGACTCTTCTCCCAAAGAGAGGAAACATGAATGCTTTCAGCCTTTAGAGAGAAGTAGCTTGTGTTCATTGCTACCAAAGAAAGCAAAGAAAACCTGATTGGTTTTGCCCACCTGCACAACAGGACCCTGCCCTTCTGTCTTTTATAGAATTAGGCTTTTTGTTTTACCCCAAACTGCTTTTTAAGTTGCTACTTTTGACCATCGAAAGTTCAGTTTTACCCTATAAAGAAGAAAAATGACTATATGACAAATTTACAGAGCTGAATTTTATTTTTCAACTTTTTCCATAGTTCCTTCTGCTAGCCATTGCATCAGCAGCCAAGTGCACGCTGCCTAAGGTGCTCTCTCCCCAATACTCAGCATGAATCAAAATGCAGAAACAATAAAGCAGACATTTAACTCTGGCATTCAGGAAAAAGGACAAAGAGCAGCATGGTGAAAAACATTATCTCTTCCCAGCCTCCATAAGGGCACACCTTGCCAAGGATAAAAAAAAATTCCTCAATTGTGGATATGAGCAATGCTCTACCATTTGCTTTTTCCCCCTGTTGTGCACCCAGCCATCAAAATTCTGCCGCCAGTTGGTCTTTTTAATTTAAAGCATATTCATAACTAAAGAAGTCTCCCCCCTCCAGGTTCATTAAAGTCCCAGGGTATTTGGAAAGCCCTGCAGCAAGAATTAAATGACAAATATGCCTCTGTATCTGAGCTCTCTTGATTCACAAATAAATCAAGCTAAACAGGCTTCCAAAAATTACCTCTCTACCCTAAAGTCAAAGCTGAACTTTTAACAGTAATAAGAAATTTTAAATGTATTTTCTTTTAGTTATCTTGGTAGCTCCATGTTATTTAGTTTACCTCCAAGTTTTCCTCCCCCCCCCCCCCCCTTTTTTTAATAACACTGTATGAGCTGCTATTACCTTCTGATAATGAGAGGGACAAAGGGAAATTAAAAGATCCACTACTACACCTGCTGTGCACAGTCTCTAGTGTGCATCACCTTCCTATTGTTTGTTGTTAAATTATACTTGATTTTCACCTGCTTAAAGGTGATAATGCTCCTTAACACTTTAGAGCCAAAATGCATTTAAGCAATCAGTGTTCACAGCTGAGAAAGCACATGTCATCTTCAGTTTCTAGTTGGTCAAAAAACATTTAGGACCCCCCAGTTTCTCATTCTCTCACCTGGCAAAGCTCAGGTGTCCAACAACACTTGCACATTTTGTAGGGGCTCTGCTTAAGTCACTCAAAGCTGGGTCAATATAAAAACAAAGAAAAACTACCACCACCACCCACCCGTATGCTTTGCTCACCCCACTACACTGAAATTCATTCCCTGGGTCTAGTTTTTCCATGAGTGCCACAAACAACCATGCCAGCATAACTGAGAAAACACAGAATAAGGTGCACAGAATAAAGTGTTAAGCTGCAGAGGTGCTGGGGAAGCCCGGATGAGATCTCCTGGCTTGTCCAGTGCAACATGTAATTTAAGAGTGCACAGGTAACTGTGCTTATTTATTCTGACTACCTCCACAAACCTGCAGCTCATCATTTTCTGGGACCTCAGTGCTCTGAAGATTTTACAGAACAAATCTGCTTCATCCACCTTGAGGCACTCCCTTGACAGTATGGGAATAATTCAAGGACTTCAGAAGTGAGCATTTAGTAACTCCTCTAGGACCTGGCCTGCACCCATCATCAGACATCTGAGTCATTGCATCACCTGTTCACTTGATTCAAAAAAATAAAAGGACTGATATTACCAAGAGGCAATTTTAGCCTTTCCATTTCCAAACTGTTTGTAATTGTTAATATCCAATAAATGCATTTCCAGGCATGCATTTGATTTATATCCAACAATCAACACAAGCGTAACAGTAACTAGTTAAGCACTAATTCAAAGTTTATGCCAAGCTTACACTAGCTGAAAGGTAGAATCCAATTCAGAACAAGTAAGAAGTGTAAAAAGGCAATTTTGTATTTGACCTAATGTAGTAATACCAAATTAACATTTTACCATTTTCAAAGCAGTAAGTTTATCAAAGGTCAGCAATGGGCATTTTTGACAGAGTTCTGAGAGCTTTGGCTCAGATCAGCATGACCTGATTTTTACTCCACGGTGATCTTGTCAAGGGCCCTTTCCCCCCCATCTCAGTCCTTAATAATGATCTGGAAATATGGAGCAGATAGAAAAACAAGCACAGTACCAGTCTAACAGCTATACCAAACATAATATACCTGACACTGGAAAAGCACTCTTTCAGGAGGTCCTGTTTTTTTTAATCCTTTCCAGGATGTTATAGAAGGCAAACATATCCATGCATCTAAAAATTTATTCTCCATTTCTAGGAAAACAAGATGTCTTGAAGTACGTTATGCTTTAGAAGACCCCTAAACATCTAGCTTTTCACGAGTTTAACCTCTAAAAGATTTGTGGAGAATATTTTCTATGCAAGTAGCAGAATTGACTATCTGTCCTGTTGGGCAATTAGCTGGCCTTAGGATAACCCACAATGTGTTGTATGGTCTGCTTAATTTTAATACTCCCAATGCTTCTTTTTGCAGGAACTGTTAATTCAGAATGACTGAACATGCAGAATAGCTTGTGTTCTTTTACTATTTTCAGAAGAAACACCAAGATCTGATTATGTTATTCTTACTCAAGGGGTTATACCTTCCACAGTAGTAAGTGCGGTAATACTGAAGGAACTTGGGGAATTCTTGTGTTCAATGTAGCAAAGAAATCGTCTGACTCAAACCTTGACTGACCTTTGATGCCTTAGAATACCACAGAAATGTGGTCCAATAAATGTAAAGTATTTAGAGGTAGGATTTTGTCAATAGTTTAGATGTCCACCCCTTGGAAAACCCCGTAACTATTGAAGATGGTGAAGGCACAAGTAGAAGCGTATCCAGTGAAGAGTGTTGACAGCAAGTCTGTATTGGTTTCAGAACAGCTCACAATGCCTGTAGCATCAGCAGCTGGAGCTCAACAAAATGACACCGTTTGCAAAGATATAGGCTGCACCACACAAACACACTGGTGTTTCCTATACATAGTCTCATTGAAATCAGATCACTTATGTAAGTAGATGTGTGTCTGCAAGGTTGGGGCTGTAATATGCTGTGGGAAATAGCATCTCGGCCTCTTTCATTTTAAGGGAGAGGTACCTTTCTTATGCTATTTCTGACAGCAAGAACCCGTGTGACAGACATTAAACACCACATACCGAGGGAGTAGTAATAAGTGCCAGAAAGGGTTCATTTAAACAATAAATTGCTTATTTGTAAGCAAACAGGGAAAATTCACAGTTTAAGCAACTGCTGTGGAATACAAACTAAAGTGAACTCATAAAGTTGTCAGCACCCTGTAAAATAGAGCTCTATAATGCTGTTGAGCTGTGAGTATAAACTATGTAGGAATCACTGCCCTGGCATGCATTACGTATGCATATGGGTATCTGCCTTAAGGTAAAACAGGAGTTTAATGACAGAGGTGGGTAGATAGCTGTATATTTTTGGAGAAAAATTCTCAAGGTCAAAATGAAACATAAGTGGAGTGAGGGTGGAAAGAACAAGCAAATCACAGAAACAGAAAACAGTAGGGCAGAAGACAGCCTTAGAACATAAGGCACACAACAGCTGCATGCAAATGGACCAACAGTTTATGAACTCCAAATTACAAAGAATGAGTTTGCAGTATTTTTCATGTCTAAAAGAGTGTAATTCTGGACCTGCTGGCAAGATGCACATTGGACACCAAAGTTGGTAATATATTCATTGTGCACAGGGTTTGAGACATGACAGCCAGTTTGTATTACAATTTCCTACCTTCCTTGTTCTGGCAGAGAAATAAGGAAACTAATTTGCTTTGCATTATCATGGTCATGCTGACATTTATTTACCTAAAGGGGAGGAGAAGATAAATTCAAGGTAGAGAGTGCCATATCAACTACCAGCTCCTCATTCAAGACAGAAATCTTTGAGCCTGGTAGAGCTCATGGTAGGTTACACTCCTTCCAGAACACTATTGGGTCTAAAGGAAGGCTGCTTTCTTTTAGGGTACCAGGATGCTTCTGACCTACCGTAGTGAGTGGCTGGTTACAGCCAAACTTAAACATAAGAATTAAAGACTGTCAATCATATTTTTTGCAGTCATGTCAGACTGGGCACAAATTTTCCACATTGCATTTATAGTAACAGAAATATTCCTGCATGGTTTTCTATACCACTTTGTAAAGAGCGCTTCAAGTTGGAGACAAATTCTGTTTGGCCTGTTCATATTGCCAGAGTAACCAGGAGAGGATGCCATACAACGAACAGCAACTTAATCTTGGACTAAGGACAAGGCATTAGCTCCTGGGATGTATGTGCCTGAGAGCAATGTTAAAGAACAGCCTGAGCTGTGCACTAACCACCATTAAAATTAGACTTGTGAGAGGGGAACTTTAGCTTTTCTACCTGCAAAATTAGTGATGTAATATCAAAGGCTGACGAGATTTCTTAGAGCATTAAATCTTGTCTCCTAATATTCAGGACAAGCCACATTGTATAATTCACTTCCAAAACTGTTCTGTTTTCACATCATGTATGTATCAGTCTCTAGCATACCCTGCTTGGAGCATGGGTGTAGAGCTAAAAAAAAACTACCCAGAGGACCATTTCAACCTCAAGTGTTCTGTGACTATATGATCAGCGTTTGGCCCTGAGATACCAGATCTCAATTTCTTCTTCAAATCAGCAATGACCTTACTTTACTCAAGTAGTAGAATTTGGAAAATGAGAAACAAGCTATCTGAAATGCCTAAAGTTCCTCTTTATTTTGGCTAGCTACCACAGCATATTGAGATACAGTAGAACATTCACCAGCCTGCTTATCCACCTCCTACTCAGACATAACTGCTGCACGTCTCAACTCCATACAAATACCAGAGACATACTGCTAAATTCATCCTGTTCTGGAGACTGCATGCTACTTTACTCCCATTTACCCTGCCCTTGGTGCAATCCCTAGGGTGTTTTTTTTTTGGTTGGTTAATTTTTCCAGTTTTTATTAAATGGATTTTCTTCAAAAGACTGCAGTCTCCTGATCATCTCAGGCCATCACAAATGGAAGATCCTACCTTGAGATCAGCTGTTACCGAACATTACTGTAGTGTAGCTCTCTGAACAACACCAGGCACAGCTTTCAAAATACTTCAAATTCCACCCCTCCCCAGCACAAGACAAATAAAAGGGCAACGCAATAACATCGTACAGTCACCTTGGTTGGAAGGGACTTCAGGAGGTCATCTAATCCAATCTTCTGCAGAAAACAGGTCCAGTTAGGGAAGGCAGCTCAAAATTATCCAGTCAAATCTTGACATCCTGAAGGATACATAGATGCCAGTCTCCCTGATTACCAAGAATGACTACCCTCATGATGTGCCAGTGCCACTGCAAGCATCACTGCTTCCTTCTGGATGGATTCAGAATGTCCCTATTGGATTTTGGTAAGAACCTAGAATCCTTTTTAAGATCAAGTGTAAACACTGATGTTGAAACTAGATCTTCCAAAATGCAACTATATTGAAACACCACATGGTTGCAACAGAAGACTGTCTCTATGCTGCCTTTTCCAAAGCTCAGAGCTCCACCACACTCTTTATTTAAATTGGCCATTATTGCTGGTAAATTAGACTCTTAATCTATACAGCTGAAATTGAAATAACAGTAAAGAAAGTATTCATGGTTTCCTTTCTTCAAGGCAATCCACTAGACCTTCAATTTGATGCGTACTGAGAGCAACCCCCAAGCCCCTTCTGCACCTACCCACCCATCTGTAATTCAAATAATGTAAAAAAAAATTCTGCTGTGAAGCTCTTGTTCCTAATACATTTAAGAAAGCTTAATATTAATTTGGTGACTTTTTCTTCATATTTCTCTTCACCCTTTCTGCTTTCATTCTTTGTATTATTGTATTAGAGAAACTGTGAGGTCTTCATGACACAAAGTAGTAACAGTAAGATAAAGTACTGTGCAGTAAAGTACATATCAGATATTTATGCTGAGAACCTGGATGATGTCTTTTTTTCCTTTTCATATAGATTTTTTTAAGCCTTGCTCCTCATACAATAGTTTTTTGTTTTGTTTTTCTTCTAAGACTACCACTTTCATATTTCTGCTTCCTATATCAAACAGTACCAAAGCAAACTGAACACTAATCTAACTTCTGGGGAACAAGGGAACTACCAAGGTGAGATTTATCTTCCCTTTTCTTTGCTGAATGTTGCAGCCCAGGGGCATGGCATGTTTCACTGATGCCCTATGGTTTGCACTGCCCTCAAAGTAATATTCTGCAAGGTACCTGGAGAAGCTCTCTGCTTTCAAACGCAAGAATTTCTTGTTTCACGTCTTGCTGTTGTCTCAAAGTGTGGTGGGTTTATGTTAAAAGGTTTTGGTAGTGGGGGGTAGCATCTCTGAGAAGAATCCAGAAGCTGCTCCATGTTAGATAAGGGGCAGTTTCAGCCAGCTCCAAAGGGACCTGCCACTGCCCAAAGCCAAGTCGGTAAGCCATGTTGTTTGCATTTCTGTGGGAACAAGTTTAAGAAAGGGAAAAAGAAAAAAAAAAATGCTCCACAACAGCAGCTGGGAAAATCAGTGAGAAGCAGCCCTGCAGCCCCCCAGGTCAGTGCAGCAGGAGGGCAGGAGGTGCTCCAGGCAGGCAGCAGCAGTTCCCCTGCGGGCTGTACAGGGAGAGGCCCCTGGTGGAGCAGGCTGTCCCCCTGCAGCCCATGGGTCCCACATGGAGCAGATCTCCATGCTGCAGCCCGTGGAGGAGCCCCCGGTGGAGCAGGTGGATGTGGCCTGGAGGAGGCTGCGGCCCATGGAGAGCCCCCGCAGGAGCAGACCCTGGGCCGGAGCTGCTGCCCGTGGAGAGGAGCCCACGCAGGAGCAGGGGGTCTGGGGGGAGCTGCCGCCTGCCAGTGGGGGACCTATGCTGGAGCAGTTTGCTCCTGGGGGATGGATGGACCTCGTGGTACAGAGCCGTGTGGGAGCAGTCCTTGAGGAGCTGCTGCCTATGGGAAGCCCCCACAGGATCAATTTGGGAAGAACTGTATCCTGTATGAAGGATCCCATGTTGGAGCAGGGACAGAGAGTGACCATGAAGGAGTGGCAGAGACAAAGTGCTATAGACTGACCACAGCCCCCATTCCCCTGCACACTTGGGGGGAGAAGGTAGAAGGGGTGGATCGGAGGGGAAGGTGTTTTTAATTTCTTTTTAATTTCTCACATCTCCAGCTTGTAATAATAGGCAAATTCCTCTAATCTTCCTACACTGAGTCTGTTCTGCCTGTGATAATTGTTGGGTGATCACCCTGTCCTTGTCTCAGCCCTTGAGCCATTTTCATATTTTCTCCCCCTTTGTCTTTGAGGAGGGGGAGTGAGAGTAGTTGTGGTGGAGCTTGGTTGCCCACCTGATTAAAACCACCACACTAAGGCATTCCCTAACAAAACCTTAATTCTATTGACTGAAATATATTTTCGTCTGATAAAACTGCATGGGAGTCCCTAGTGGTGCCTTTGGGAACACTGAAGCAGCCCTAACTACATTGCAATCATCTTCTCTCATTACTCACCAGCTTTTTAATACAGAAAGTTATTTCCGTATCTTATTGGCATTTCAGTTCTTACCCAGGAAGGTATAGGAAGCAAGCTCTGTTATATGCACTACATCCCTTTAACCACATGGAAACCCTTAAACACAGACATCCACAAATAAGGTATTGGAGCATTAGATGTGCAACATTCCACCAGCATATAGTAGGTGCTGCCATAGTTGTTGGGCACATGTGCACATTTTCTACGAAAATGCTTTCTCTTGCAGCCCCTTAAGAAATTAAGGTCTACTTTCAAGAGCAAATATTACACATTTGACATTTCGTTGCACCACTACAATTTGTAATATTTTTTCTCTTTTTTGGGGGTGGGGGTTGGGAGAAGGAAGGAGGTGTTCTTTCAGTTTATTCAGTTATTCTGCTAGTTCTTAACTGCACACAGCTTCAACACTTTTTCCAAGATCACATCCTCCATGAGGCACATGATGGTCTTTTAGAAGTAGGACAGGCACGGCAATCTCAAAAGAAAAGCAACAGCCACGCGAGCCAAACCCTTACTACTGTTAGCAGGGCCTGGGTAATGCAACAGTAGGCACTAAATATACAGAGGTCACAAGTGACTGAATGCAGTTCTTGGTATTGGATTACCTTTATTCTTTGTATAGTACTGCTGCACACATTTCAATTGTTCAGGTCCATGGTGAAAGCAGAGATCAAGGAAAGTGAGTGAGGTGGCGTAAAGAATGGTTCAAGTTTTGTGACCAAAAAGTGGGTCACGCAGAATAGTATCCCAGCTATTCCTACTGCAATTTTAGATTCCAGAAAAGTTCTCATCTTCATAAATATTTATTTCAGATTTACTTAGTTACAGAAGACAATCACTGACTGTGCCTGTGATTAATAAATCCAATGCATCCAATTCTTGAAAGACCTACCCTGCAGGGCATATGAGAACAAACTCCCTGCACAGGAATAAGATGTACAGACTGCTGCTAAGTAAATAGAAGGCATGTACTATTCATTCTCTTCACTCTCCCGTTCAGTAAATCAGACAAACAAGCAAAAAATCAATGTTTAAGATAACTTTTTAATTTTTCAGACCACACAGTATCTTTATTATCACCCAAGGAGAAAAGTTAATACCAGAATAATGTTCATGTCCTTATTAAAGTTTTTAGAGCCTGATCCTGTGAGGATCTTGTAGCAAATGCAGTCCCCCATCAGGGACGGTAAGTGACTAGAACCCTATTCTGTCACTTCCTATCCCACAAGTACCCATCCTCAGCAGAGTTTTTACATCTGCAGTTCAGCAGGTCTTTCCTTCAATCCAGATCTGCATAGCCTGTCAATTATATCATATACAAAGTCCTCAGTACACATATAGACTGCTATAATTTTCTTCCTCTTTTAAGTACAGTCTACATTCGTCTCAAGGAAACCATGAGGTCATTAGGGCTAACAATATTTTACTCTGCAATCATGGCAAAGACAGAACAATCACACATCTGGTTACCAAAGCTCAGCCAGCAAGTAGACACTTTCTAAGTGACCATAATTGAATTATGTTCAGTTGAGAAGTATTTTGCCTTTCACCAATGTGATTAGCAATACAAGGTGAAAACAAAATGAGTTGTTTTTCCCCTCTCAGATTGTTAGGATATAGAAAACATTTATTTCAACCTCCTAGCGTAAATGGTTAGAAAACCCTTTGGTATTAGAAAATCCTTTAAATTTAGTTGGTCTCATTAGCGCACAAGGGACAGCGACAGCTTCATAGAGCATCAGGTACAAGTTTTCACAGCTGAATCAGAAAGCCAGCAACATTCTTACCTGAACACTAAAGCTAAGGCTACTCCCTTTTTTCCCATGATGGGAGCCATAAACTCCACTAAAACAGAAATGGCTACTGAATCTTATCTAAACCTCTCACTAACACAAACAACTGATAGACACACACATAATATTGCACAAAGACCTCTTAGCTTTATCTTTTATTTACCACAGATGCTCTCTTTAAATAAAGACTGGGTAGTTGCAGATAATTAGGTTAGAAGGCAGTTGATGAATACTCTCCAGAAAAGTTTGAATCCTGTAATATTGATCTACACTGTACTTGCTTCTACATAAATTAGGCACTACAAAGTAGATGGCATAATACAATATATAAAAAGTTTAAATCAAATATACTTCATTTTCACACATAAAGGGGCATGAAGTGGGGACCGGAACAAGTGGAGAAATCATAAGAAGTTTTGTATGAGATAAATATTTTGTTCCTATACTTATAGGCTCTGCAGCTCAGAGTCTGTATGTGTCCAGCCTTCTTACACTTTTTTTTTTGGAAGTATTTTCAAAGACCTATGGGAGGTATGTAGGATGATCTCAGAGGTGAAACTACTCTGGAAAAACAGCACAAGACATCTAAACCAAGAACATTCCCAGAAGACCCCACAGCAAAGTTTCCCATAAGTCAGATGTTCTGGAAAGATCAATGAAAACAGAACCTTTTTCCCCATCCAGGACAGAGGAAAGTGAACAAAAGGTTCTCTTCAGCTTTATTTTGCTGTGTTACAGACACACAAGCAAGGACGAAGAAGGACAAGGCTGGCACAAATGTGCCATTCTGCCTCCAGTAGAGGCACAAGAGATATCAGCCAGTGATGTGAATACTGATTACCTTAAATAGAAGGAAAAAGGAAGGACAAAGGAGTGAACAACTTGGAATAAGACAAGGATTACAAGCTTTGAAGCAGATGGGTCTAAAGTACTGTGTGAAAATGCAGAGCAGAACTCACTGAGCCCAATTCTTGCATCTTTGTCCAAACCTCAACACAGAAGCACAGAGTCAAGCCAAGATCATCCCTTATTTGAAACACTTAACAACAAATCAGATCAAATCTACCAAATATCAGAGACCTGTAACCCTGTTGGCTGATGCCTCATTGTTTTCTTTTCCTCAACACTTCAATTATTTGCTAATTGCTCCTGGGAAATCTGCGTCCTAGTTTTCTAAGGGAAATCAGAACTTCATAATTACATAAAGCTGACTACTTCATAGTTAAAGGAACAAACCTCACAAAAAAGGTAAAGTTTTAAATGATAAACAATGGTAAACAAGTAGGAACTAACAGCATAAAGATTAAAAAGAGGAAATTATTCAGAGCAGTAATAGAAATGGATATAAAATATAAAATGATTTACATCATTTTTGGTCCTCAATGACTTTACTTTGATTTTGAAATATGTTTTACTCCTTAAATCAGGAGACAGCATGCTCCTCCACATAGACTGATACGGATATTCATTAAAATTGCTATGCTTTCATGTCCTCCTCTACAGACTGTTTATAAAAAAGAAAGAACTAGTTCACAAACTTCATCATTTTAACTGTTGAATATTATGTACGGTTTGGGGCTTCACAGTATGAAAAGAATGTTAAGATACTTGAAAGCATCCAGAGGAGGACAACAAAGCTGGTAAAAGGGCTAGAACACGTGTCATGTGAGGAGAGGCTGAGGACACTTGGGCTGCATAGTATGGAGAAAAGAAAGCTTAGAGTCAACCTCATTGCTCTCTTTTTTTTTTTTGACCTGACAACATACAAATTCACTTGCTGATGCTGTAAAATGAACAGCTCAGAATGGAGAGGGCAGTCTACAGACTAGGTCACAGCTGTACTTCCAAGCAGAAACAAGAAGAAGCTTGGTTAGATACTGAACCAAATCAGTCAAATTAAACCATAAAACAAGACCATCATCTAATAAAAGTGTTTTGGAGAACCCACAGCTGAGCTTTTAGAACTGAAACCATTTCTCAGAATTAGATAAAAGACCTTCATCAACTACCATGAGGAGGAGTCTATCTGAGCCCAGATAACTCTGCAAACTCACATAGGTAGTAGGACCATGCATACCCATTGGTGCATATTACTCTCTAGCTTATCTGAGCCAGCTCTCATGGAGTTGAAAGCTCAGGAAAGGCCCCACACCTTGGTAATCGTCCTCTGGTGACCAGGTGCCAGTTCTAGCTCAGCCTTCATAAGCAGCTCCCAGACTTTTCTGACTGCTGGGAAAGCATCACCACCTCCAGGTGGGACAAGGCCCCCAAGGGATAGTTGCACTCAAGGAGTTACAGTCAGTGGCTCAACATCCAGGTGGAGACCAGTGATGAGTGGAGCTCCTCAGGGGTCAGTGCAACCACAGGCTTGTTATCCTTGCCCACGAAAGAGGGGTTGGAACAAGATAATCCTTAAGGGTTTCTTCCATCCCAAGGTATTTTACAAAGACATATGAAGGCAGATAGGACTGAAGCCTAGCAACACTGTAAGAGGTGATGTGAGCATGAGCTTTAAAGTATGAACACGCTTTAAAACAAACCATCCCACAGCCCCTAGATGCACAACCCTAAGAGTTATCTGGATTGCCCCCCAGGTTGTTTTAAGTCTATGTTTTAAAATGGATAGCAAGGCTAAGAGACAAGTTTGGTTTCATGACTCCTCAAACGCAGCAAGGTAACAACAAGCAGAGAGATTATGTTTACTTTAGGATGTTTATTTCCCTCGATTTTAGCCTAGTTTTGTTATATTTAAACAAGCCTAATCACAGGATGAATGCAGATTCATAGAGCATTAACATCACAGACTACAGCAGATACAAAACACACTCCATATCAACACTGTATTCAGATTTTCTTCAAGTGTCCAGCATCCTACACGCAATCAGCATTATAGCAAAACTGCCAGAACAACAACCAAACACTATTATTTACTATTACCTCACAGAGGTGCAACTGACATCGCTCATGGTTTGACTCTGGCCAGTGGCAGGTCCCTTTGAAGCCAGCTGAAACTGGCACTTATCTAACATGGGGCAGCCTCTAGACTCCCTCCATACACACACACTTAGCATTTACAATAAAGTTGGTAGTTATCATTTTTGTCAGAAATAGCACTATTCCATCCTGGGTATCTCTGTTTTTGAGCCAGGAGAATACACTGGAGGCCAAAGACAATAAACACCAGGAATTTGGTGTGTCGTAAGTTTTCAGTCACATGAGAAGAAACAGCACATTTCAAGGTTGACCACAGAGTAACAGTTCTCCAAGCCCACAAAGTTACTGAAAACCTCAATACCTTTAGAGCATATACTGCTATTTTTGAGTTTGCTACTTGTCCTTTTATGCTCTGGTACATTTATGTGTCTACAAAAGAGGCAGAGCACCTGGATTTTCAATCTTGTGGGATAGAAAAACAAAATTCAAAGTATATTACTGAACATTCACCCAAAGGTGAAGCCTCCCCAGTCTATGTAAACTAAATCCTTTGCCTCTCTTCCCCCAGCCCCTCAGTTCCTTACCCCCTCTTCCAAAGCTGACTGTGGTATTGCTGTGGAGCAGGCAGGTTGTAAGCCTGCACGTACAGAACAACCTCTAGTTATCAAATAGATAACTACAGATCACATAGGCAACAGTAACTTCTCTCAGCAGCCAGACCATGAGATTTCTCTCTCTGTGAGAAACTTAAGGACAACACTTGTGACAAAATCCAGTGCATTTTTAACATCTGTGAAGGATAACAAGCATTGGCAACACTCACAGTTAAAAATAAATAAATAAGAATTGTAAGGGAATACATTTTATTTATAGTTAGAACATTAAAAGCTAGGCCATCCTGTGTCTCTTGAAGGAAGAGACTACTCACCAGACTGCAGACACCAGAAGACACACACCATTCCTCAAGCCACGGTGTAAGCAAAATGAAGACAACCTCTTGCATCCCCTAAGGAAGAGAGGTGCAGACGCAGCCTCCCCCCCAGCCTCAAGAACACAAAGTCTTCAGCTACTCTCCTTGAAGATGGTCCCTAAGCTCCCTGACTCCCACAGCCATATGCTTTCTGGCAGGTGAACATCATTTACCATCGTTGTGATAAGGGTTGCTCACTCTATAGATGAGCTTGCTTCCACAGCTGCACCATCTCTGCTCCCTCCCCTGCCTGGGCTCTAGGCCCATGGGCCCCACCTGTGGCCTGAGGGCAGGCTTCACAGCTTCTTCCTTCAGGTAGCTGCTAGCTTTGACCCAAGCAAAATGTTGTGTCCTCCCTTCCCTGGTATCAGAGTTATTGAAGGATGAAAATGCCAGTGGAAAATAAATAAATAAAGTGAAAGTTCTCTGTGGGTTTCTCCAGTTCACTGTGCTCTGAACTAAGCAGAACTCTTAAAATGCCTTAATGTGTGGCAATAAAATCAGTGGGTTTGGCATCTTCAGCCACGAGTTTTTCCTCTGAAATGGCTAAGATGTAAAGTACAAGCTCCAGGGGAAAATAAATAAATAAATAAATAAATGTTTGTTTGATTTTGACATAGCTCACATTTAGTGTAAACTTCTGGGGAATAAGACCTTTCCATACTCTCTCCCTGTGGGTGCACGCTGAACACAGCGCTCCCTAGACAGCTCTCCTAACCCTTTCTTGACATCTTAAAGAAATGTTTCCTAATTGTTGATAACTGGCTGGACACTGCAGGACTTCTCCCATTTCGTGATATGGGTCACAAGCCGCTCATCTCTTGTGATAACTTACGTGAAAGAATTTACTACTATTATAATCATTTCCTACTTGAGGGCTATAAATCAGATGTGCTCTCATAGTAAAGATCACCTTTTTCAACCTCTTTTCATTCATGCTTGAATATCACTAGACAGTAAGGAGAGTTTGTGTGTGGCTCTTTAGGCAGCAAGTACATTTAGCAGCAAGTAAATATCAACATATTGTGCTTTAATACGTAAAGTCGTTCAGGCGCTGCAATAGTGAAGTGATTTATAAGATGAAAAATTAATATAAATAAACTCTAGTGAATACACACCATGGATTTATCTGTAGAAAGGGGTAATGAGAGACAGTCTCCTACAGCTATGGAATATATAGAATATAGTTCTTTTAAGAGGAAAACATGATTTCTATTACAGCCCATCTAGTGCAACTGAAACCTGAACTCTGGTATCCTATCAGAGCACCAAACAAAAACTGTCCTTATTTGCAAATCCATCATTCCTGTGACTTCACAGGGAACAGGACTGCTACAGAATGAGATCATGCTAACAAATCATATTGAGTCATTTAACATCCAAATGTAATTTTCTGAAGAACAGATTCCACCCAGACAGTGTATTTATATGACCTTTCATTCAAAATGCCTTTGGAGGTCAGTGTATTCAATACACTCAGAAGTGAAAAGCCCATTTACAAGAAGAATATTCAGATATTAAGTACCCATAGTGCTAAGGAAGTGCCTGGATTGGGGATTTAACTTTAGATCTGCCTCTGGTTAGAAAGCCATTACTCTGAAAGAGTAGAAAAATAACTGACCTACAGTGAAAGCAAGCAGTCTTGGGAAATACATTTCAAAGAGCCCAAGGACACAAATTATCAACATAAAACAGATCAAAAAAAAAAAAAAAAAAAGGCAAACAAACAAAAATGCTTTCAAATGTATCAATGAGAACAGTCTTAGAAAATTTGTGGGTTTTTTGTTTGTTTTTGTTTTTTTTTTCTGTTGTTGTTATTTTAAAATTATTATTATTATCATTTTTAATGAGTTGCCTCTCTTTTCTGTCTCTACAGGTTACCTTATTGCACTGGAAAGCAAACCTTTAATATTTCCAAAATAGAAGACAAACCACCATGCCTGCTATGAGTTAGAGCTTCCGTCAACGTAAACTGCAATAAGTGTTGTGAGTGAATTCAAAGCAAAGGAGAAAAGTAACCTTAGGATTGTTAGTATAAAAACTCCGCTGAAACTCACCTCTCTTTAGCAGGAATGCACCTAATGAAACTCTGACAGCATCTGAGCTACAGATCAGTTGATTCACCTAACTTTATGGTGACATTTAATTGTTGAGTAGCAAACCCCATTTCTTTCATGCTTCACGGTTGATGTTAGTAGCTGGAGAAAAATGTGGCCAGAGATGGTGGCTTTGTTTTGGCATAGCACAGCAGCTACCTGATCACCAGCCTGTATATATCTCCTGGCTGTCTTTTTTGCCTGTTCTAACCCGAAACAGGATTTCTCGACGTTATTATAAGGTAAGTAAATGACAGCATACCTGAGCAATACCAAAGGCAGTTATAAATCCAAAATTTACTCCGTAACTTTGTAGGCTGTTTATTTCTTCAGTGTCCATTCTGCACTCTGACAGCTGTCCTTTCATTTGCCTCCATTAAAGTTTTACTTCCTTGACAGCGATGTTCCCTGTACCAGGCGATGTAACTGCTTAGGCTGAAGAGTAAGCAGTAAATGGACCTAAAACCAGAGGGTTGCAGAAAAATCTAAGGGGAAAAATCTAAGCAGAGAAATCTAAGGGGGTTACATACTACCAGAGGCAGTAGATACTTCACTGCAGAGGCATAGATACTGAAGCTGGAGTCCTCTTAAAGAGCTTTTTAAAAGGGTCTAAACAGCTATCCAAGTGAGTGACACGCCCTCTGCCCCACCAGAGACAGTGTCAATACTCACAAAATGTCTCCTTCGTTCCCTACAGAGATAGTTAGAGGTGATGCTAATGTGTCTGTTACACCACCAGTGTCCAAGACTGCAACAGAGTTGATTGCGCGACTCCTTCAATTTACCATCTTCCATGGTGACAAACAGCCCTGTCTCAGCAAGAAGATAGTAGACAGCCAACAGAATTCTTCCACCTAAGCAGCATGGGGGATTAGATCTCTCCAAGGCTACCTCATGCAGAGCAGCAGACCAAAACAGGCTAGGAAACGGGGTAGTCCACGTCTCATGTCATGTAGCTTATTGCAGTACAATTCAAAATTAGCTATCCTTTGGCAGGGAGCAGGGTGGAGTTTTATTCTTTCAGAAGGTTTTCCCACCATACCAGACATTTTAATCTTACATAATAACAGACAACAGGAGTTTGTCTGATTGCTCGATTTTGAGTACATGGCTGTTTTTAGACTTACGATAATACTGTATAGATGTCTGCTTCAGTGCTGAATTGGAAATGCCATCACTGTTGACTACTAGCCCTCAGTGTGGGTTCCACGTATTCTCATTGTGGAGCAGAAGTATTGCACAGGAAAGGACACTGCTACTTCCCTTTTTCTTTCCCTCTGTAAAGAAACCATTTCTACCTCTTACATATTTCCTCTCTAAAATGAGATTATATCTCTTCTTCCTTCTTCTCATATGCTAGGAGAAACAAGCAACAGCATCAGTACATGGATTGCATTGTAAGCTCCTTTGGATACAGAACATCACATTCCAGTTTGCCCAGATGTTGTCAATGAGCAAATGTTTCCATATAGTTTAAAAGGCACATGTGATATGCCTAGCAATGCTTTTCCCAGCTTTCTCAACAAGTAATACTCTGTAAAAAAAAGTGTGAAAATGCCACACATTAAAACTGATTTTAATCCTGATGCACACTCGCTCTTTCCCTAGTATTTTGGTTTTCAAAACAAGCTTCTTTTTTACAAAAAACATTTTGGGACATGTAACTCAAGGTCAAGATTAGAGAGTGCCATAAAAATCATCGAGTGTGACTAGATCAGAAGAGATCACACACGGGTTCACATCTTGCATAAGCAGAGTTGTCTCAGACAGACCCAGCTGGAGGGTGTAAACCCTTACAAAGTTAATTCTCCATGCAGTGCTTGGAAAAACACACACATTTGTTTCTGCTAAAAACAAAGGGGGAGAAAATAAAGGAATACAACACAAGCATCAACCAGAAGTGAAAATGGCATTTTGCCTAAATAGGAAAATCATCAAGCTATGATTTTGTGACTCTTTTAAACTGTGTGAAAGAGCCTTTTAAAGACAGATATTCTTAAGATTACAAAGTTTATACTCCATGAAGTATCTGCTGAAAAGAAAATGCAGTGCCTTTAAAAATGATATACATCCACATGACACCAGCAAATGTATTTTTACTGAAAACTATTTTTGGTCAGATCACGATTTCCCATTCTTTACATTAAGCTTTCAATCTTAGTCATGGGAAACAGCTAAAATACCTCGCTGTCCTGTTTATTTTCAAAGGGCACCCATCAGTTGTGCCTTTCCAAATGAGAAAAGCAGGGTCAAGAATGAGTCTGGCAATCTGAAACCATGTCTCTTTCTGGAATTAACGACCCATTTATCCAGTAGAATTATTAAGGAGATAACCAACGTACTTCATGTATCAGCAAGAAGACCAAGAGGTCACTGATTTTGTTTTTTATTCCGGTTGGAGGCATTTTCTACATCCTTGTCCTGGTTTGGGCTAGTATAGAGTTAATTTTCCTCCTGGTAGCTGGAAGGTGTTGTACTGTGCTTTGGATTTAGGATGAGAACAATGCTGATATCACACTGATACTTTAATTATTGCAGAGCAGTGCTTACACTATGCCAAGGACTTTTCAGCTTCTTAGTCTGTCCTGCCAGCAGGCAGGCTGGGGGTGCAGCAGGATTCTATCCCCAAAACAGTGAAAAAGTTTTAATACTTTGACAGGATGGTTTTAAACTAATCTCATTAATTTGGGTGGGGAAAGCTCATACTTGCTAAGAATACTTGTGACTGTGGGTAGTATGCCCAACACTATTTAAAGCATAACCCATTTTTCTAGTCCAGGCATACTTCTACCAGTCACGAGAGGGAAGTACACTTGTTTTTCAAGACAGCAGACACTCTGAGGTTATTAGTTTTACAGTAGCTGTGATTCCTTGATAAAGTACTGTTGTGTATAAAGTAATGTAGTAATGAACAAATGAGTTATTTTCTGACACGCCAAATGAAAACAAGGTCCAGATTTATGTGCTGTGCAGCGGCACTCAGGGTGATACGCACCTTTAAAAATAATTTGTTTCTTTTTAATGGAAAAATGCAAAACTGGCATAAACCTCTGAGAATTTACAATCTATATACTGGATATGTTAGGTCCTAAAAGGATTCCCTGGAATTGGAAGCTCACTTCCTTATGTTACTTTGCATGTTATACCAGAGAAACGTATTTTACTGAAAGGATCAACAGAGCAAAATGATGGCAAATGCAAGTGTATTTGTTATCTTTCTGTTCTGATTTCAGAGCAATTCAGTTCATGGATTCTGTTTAATTGTCATAGGTGGAGGAAAAAAAAAAGATTCCCAGTAAATGTATTTTTGGATAAATATTGTTTTCCTTTTTTCTCCATTAATTGCTAAAAAGCATAATGAAATTTCTCACCTTAATATATGCAAGCCTGTCTGAGTATTTTTGGATGGAGGACAGCAAATAAGCTTTCACAAATATTCAGTTGTTTTCAGGGTTAATCACTTCTGCTAGGTGATTTCATATATACAATTCCTTTAATATGTGGTTTATGCAAGCAATCGGCATGACGTAAGTGGAAATTTCACAAACCCAACTTCAAAGCAAACTCTTTTGGGGAAATATTTAAGCATAGCAACCTTAATATTTGATATTGACACAACTACAATACTGTAGTTTTGTCAGTAGAATTTCACTATTGCACATTTATAAAACATGATCCTCAAAACGACTGTTTCCTTTACATTCTAATTAAACATCTGTAGACAAATGTATCTGCTAGAAAATAGCATCCTCTTGTGCTTCTCAGTTGGAAGAACTCTGCAGAAATGATGGAAAATTAAATGTTATAACATATATGCTTGCTCCCCAAGAGAAGATGATAGAAAGGTGAGCAGTGTGGACCTGTAAGAAGAGAGAAACAGCTGAGTCACTTTTTTCTGTCTTATGTTTTTTCTGTCTTTGTTTCATAATGCTTTTTATACAGAACTTCATGTAACTGTGCTCCAGATCAGCTTATCATCCTAGTTCAAAACACTTAGTCAAGTTCAGGATAGAACCCATACATAAATACATTTGTTTAAGATGCCTTGAAGCATGTGCATGATGACCAGAAACACACTAAGGAAAATAGCTTGAAATGTTATCTTTTTATTATGATGTTAGAAGGAGTTATCATGCTGTTTTTGCCTGCAATTAAAAGAGAGAGAAAATGCAACAGGGAGACCATTTTTATATCTATCTACCTACCATCAGTACATTTTAAAATAAATTGTTGCAAAGTTGACAAGATGACTGTTGTCAGGATTTGAGGCACTCTCTAAAATTCTGGAGGTTTGCTATCCTGTAGCTATGTTTCTCAGAATATGCTTGCTTTTAGATGCACCGATTTCTAATCTTTTTAATACAGATTTTGTCAACTCTGTAGTAATTGTAATTTTGCTTTGACAGAGTCAAGATGAATGACTGCAGAAAAGGACTTTTCAGCTAATTGTTCCAAAGAAATTAAGGTGCAAAAAATGAATGTTAGAGATGAAACATCTGTATTTCTTGGGTTATCAAGAACAAGTACAGAAATGACAGATGGACTAGGTGGTTCTATGAGAACATTACCAGCCCCTTTACTTTGACTCTACACATAAATTGAGCAGCCCTTTCATGTCCAGCTGTGAAGAATGTGTTGCCATTAAGCAAGGATAACTGTGCGGTTTTGCTCCATTTTGGTATTCATTCACCTTAAAGATAAGGTTCTACTCTGTAGTACCATTAAAAAGAAAGGAACTGAAGGTACAGAACAACCATAGATGAATTTCTGTATTGGTGATAGTGCACATATGAATTAAGAAGACAGTGTAAATTCTTTCCTGTTATTTCTTCTGAGTTTCTCCTTTTCTTATACATTCTGATATCTGTGAATGGTGTTCTACGCAGAAATCAAGGCACTCACAATTTAAGGGGAAAATGTAATACCTGCTACTGTGGTGCTATCTCCTGAAAAGTGAAAACTAAACATAGTTGGCATTGTGGATACAGAAGAGGGAAAGACAAGACATGGTACTTAATTCTAAAAGCAACTTGAGAAGGTCTTCAGAATGGAGGAACTAAGATTGTATCAGCAGGCAAAACTTCACTGAATAGCAATTTACTTCACTAAAAGTCTATTCATATTTGTGTTTTATAAGTCTAGTGAAGAAAACAAAACAAAGCAAAAACACACACACAAAAAAAAAAAAAAAAAAAAAAACAGTGAAAATCCAACAACCCTCATATTCAGAATTTAACCTTGTTTGCAAATTAATTGCCTGTTTTCCTGCACAAATCAGCATAGTTATCCCCTTTATAGCATTACTTATAGCACTGTGCTAGATTGAGAAAGGTCATTGTAGGGAGAGCTATGGTAGCAGAGCATGGAAGACAGTATTTCTGGCTGAAATAATCACGGTGACTTATACCTTCTAAATGGTTTTCATGGACTTTCTTGCTTCTTACTTGGAAAATAAAACAAATCTATTTTAACAACTAGGGAAATAGATCTTATGTTAGCATGGTAATATAATAATCTTATGTTAACATGGTAATCTTACGTAACATAGTAATTTTATGTTAACATGGTCCTTCCATATCTAAATGTAAAACACGCTACTTACAGAACATAATCATTTTAAAACTATATTAGTAGGAGGCACCTGCATGGTGGTGCTACAAGGCCTTGGCACAGTAGGATCCCAGGACCTGTGTGTATTGAAATCAGTAGCACTGTGGCTACTATATTCAGCAAAACATTTTGCTTCCATGTTCCTTGTATGAAAGAAACCAAGATGGATGTTGGACACCTAGTCACTGTAGGAGGATCTCCTTCAAAAGCACAATGTATGTCAGACATTTACTGAAAGGGGTAAGAGGAAAAAAGGTATTAAGGGGCCTTTTATCCCCACCTTAATATTTTGTTGCTTTCCACCTCCTGTCCTCGAGCCTTCATCTCTCTTCATCCATGTGATGGCTGAGATATATAACACCACTTTTACACATTCCCCTTCTTTGGCTTCATTGGAAGCTATTAGTTCTTTTGACCTTTAACTGTGCAAGTCCTCAGACTGACAACAGTGAAAATTGTATTTCTTTCTTCCACTACTTACACGTAGACACTATTTTTCTGCAGTATATTTTATATCAAAAATGACAGTTCATCAAAAGTGAAGTGTTTTGTGAAATTATTTTTGAAATGAATATTGAAAAAAAAAATGTTTAGATAGGTAAAAGCATTTCATCTTGACCTTTGTGGAACAAAACATTCTAATCCTCTATTTTGAAATTCTTTTTCATTTCTGTATTTTCTTTGCTTTGTATTTATACAACAATAGAAAGGAAAACCTCAAAAATGAAATTTAATATATTGATTTTTCAACCCTAATGCAATATTGAGGGATGTTTAACTTATCAGAGCGTTTACATTAAAAGCTTTTGTTCTTCCACAGAAGAAGACATTTCAAAATTATGAAACTTAGCTAAAGATATGGCTCCTGCACAATTTTAATTAACAGAAAAAATATACACGTGTGTTATAGCAGTAAGATATTTCATGAAGTGCGCTATCGTTCTGTTAGCTAAAAATTGACGCCTATTTAAAACTGAATTTGCCAGTAGTGAAACAGTTCATACTGTATCTCACTCATAGATGATGGTTTATGAATATACCAGTTTTAAGACTTTAGGAGTTTTAAGCACTTAAGGTTTGATGGCTTCTCTTCTCTGAGAAATAGTCTATGATCAGCAGCTGATTTCAGAAGGGCTGCCACACAGCAATATAATTGTAGTTCCTTAGTGAAATACTATTTATAATATTATTATCATTAATGACATAGGACTAATTCCAACAAATGCTTACATCCTTAAACATATAATTAATATTCTATAAAATATTCACCTTCTTCTAAGTTTTGAGGGGAAAAAAAAAAAAAAAAAAAAAAAGATTCACTGATTAGCAACATAAATACAAAAAAAAATCTGAGCTTATGCATAATACTGTAACAGCCTATATAATATTCTTTGGCTCGAATACTGGGTTTTAGATATGTGGGTGTAACATTTGAAGAGCATAGGGCTGTACTATGCAGGATGACAAAACCTACCTCATTCTCATCAATCTGGACAATTTGCTTTTGGGGGCAGAAGAACAAGGGTTTATCCAAGACTTTTTTGAAGCATTTTACCTTCTGCAATTCAAAGAAATTAAGGATGACAGTGTGTGAGGGCTGATTTTATTTGTGTTCCTCACTGCAGTTTTACAGCAGGACTTGCTCTTTTTGTCTATTACCTCCTCTTGGTGGCTCCTACTCTCAAGGAAGTCTGCCTTACCTCCCTTCTCTTAGAATCAGTTTTCTACTTCATTCTTCCCATTTTTTCATTCTTACTCCTCTTTCACTCTTCCCCTTCTTTCCACTTTGTGCTTCTCACTATCTGTCTTTCTAACCCCTGCTCTCTTATGCATTTCTCATTTAATCTTTTAGATAATTTAATCATTAATAAAAAGTTGAATAAATAAATAAATAAATAAACCCTAACAGATTAATAGATTCAGTTACCTCAGCTAGCATCCAGAATATGCCAGTTAACTTTGCAACCTGCTCATGTACTGTAGGTGACACCCTTGGCCCAGGTAGGATTTATCCAGTGAGAATGAAAGGCCCAGTAAGACTGACAGCAGAACAAACACTTGGCTTTGCTCAAGGATTCTGCTGATGCTCCCCTAGCAAAAAAAAAAAAAAAAAAAAAAAAAAGGTGGGAGACTTTGACACAAGTCTCCCAGAAGTAAATATACTGATGGGACACAAGAAATAAAGCAGTTGACAGGTTTAATAGAAAATACTGATGGAAATTGTCACAGGCATAGGACATCTTGTGACATGGATAGCATTTAACACCTAACACAATTCCAGTCTTTGAGCATTCATCCACTTTAAGTCTGAAAAACTTCAGCAGAAAAATGGCAAATCTCTCAAACTAAATAAGAATTTGATAAATCTCAGTACTGCCTAATTATCTGATGAAAAATTACAGCTGCAACTGATGATGCTCCTCAACAGGCTTCTGAGACTCCATATTATCACAGAAGTCAGTAGGAGAGGCCGAAACAATAGGCCTAATTCATAACCACAGTCTATTATTTAGGATAAAGCTTTCCTCTCTAAAGAAAAGATAATGACAAGTGCATTTAGCCATGAAGAAGGCAGACAGCCTGCATAGAGTCCTCTTGGTCCAATTTATTTTTAAGAGAGAATAAGATCTGCACTTTTAAATCAATTATTAAAATGAAATTACCACTAGAGAAAGAAACAGAATGAAGTTCTTGTCCAAATGAAGCCAGTGGTCTTTCAGATAAATAGGACCAGAATTAATCTCCATAACCTCATTTTCTATTTATAGCGTGGAAAACCAGCTTTCACCAAGCTAGCAACATCTGGCTGTTCCAGCCATGCTGTTTACTGTCATTCCATCGCTCTCCTAACAGCAGATGAGCTTTTTTCACCTTCATAGGCCTCTGCCTATGGTAAGATCATTTTATTTCCTCCCACTAGCTGAATCCTAATTTACAGTTAGCAATCTGTGTACAATTGACGGATCCATAACATAGTACTCTGCCAAACAGAAGTACATCAATTGTTCTTGTCATAAAAATATTAGTGCACATTTTCCGAATGCATTATCTACAAATAAGAAGTCTTCTTATCTACGTATAAGAAAGCTCCAGGCAGGCAGCAGCAGTTCCCCTGCGGCCTGTGGAGAGGCCCCTGGTGGAGCAGGCTGTCCCCCTGCAGCCCATGGGTCCCACATGGAGCAGATCTCCACGCTGCAGCCCGTGGAGGAGCCCCCGGTGGAGCAGGTGGATGTGGCCTGGAGGAGGCTGCGGCCCATGGAGAGCCCCCACAGGAGCAGGCCCCGGGCCGGTGCTGCAGCCCGTGGAGAGGAGCCCATGGAGGAACAGTTTGCTCCTGACAGATGGACCCCATGGTATAGACCCACACTTGGAGAAGTTCTTGAAGAGCTGGTGCCTGTGGGCAGCCCTCACAGGCTCAGTTTGGGAAGGACGGCATCCCGTGGGAGGGACCCCATGTTGGAGCAGGGGCAGAGAGTGACAGTGAAGGAGTAGCGGAGACAAACTTCTATAGACTGACCAAAACCCCCATTTCCCTGTTCCCCTGTGCTGCTTGGGGAGAGAAGGTGGAAGGGTGAGAAGGGGGGAAGGTGTTTTCCACTTTGTTTCCCACTTCTCTAGCTTGTTAGTAATAGGCAGCAATTTTCTCTAATCTCCCAACGCTGAGTCTGTTTTGCCCGTGATGATAATTGTTGAGCGATCTCCCTGTCCTTATCTCAACCCTTGAGCCCTTTTCATCATGTTTTCTCCCCCTTTCCCTTTGAGGAGGGGGAGTGAGAGAGTGGTTGTGGTGGAGCCTGGCCGCCCACATGAGAAAAACCACCGTAATGTATTCTCCATTTTCTTTTTAAGGAGACAAGGGTCCACTTTCTTTCAAACCTTCCATTATAAATGTATTGATCTTAAAAGCTTGATCTTAAGCTTAGGTTTGAGTCAGGTGACCAATGGACATGTGCATATAGCCTGTAAACAGCACGTTATTGAAGAGATGTTACCAGCTCAGAGGCAAAACCATCCTGAAGGGAGACTTTTTTGTGTGGTTGAGACATGATGATGACAGGGACCTCACAGGGCTACACCAAATCCTGCACCCCGTGTATACAAATCAATTCCAGGAATGATATTTTTTCTAAGTGAACCAGAAGTATAAATAAAGGTTATTATCTTTATTTGCTTGCCTGGGAGTAAAGTTCTTTCACAAAAGAAAAAGAACCTAAGTGTGTTTTCCACATCCCACTCCTTGCACTTGCAGCAAGAACAGCTGTGGGGTGGGCTAAAAATAAGGTTGTTTTTATATAGCATCTTTCACCCGGTGGTCTTTCCCTGGTGTCTCACATTTCAAGAGCTGTCACTCATGTTAGCCTAGCTCAGCTTTGCCAGTTTTTCCTTGCCTTTTTTATTTAATTTTTATTATTATTTATTTATGTATTTATTTATTTTAATTTGTTTGTGATTTTGTTTGGTTAGGTTTTGTTTTTCCTTTGGAAAGTGACTGATGTGGATAACAGAACCCCTCAGGATGAAGTATCAGTGTGCCAATTAAATTCTAGGAAAAATTAGTTATAGTCTTCAGCAGTCGAAGGACTCTGCATAATTTTTATTTTTGTGTACTGCCCAACAGTATTTTTGTTGTACACTGACTTCCTATTTGGCTTTGAAAAGAATGAGAGTTTAGGAGAGTTTAGGGCAATGCTGCCAAATCACCTTATACTTACACCGTGCAGTACAGGGATCATGTACCTCCTTTTCAAATCTCATCTCTTTAGGTAGAAACAGGATGTCCCTTCAGCCCTTGCTAGTCTACATCACAATTAAGTTTTGAAAGGGAGAAATTAAGAGCATCTTCCACTAGGTCCCTCTAGTAAAAATTAGAGGCATATAAAAAGTACCTCAAAGTTTTTTATTTTTAACTCAATTATACTCTCAGGCATCTAAGACATTACCTACAATACACTCACCAAAATTATCAGTGAGATATTAATGAATGCTCCATATCTTCCACTGTGGAAAAAAATTCACATCTTGCATTTCAAAGAAATGTCTCTGCTTGCATCTAATTAGAGATTATTAATTTTTTTTTTACTTGTTTCTTGCTTGCAGCTTATATTAATCTTCCTTGTCTACATTTCACTTGTAGAAAATCAATGGCAGTCAGTACGCTATGATCAATATTGTAGCAATTTCCCCAATTTCCCTTTAAGCTTGCAATATATAACGCAACCATACTTTCTATTAATAATCCTTGTATAAATGCAGTTATTCAATAATTAAAACTTACACTGTAAATTCAATATAGTGACTTACTGCAGTTTATGGCCTGTACAGAAACAAACCCTTTAAAAAATCAATCAGCTCTTTCAAAATCCGTTAAAAAGTAGCATGTAATAGAAAACCTTCATTTTAAGGGCCATAGTCGGGCAATACTGGAATATTGTCTTTAAACTTTGGAAGGACACTCCTGTAAAATAAAACAGTCATGAAGAGATTTCTATCAACGTCTAGGTCAAGCAGGTGGTACATGCACAGTCTGCCAGAGATGGACAGCACAGCTCTCCCACATGCACTAAGGAATTTCAAGGCTTCATGATGCCACTGATGGAAAAAGTGTTGGTAGCCAGGAAAGAGCATTGCTTAAATTTTCTAAAACTCTGAGATTTATTTTTCTCACTAATTTGGGCTTAATTCAGGAACTGATGTGGGTTGTTTCATTTTGGCTCTAAGCTGTATTTTTGAGATTTTGATTTCCAAAAGCATGTCTTTTTCATTGTAAATCAAGGTGTTTTTTTTATTTTGTTTTATTTTATTTTATTTTTATTGAGGTATTGAAAATCTTTTTGTGCAGGTTGAATAGAACTTTCCAGATCAATACACATTTTCTTTTGTCATTGTTCTTTCACTTCAGTCCAAGTCCAGCCAGAATAGCTGTTTCAGTTCAAGTAAAACTAATTTGTCCCTCCTAGGTTTTTTCTTATTTTACTACTGAACCAAAAAAAAAAAAAAAAAAAAAGCCATTGCTCCATTGTTCATTAAACTTGTCTCTGCATTTCTACACTTCCACCTTCTCTTGATGCCCCCAAGTTCATTTACCATATCATCCTGTCTCCTGTGTGGGCTCTGCATCAGCTACAGCATGTGAAGGTTATATGTGTTCACCTTTTTCCCTAAGGTCAAGAAAAAGAGGTGGTTTCAAGGGCAGGTTTACAATGTTGTTGCCCTTTGTGAAGAATATAGCCATTTAAGCTCCCTAATAGTGGCTCTAATTTAGGATGCAAATATTCAATTAATCTGGAATACACAGTGCGCTTCACAGTTGAGTGAAATAATGTGAATGAAGTATTTGGCCTGGGACCACAATTTATATTCTCTTCACAAAAGCAGTGTTTTGCTGTGAGTTATGGTTTATTCAAATACTTGAGTGCCAAAGCCCTGTAGACTTGATGCAAATCAAGTCCACACCCCAGTTGCATGCACAATGATGACAACCCAGAGGACACCTTTTCTATTTTCCCAGCATTGCTAGTGTACTATCGCCCCATTGCTGTCCTGGAAAGGAGGACATACATATACTTCCATACTTTCCTACATGGAAGGGCAGGTTTGAGGAATGTCTGTTTACAAAGTACCTAGAAGATTGTATCTCAAAGTCATTCTTTTGCATAGGTACGACTGTTAAATCTGTTCCAGATTTTGTGTGAGCTGTTGAATAAATTTTCTACACAACTTGCAACTCTGTAGTCCCTTTGTGATGGGTAGGGCATTTCCCTTTCCCTCCCTAGCTCATTTATGCTAATGATAGATTTTCTAAATTCTACCCATCATCTGGAGGTTGCCCAGAGGGCACAGTGGAGACAATTTATTTCAGGTATAATACAAAAAAGGCAACCTATCAACCAGAATAAGTCATTCAACTCACCTCCATCCTTGACCCTGCCACAGTGAAAGCCCTTGCAAAATATATATCTTTAGGGGGAAGGGATTTTTGAATGAGTCTGCTATTTTAGGAGCCTTTTGCCCAAGTGAACGGGGAAGCAACTTCAACTGGGATACCAGGTTGTACTCCTCGCTGCTTTCTGATATGAGTTGAATGGATATCTTATGGCAGCTGCTCAGATTAGGTAGTCCCTTTTTCCAAACAAAAGAAGAAAATATCTGAGGAGTTCTCAGCCAGAAGATCATTCTGCCTGGCTGGAGAACAAAACCAAAAAGCTGGCTATAATGCTCTGGAACAAGCACGTTCAGATTAATGGTAATTGCTAAATATCAAGTTGTAGGGTATCTAGTATCTATCTTAATGTCCTTCCATCTCCAGTAACTGAAAAAATATACATTATTCTTTTAGAATACACATTTTCAAAGAGTATTTTCTTCATCATATTGTGCTTTGAGTTCATATTTTTTTCCTTAAAAAAATGTTTGCCCCAGATACTAGGAAGACGGTAGGAAATGCATATTCTTTTCCAGACAGAGAAATATGAGGGATCTATGTGACTCTGAGTGATTCATAAGAACAAAAGTGATAGTGCTACAAACACAAAACAGTATCCTACAAGAGCAAAATAATAGCAGAGGAGATATTTTTCCTGGCTGAATAAATGATATTCTTTCATGAAGCCAATTTCATAAATGTCTTTGTCACTAAAATCCACTTCAAAACTACTTCAGCTGCAGCACTAAGCTCAACTTTTATAAAACTTGTCATAGAATTAGGGTTCAAATCTGTGACCTTGTCAGAGTTTACACTGTATTTTCTCACATCTCCCCAAACATTAATGATAACTCCTCTTGTCCCTTAAAAAAAAATAAAAAGGTTTGCATTTTGAGGCAATACTATAACAAGCAAATGTGTGTATAAAGAAAGCTGAGGAGAAGATCCACTTCAGCAATAAAACATATTTCATTTTCAAGTTCCTGAGATATTTTTAAAAAGAAGGAGCAGAACAAATAGGCAAGGAAACATGAAAGATACATTGACAGAGTTACAGTAAACATTCAGCAGGATATTTAAAGTTAAAATGATGCTCATATTATGCCTCTAGTAATGGCATCCATTAAGAATTCCTTGGGCAGGTTTTCATTTCATCTTGAAAACTACAGATCACTATAATCTTAATTTAACATTCTGTCACTGGTTGTAATACCTACTCAGAATGTGAAACATCCTTTATGGTTAGTGCTTTTTTTATCTGGCATTGCGTCAAACAGTTCAACAGACAACACAAGCTTGCTCTCCAAGCTTGCAAAAACAATCACTCACAAGGCAAAAATGCCATTATTTTATCCACTGCCCCCCAACCTTCTCATGTATTTGTGTATTAGACTATGGGAAAGAAACACAATGCCCAGGTCCATCTGGCTTGTTTCCCTAAGACTGCCTCTCTAGTTCCTGCAGAATGCCAGTCATCTCTGGAAGTGGCAAGGTGGAGGTAATTGTCTTCTTTGGGTACTCTGGAATGGCATTGCAGAGAAGCTGCTCTCGCTTTATTTGCAACAGAAGCAGCCGAAGGAGACTTCCCAGCTGCCTTAAAAAAATAAGTAAATTCTTTGAAGTATGGCCACATTAACACTCCCCATGTATGAGACAAGGGTGTACTGCCATAAAGTACAACTCATCTCCCTAACACATATTTTCAGAAGATCTGGTTGCTGTCTTTAATATGGAGCCATTTGGTACCTGCCGCGCTTTATGCAAGAAAAAACGAAATTACTATTAGTTGACACGTGCTGTTTCTGAAGCTTCTGAAACTGAAAGATTTATTGGTTCAGCTTTTGCCATATTCACAACTCCTTTCTTTTCCAAACCACACCATAAGTTTGAGAGAAACCCTCAGTACTGCTGTTTTTTGTACAAGTATTTTTACACTTAGAAGTTGCTTGTTTTCATTTAGCTCTTCATTTTGGTTACCATTATTATCCTTAAAATTCAGCCCCAATGAGAACTGCTAGCAGGTGAGAACCACTCTTCTCATCTTCCACTGTTCTTTTAAATCTTCCTAGACTCTCCAGAAAACTGTGAATAGGAGCTTAATTCAGGTACACTCAATTGCCCCTGCAAGCAGCTCTCTCCATGGGTAGAAGAGGGTGATTCCCTGTCTGTGGACCTCAGTTACATGATAGAGTTAAGTACAGGGAATACCCCTCAGACTTGAACAGAGCTTTTCATGTATTTAAGGCATAATTTTGGTCCTGTAGTCCCAGGTAGCAGCTATTTAAAAAGGATTTAAAAGCATGTGATTTGTATGCTACATTCCCTCTCTTTCCAACTGTTTATACACATTTTGTGTGTTTTGCTCTCTTTATAAAAATCTAGTGTGCATGTGCAGTATGAAGATGAAGCCACTAAAAATGTGTCAGGGTAAAATTGTGTATAATATTAAACCAGTCTTCAAGAGCAAGGGAGAAAAATACTGAAGTGTTTGGAGTTTAAGAACAAAATAAAAAGAACACTTTTTATTTCCCAGTTTACCGTGAATTTTCAATGTCTGAGATTGTGGTTTGAGGTACATTACCTGATGTTTTAATAATACATGCAGTCTGCAAGCTAGTGCTCACTATTTTTTAGCTTGGTTATTCCTGGCATTTTACCCTAAGGCTCACCTTCTCCATGGGAACCAACCAATAACTTCCCTATTTGAGAGACAGAAACTAATATCTAAAAATATACGAAAGTCATTAAATAAAAGGATTTTTTAAGTTGCATCTGGCTTGCTACAAATTCCAGCAGTGGGTCAAAGGGTGGGAGAAGGGGAGGTGGCATGTAGCATCTGTGCAGTAAAGCATCACGTTCGGACTGAAGAGCACTCTGTCACTAAGGACAGTGTGTCTGCCTATTAGTGCATGCTCCTGACAGCATCTCACAGCACACCCCTGACTTCTGATGGAGCTATAAATTTTAAATCTCCCCCTAAATTGATCATATACCATCCCTCTGCAGTGAGCTCTTCACAGGTAGTGATTTACAGGTTCCGCAAAGATGTGCTACCTTGCAGTGTGCCTTGATAGAAGAGCAAAAGAGAAGAGGAACTTTGAAAGCCACTGTTGACATCACATGGAAAGTAAGGAGGTGATTGGTGACATCCAACATGGCTTCACTAAGGGCAGATCACGCCTGACAAACCTGGTGGCCTTTTATGATGGGATTATAGCACTGGTGGTTAGGGGGAAGAGCAACTGACACCATCTACCTGCACTTGTGCAAAGCATCTGACACTGTCCCCGATCTGACACTATGCAAGGTGCTGTCCCCCCCCGCCCCCCCCCCCCCCCCCCACTCAAAGCAGGGCCAACAAGATCACAGCAAACAGAGCCACATTTGCTCCAGATCTTTCCCAAATCCCAGACACACGATATTCCCCACGTCCCTATGGGAATGTTGTTGTTGCTGTTGCTTTTAAGTCATTCTCTTGGTCTCTTGGAGAGCATCTGCAGCATACCATTTCAGCCTCTCTAAACCACAATCCAGATAGGGAAGACTTTTGGAAAGGATTACCTCCCAGTTGCTATAATGCACCATCACCCATACACACGTATCAAACTGATTCATCTATCCTGAGAAATGGATGAACACCACAAACCCAAAAAGAACACTATGTACGTGTCCAGGCATATAGATTTCATTTTCCCTATGACTTATGAGGTATCTACAATTTAAGCCTTTTTAGCTCATCCCTTCTTCTTGCACTCCCCAGTAAGATGTTTTCCAGGGATAAGAAAAATCTGTTTTTCACCAGATCTCTTTTGTCATTCTGTTTTCCACAAGGAACATGTTTCAGGGACTTCACTCTCTTCCCCTCATTTAATTAAGGTCATCTTAATTAACTCTAGTGTCTAGTTCAGCTACTGTAGGTGTCTCCTCCAATTTATATTTAGATTTCATCCAAAATATTCGGAATCATTCCAGAGAAATGTTGCAGTGGCCTATCTGCATGTATGCAGAATAGTGAGTGAGTCTTTATTAGTATTTAGTTTTAACTAAGATTGTAGCCTCTCATAATTTGCTTCTGCCTTGCCCTGAAAAGCCCCATAAGGCATAGGTTATACCTAAACATAACAGAAATAAAAAACTACTATTACGAAACCTATTTGCCCATTGTGAACTATTAGGAAATATTTGTCTTGTCCTGCACTAGCACCCTAGCACCCATCCAGACCATGCTCATTGTAAACCATCAACCCGTTCTCAAGATGCACACTTCTAGCTTTAAAATGAGAACAACCCTAAAACTAATATAGGAAAGCAAGCTATCATTTAAGCATCATTCATGTTTTGATGTGTATATTAATCTATGTAAGAGAGATCCAGCATCCCACTTTTCAGCACTCTGTGCATCTGGTATTATGCAACAAATCTTAGAGCGATTAGACACTAAACATCGAGAAAGATTTTTAAAAGGCTACACCTTAAGAACATAGGCTCAGTAGAAAAAGTGCTTTTGAACAGCGGCCAAGAATTTTAATATATTTTCAAGTTCTGTTATTAGACTAGAACATGATGCATGACCTCAGACAACTATTTTGTTTCCTTTTTGCTTCAGGTAAGGATGCGTGAATAACGCTTTGCATGGGAGAACAGAGGTTCCCACACTTTTTGTCTCACATGTGAGGGTTCAAAAGCGTTCATTAGCTGAACAGCACAGTAACCAAAGCCTAGGGAGCAACAGAGATACTAGTCTGTACAGTGAACTGCAAGCTGCCTGAGTTTATTGCATGTATGGAACAAAGGAGATTCTGAAGCAATTTTGCACCATTCTCAAGTTCCATTAACTTCACTAAATTCAAGTCGGTTTCTCCTCTAGGTCATTAATAAGCCCCCATAGTTGTTATGTAACACTTTTTCTCTGCTTGCAATATCTTACAATTAATTTGCATTTTCTCGATATATTACTGTTAAGGAATCTATATTTCTTTTTCTAGTCTGCTCACCATCCAGGAGGTCTCTGTTTATTATGCTATAAATATTTATTGTGCTTATTTGCTGACTAGTGTCTACTTTGTTTTTCCATTGATTTTTTGGGGGTTAGAAAAGATAATTCTGGCCTCTCCTCCAGCCTCACAGAACAAATTCTACTGATGCTCTGTCTGTCTTGGACTTCCAGAATCTTTACGTCAGGCCTAGACTTAGGTAGCATCACTGCAACATTGAGTCTCTGTGAAATACCTGAGGTGATACAGGAGTCCCCACATTGCAGGATCAACCTGGCAGCCCGCCTCTGCCACCTCCACAGGGGAAGGGGAAGTGTGATGAGCACCTTTCTGCTCCTGTTCTCAACACCTTGGCAGATACCAGCCCCCGGCAGCAGGCAGGCAGTAAAACTATGCTAACAACTAGCCTTGCTCACTCCTCTGATGCAGCCAGTGCAGGGGCTGAGATGCCAAATGGTGGCTGGCCACTTGCTGCTCCTCTCTTCTGCCAACTGCACTCTGTGCTGAGGCTGACTTGGAACAAGCAGCATCTACCCACTTGCACTGGCTGGTGTACAGCTGACGGGTACAGTATGCTGCCTATATGTTGGATGACAGCTTTTTGACCTAGGCATCCCCTGAATTATTTGGGCTGATATAAGCACCTGAAAAAAATGTGCTGTTTCACACAACAAATCCCAAAGACTCATCCAGTCTACTGAACACCTGGAGTGAAATTCAGCTTTCTTATATTTCTTATATTTTCCGTTTTTAAAAGGATGATTTGTTTTGTCCTAAATAAACCTCTTGTCTTGCCTTGCCATATAAATGCAACTCTCCCTGTACCACCCATTAGGATGCCCTTAAACTTTTCTGCCATCTTGCCTTTTCTTTGTATTCACTTTGCTTTTAATTGTGTTCTTAACCACTTTTTTTCATATTGGTAACTTATAAATATGTCCTTTCTAAGTTCACTGCCATTGCACTTTCCCTAAGGGAATCACATAGCAAATCTAATTGTACAGTGATCAAAATTGCCCTGTGGAGATTCTAGACTCCCTGCCTCTACTAAATCCTGACTCCTACAGAAAAGCCAAGAGTCATCTCCTGTCCTGTAGGCATCAAAAACAAAGCTTTCAAAAAAAGTTTAGGCTGATTTATTTCTGTGGGTGTTGTTTGTTTGTTTCGGTGTCTGTTGGGTTGACCAAGGCTGAATTATTCTGAAGCCTGTAACATAAATTCCTTTATTCCATATTAAAGGGGTAATGGATCTGGGAGCAATGTCCATAATTATCCCTAAACAGCCCAGGGATATTCTGTCATTAGGGTAGAAAAATAGCAGCTGTGCAGGTGGGAGGGATGTCTTTATTTTTGCTAGCTTTAAAACATAACCAACTTTGATTACAAGGTTCAAAGGAAAAAAAAAATGCATACTGGAAAAAAAGTCTGAGTGCAATTACCAAGACGACAACATATGCCAATATATGCACAGGGAAGTTATTTAAGGGTTTAGAGTGGCAGAATAGAAATTCCATCTGGAGGAAGAAGGAAGAGGAGGAAGTATTACTGCCAAAGAGAATGAATGCTACCACTGGCAAACACCCTCTTAGATGCTAAGATACTCTACTAACGACACTTCTGGTGGCTGTTGGTAATCTGTTAAGCAGGCTACCAGCACACAAAGCGCCCTGTAAATAGCACCCACAAGACAACCCAATGAGAATGATGGCTTCTCAGGCTTGGGTGTTGCTCTGGAAAGCCTACATGACTGCTAGGGGCTTAAAGCATTGCTCACAAGCTGAGACTGCTCCAGAGGTTCTTCAAGGCTCAACCAGACTGATTCCAGAAAAGTAAATGTGCTGTAATGGTGTAATGACTTGTCCTATGCCATTCTTCTAGCTTCTAATGATGGCCACTAATTAGAGAACCACTTGTCCAGTAAGAGAGTAAGTACAAAATGCCACCCTGATGAGAGAATCTCCCGTCACAATGGAAATAATCAACCAGGCTTCAGACTTTGTTCTTTTCATTCAGGGCTGGGGTTTGCAGGTGAGATAAGACCCGGGCACCAATATTCCATTAACAAACTCCAGTACTTGCCTGCAGCTGTATTTGCTACCACATTGTTATTGATTTATGAATTCATCTGACTACAGTTTTGCAATAAATACATTTACTCATTCCCCCGTGAATATTTTAACTCTAGGAACTTGTCACTGATAGCAAAGAGAAAACAAATGTAAGTATGGTAAAATAGTTTTAAAAGTTGCAAGATCCACTTAGCGCTGTTGTCATGGTTCTTTGAAGGATGTAACAACATGGGCAACTGTTATTATTATAATAATTATTATTATTATTTAGGAAATATACAGCAGTCATGCCTTGTCCTCTCACTTCCAGAGGACCAAGAAACTGGACGAACTACCAGGGACCTAATTTCACCCACTCATATCCCAAATGAAATGTGAAAGTAGCTCTGTAAAATAGGGGACTGGACACAGGAAAAAAAGCAGAGCAATAAAGCAGAGTAATAAAAAGACAAATAGCAAATTAATCTATGAAACTTCAGGTGCTTTACCGCTGTGTTCTCCTTTTATACACACATACTGGCATACACAAACATTTTTAAAGAATTATAAACAAACGAAAATGTAAAAAATTGTACACAGTCACATTATAATAGCAAAACTAAGACAGAAGTTTCCTTGAAAGAATTCTCTGAATAATGACTCCCCAATTTCTATTTCATGTCTGCAAGACAGGTGGTCACAGGGAGGTGACCTTGGATTAAATGGCTTGCTCAGGTAGTTATGCAACTGTTGGCATAAAAATGGCAAAATGAGGTCCTGCAGTTTTCTGTGCACCAACACTTTTATAGTATCAGTAAAATTCAGTGTAGTCATACAGGATCATTTGCCTGGGTTTCTCACAGGCTCTGCTCGTTAATATTTAACGTGGCCTCCAAGAGCATTCTTGCAGTTGCAGTGTAACCACATATACCTTATACAGTATAAAAATGTGGAGTAAATCAAACAAGAGCCAGATCCTTTGCAAGACAAAATTGGTTCTAAAGATAATTTTCAGGAGCTGAACATCTCATTTATTGTTTTTCTTTACTGTCTTTAGTGTGGGCCCAAAATTAAACAGAGCAAACATTTATGATAATTAAGGTATGCTAAATTGCTAGCGTACCCTTATCTTATGCTGAAACCTTGTCGCACAAATCAGAATCCACAAGTCCTCCCTGGTAGAGTTGCTTAGTTAGGCAGTGCTCATTAGTGCTGATTAGGTCTGTTCCCTGAAGTATAGGACTTTAATTTAGTTGTGGTTGTTTGCGTGTTGCTGAAGGTCTCGATTATGAAAGGAAGGGACGTACAGATAGACAGCTTTTAGAGAAGCAGGGCTGGGGAGGAGTGCACAGACTCAAACAAGGAAGACAACCACAGAATCTGTTTTTTTCATCAATAGGAAGGATTGCGATGACAGCAGTAAATAAATCTGTTCACTCTTTGTCTTCTGAGGGTGTCTGTACTACGAAGGAAAATAATTGTGATAATTGTTTCACGCTTGCTTAAACTAGTGAGAGAGATTATTAGTTCCTGTGCAATTCTATCTAATTGTGAGATGTCATGCAAAAACTTCCATCATTTTTCAGCGGGAAAGAAAAAGGATAAGGCAGTTGACTTTTTTGCAACACGGCAACTACTAGACAGACAATAACAACAGGGAAGAGTGAGCGAAACCAAAGGGCTTGGCAATAGAAAAAGCTGTGGATCATTTATTACATGGTGGCTATCCAAACACAGAACACGTGAAACAGGATCAAAGCTATTCCAATTCTCTGGGTGGCTATGTACAGATACAGAAAGGGTTAACAGAAAAGATGGAAGCACATTTTAAAATATTATTTTATTTTTATTTTATTTTTAATATAGATAAGTATACATAATATCAAATCAATGATAATAAGTAAATATCATACGCTCAAATTTTTGAAGGAACTGTGAGAACTTGTGTCCCCAGATGCCACCAACGCACGTTAAGTCTGGGGTAAAATAACACAGATTGGATGTTGCTGCCCTGAAACTGTCTCGGGATTCTCCTGCACAGAAGTGTAGGCACACTTTGATGTCTGAAATGTTTAACCTTTGGCCAACCTGCTACAGAGGCCTAAGGCAAAAAGTGACAGCAGTGCATAAGATGAGTCAGCGGGAATGAACCCTGGTGTGGCTGAACAGGGAACTTCTGCTGTGTCTGGGAGAAAAAGAGAGTTTATGCCCAGTAGAAGAAGGTTCGGGCAACTCAGGGAGAGTACAAGGAAGTTGCCGGCATATGCAGACAAAAAATCAGGAAGGCCTGTGATCTGCACTACCGTATTCCTTTGTGAATGTATTTAGTCCAGTTGTGAAACCAGCATCCTGATCTGTGTTTTTAATGCAAGAAACAAGAGAAGAAGGAAAAATAGCAAGAGAACATGACAGGAGATGAGATCAATTCTCCAGTGCCAGTGAACAGGTGAAATTGAATTCATCTTCACATCCAGCGATACCCTGTGTTACAGATGAGTTTTGTCTTTAACATTTTTCTGTCAAAGTCCTATACAAAAACAGAGAGAGATTCTCGCCTTCACTGGTGCTGCTCTGAGCAGTGCACAATGCTTTTTCTTACAAGACAGCAATTCAAAGGAAACAGCTGGGAAATCTGTGCACAGTGGCTGAACAGCCAGTCCGGGGGGTGGGGGTGAGCAGAGAAGGAGTCCCTAGCAGCATTGCTGTATCTGGGCTTTTGCATGCTAGATGGACAAGCAACAGTTGATTAACATTTTCTTCTCCATTTTTTTTAAACATTTTTAGAGTAAAAATGTGTTTGAAAAGTTGATTTTAAAATATAATTTGGCAGGGGAAGCTGTCAGTGTGACCAAAAAAAAAAATCCATTATTAGATTTTACCAAAACTTTTCATTGCAACAAATACCACTTCTGGACCAGCTTGTGAGCATCTGTTGGTCTAAGTACACTTCCATTTATTTGTGTGATCGTGAATATATCCCTCAGGAGGCAGAATGGAATTCTTATTTTGTTACTTCTGACACATTACTAATGCAAAAGAGGTGTTGTCTCTGACTTTCCACATAAAACAAGCTCCCCCCAAAAAAGTTTGAGGCTCTTGAATACCTAAGCCTCTCTCCCTACTCTGTTAGTTCAAGTATATATATAGCTTGTATATTTTCAGGTATATATAAGAAATCCCTACAATGCTGGAGAGGTGTAAAATTGCTCAGTATAAATAAGGATCAGGCCTTTTTGTGTTCTATATTAATTATCATTTTTACTTTTCTCATTAAAGAGGAGCTCCACTAAGGATCCATTAGAGTGCATTTTTTAATCAAGGCTTAAATTATAGTGCATGCTGCAATCAAAGCTATTGTGTGACAGCATGAACAGCAAAAGCTGTATACAAAGCAGCAAAACACTGAAATAAAAACACATTGTTATGCTAGGCACAGTGTTATGAGATAAATTTGCAAAATATTTGGCCAACCAGAGCTATAGGCACATGAACAATCTTTATACGGTTGATTATTCAGCAAGTTACATAATGTATTTGTTTAATTTTCTAGAATTTTGGTAGCTGCTCTTCTCCTAATATAAGGAATCAGATTCCTCATATGCCTTATAGCATCAGACATTTGTTTTAAATTTGTAGGCGTACACTCTCTTGATATAAATTTCTATTCCCCATTGAAATGCACATGCACACATCTTCTTTTGAAATCTTGCCTTTCAAACAGCTTCTCTCTCGTCATGCAAATCCCCTTCCCACTCACAACCGGGTGCTGCAGCATTGCTCACTTTTCACATTTCATCAAGAATTTTAAAAGTATTTTTAGTCCTATTGATCGTAGGAAAGAAAACCGCAACAGAAACCCTCAAAATCCTAACCTGCAGGTGATAAAGACTACCTCTTCTTTGTACTCGACATTCTTTATGTTTAAATCAATCCTAACTTCTCAGTTTTTCACTTTGTCCCTTACTCAGTTCCCATGGGGCTGACTTTTCTGGATGATCACACTGTCCTGCTGCTTCCTTCTTAAGCTTCCTTCCCTCTGAAGCAGCCAGCCTCCCTTTGGTCTCAGCCTCAGCATCTTTCTCAGATCCAATTCAGTTGGAAAATATTACTGCTCTCCTCCACCTGTCCTGTCTTAGCATTGGGATGGCATGCTGTGGTGTGCTTAGCCTCAGAAAACAATTAAAAAATAAAACCAACAAAAAAAAACACCACCAACAAAAAGTGATCAAAGATTTAGCATATAGAGCTGAACAACCAATGAAATACATTAACACATAAATTTGACATTTCCTTAAAATCTATAAATTCAATAGTCTCTCAGTTCTATGCTTACAAGCAGAGAAACCATTCATTTGCTCCTTGAAAGCAGAAGTTGACTTCTGGAAACTCGACACTCTGCACCTTCTCTCGCTATCACCAATTGTACTCCAAACTAAACAGCCCACTCAAATTTCCTCATTGGCAATCCTGAACTGATTATCCTTGTGCACATACTACAGGCTGCTAACATTCAATGTCCATCTGGTGAGATGGTCTTGTGCCAGCTCACAAGCTTGCCCTATGGCTTAGGTGTCAAGGCAACGTAGACAGGTAGCTAGCACCACGCCAGCAGCTTCCATCTCCACTACAGAAACTCCCTCTTCAGTGGAGAATGATGAAGAAAGAAGGAAGAAGAAAAAGAAGAAGAAGAAGAAGAAGAAGAAGAAGAAGAAGAAGAAGGAGAAGAAGAAGAAGAAGAAGAAGAAGAAGAAGAAGAAGGAGAAGAAGAAGAAAAGTGTTTAAACTTTTGGAAATTTGAGAATTGCAATAGCTTGATTATTAGAAGTAGTATTTTAGATTGTAAGGCTCTTCAAGGACATAGCATGCCCTGAAAGCTTTGTATTCTAGATCAGATCACAAGCAGTGTATCAAAAATATTTTAAATTGAATATTCATACTAGAAAGGTGAATGCGCAAATTAGGTTTCAAAGTTTCCTTCTGAAGTCACTTGAAAATCTAACCATGCATGTGTTTAAGCATCATGTCTGTTTACCCTGCTATATCAATATCCAGTAATAATGCTTACAGTAAATGAGTTACATTTGTTTTAGCATGCATCCAATGCTTTCAGAGCCTCAAGCTTTGAATACATATAAGTACTTTAATAGGATTTATTTTTTTTTAATGCTTTCCTCATTTTTTTTGCTTTCAATGAACAGCTACATTAAAGTCCAAACATGTGTCTAGTAAGCACAGGTGTTTGCTCAAAATAGGCACAGAGTAGACAGTCATAAGACTGCCAAGCCGCTAAAGTCTCTTCCATCCCACTATGCCCATCATTCACAGCAGCATTACAGTACCTTGCACGAAGGGCAGTGATTAATAGTTCCCTGACTCATCCCAGAGAAGGGTATGAGAGTGCAAGATGGGATGTCATCCATGCTCAGTGGCATGCTCAAATGCTTTGTTTTGACGGGATGTGATGTTTTTCAGGCCATGTTTTACTGTGCCTACATCTAAAACAGGCTTAACGAGAAAGAAGGAGGAATGGAAGTTCAGTTTCTGAAGTCAGCAGGACTAAAAGCTTTGTAAAGAAACAGCAAAATTTTCAGGTTATAAACAAAGTCTTTGCTTGGGTTATATACTGATACCAAACACAAAGTATGCTTCAGATCTCTTTTTCCTCATCACAATTTCCACCAATACCAGTTGAAGGTTTTTTTTTAATCCAAACTAAAAGACAATAACAAACAAACAAACAAAACACACCCACAATCTAATTACAGCCGTACTGGAACAAAATAAATCAAAAAAAAAGCTGTCAGCATTTCTTACCAGACAGCATACATGTGAAAAATGTTCACCAATTAATGTATTGTGAACAAAATCTACTCATTGTATGCTCTTTCTCACTTATTGGAAACTGTGAATGTCTTTCAAATCGCAAACTTCAAAATAAATTATTAATTGATTGTTTAGAACAGACTGTTTGTGACTTTACTGGAGTTCCCTTTCTTCATATTATGTGATCAAATACAAGACTTAGGCAAGTATAGTCATCATTGATGTCAGACAGAGAAGTAGCAGGCTATTGGCAAGGAGTTTTTTGAGACTGGTTAGTAGGAAGGAAGTAGGTCAATTATTTCAATGACAATTTAATCAGATAAATAAATTACACTTTTATTTACTTTGAAAAAAAGGACCATGTTTTTTAGCAATGCAATGTCCAACAAAACTAGTTTGGACAATTTTTCCTAAGCATAGCTAACGGGGCAGATCTTTATATATGTATTTTCTGTATTTTAGGTATTATGTTAACTTCCAGTAATCCAAAATCAAGTGGTCTTTTACATTTTAATTCTGCTCCAGCAGTACTCAGACTATGACGTATTTTTTCATTAATTCAGAACGTATTTCTGTGCTATTCATGTAGTTTGGCTTAAAGAAACCTGTATCCTTAACTGACAGGAGTCTAACAAGGAGAGTGAAAATGTTCTCTTACTTTATAGATGAACTGTCCAATTCTTCTTCATCAATGTCTAGACATGAAGCTTAACTGAAACTGGGAAATAAAAGTATAATAGAGTCTACACCTTAATTCTTTTGCTATCAGTGTATTTTAACATATCATGAAAAGTGGAAGTACACCATATCCCAATTCTGTTTTCCACGGTTATATACAATAGTCCTACTGTTATATGTGCAAACAGCATGTTTTTAAAATGTCTAGCAATGTAGAGCACATTAAAAAATTACACTGGATATTTTCTTAATTTAGAACAAACAATAATTCTATACATGAGTGCTTAAATCTTGTGGGCAAAATAAGCATGCATATCTGCTTTGAATTTATTGCAGTTTCCTCTGCCTGTGGAGAAGTAGAATATGTACACTATTACTTGTCAGCATAACAAAGGAGAGGAAACCTGAAGGAGCGTGCATCTAGGAAAAATCACTTTTACAATTAGTCCCAGTTTCTGTAGCTTTAAATCCTTTAGTTACACGTAGCAAATGCATAGAAATAATGTTTAATTGTATTAAGCATTTTGCTCTTCTGAGACCACAGGGCACATTTTATTCAAAGCTCTCAGTTTTTGGGCTGAAATACCTATAAGGGAACCAAGTCTTTTCCCTCCAATTCACAATAACTCCTTAAAAGTGTCACCATTAATGAATGGTCAAAATCACTTCGGGTCTGGATACCAAACTATACCCATAAATCACCAGCCTCTCTTTTACTTTCCCATTCAGAGAGTGAAGTTAGCTTAGATTAATGTGCACAGCTAGCAACATGGCAATTCACTTCTCATCCTTCCATCAAGTATGGAAGAAACCTATTGGACCTCTTTGCAGTCAGACAAGTCAACAAGTTGGCGTCTAAATAATTCATGTGAGTGTCAATGACTGCATACATCAGAATGTGGAGCTTCATTAAACCTCCAGAGAATTAATATGAAGTATGGATGGCACTTTATATTCACCCACCTCTGCCCATTTAATAAAGTGATACTGTGCTGATATCTCCAATCCTGTCATGCTGCTGACTAGCCTTGTCCAAGCCTTTCAGAAGGTTTAATTACTTTTGTGTTTTAAAACCTAGCTTATGCTAGATTTTTTTCAGAAGCCATGATATACATATACATATATATTTTTTGTTGTTGTTGTTGCAGGACTATATCATTGGTCAGTACTACCACTGTTCATGTGTGTTAAAAATGTTGATTTGGATTGATGAGTTGTTTGGGTTTTTTTGTTTGTTTTGCTTTTTTTTTTTTTTTTCCCCAACTTTCCAGTGTTCATGTACTCTGAAATCCCTGCTTTTACAGTAATTCACATACCTACCATTCTTCTCTGCCACAGTGTGCTCTGTTGAAACTGAGGTAGGGAAGAAACTACTACTATGAACAGCAAGAGGCCTGGCTGGGACAAACCTCAATGCAGCTGATGCGGTTGTCACTAATGGTTAGACTTACCAAAAAGACCATGTTGATGTGCTGATGAACTTACCTAATGCAAGGACATCTGAAATTGTCAGTTCCTGACATACAGTCCACTAGTTCCTGCCCATCTGATCCAAGCAAGGAATACATAAGTAAATAGACTGTCTCTTTTCTGCACAGCCAAGGCTCTGGCTCTATGATACAGAAATTCAGGACGAATCATGTTCCGTCCTCACTCTGGTCAATTAGCAGATAATGCTCTGTCAAGGCAAATGGATCACTTTGACCAACAACTCAGACCCTGAGATATGGGAGTAAACCAAGAATTCATCAGGCAGAGGCAGACCAGCTCAATATCCAAAGCACATACTTCCTTGTAAAAGACTCTTTTTGCCTGAAAGGATTTTATCCTCTACATATAATATCAAGCTTTTGAAGGAGACAATGCAATTCAGCATCTAAAATATCATATATGAAGACATCACCCAGTTCTTTTCATGCTTCATGAAACAAAGAGATGGAAGAAAAGAAGCTACATTTATGGTTTTGTTCCATTTTTCCCAGAGAGTATATTGAGGCAACTTTATCACTCAGCAGTTCCAATCTCTCTTACATCTAACATGGGTTACTGTGTTCACACTATTGCACTTGAATATCTCATTTGGCTACTTCTCTGAATCATAACACCAAGTTTAACACCATGGTGTGACATGATGAATGTCCCTGCTTTCCTGCGTGGCTGAAGAGGATTTGTTCAACCAAGCTTGCAGGTACTGTGTGTCCTCACCTCTCTTAGGCTGTGTCCTCAGAAAAGCATGTAGTACCTTCAGTCACGTAGAAGAACCTGAACATTTGGATCAGAGACTATCTTCATGTATTTTGACAACATCGGATTCCTTAAAATTTCCATTTACCGTAATGACAATACATGGTTGGAAATTAATAAATTTGCTGCAAATTTAATTTATGGGAGAGACCTTACATGCCACCCATTTAAATCATCAGGAACCTTCACATTTATTTTCCTGGGGTTAGGTGGGAGAAGTCAATTCACTGAAGAGCTTCATCTAAAAAGGTTCCTTGACGTCTTTGAGACAGCCCAAAGACATCAATGCCGTTTTTTCTTCGTAATTCCAATTCATCTTGGCCAAGATTTTAGATTGTGACTAGATTTAATTGACTTGAGTTAATACCTTCATTTTGTAACTGAGACAAAGGTGTTTAAAGAAATTCATTGCAACTGTCAAACAGCACGCACGGTAACCTCAGAATACGTGACTGCAGCACCAGTCTGTCCTTCATTTTTTTTATATTTTTATTTTTTAATTTTTAAATGGAGAATAATTATAGTAAAGGCATCTCCTATTCTCAGAACAGATATATGCACTTAAAGAAATGTTCAGAATGGTCTCATTTAAAACAACATATTGATTTGAGGTTTGTAAGCCTTGGGTACTTAAAGACAATGTGTACTTAAAGACAATGGAGATTTAAAAAAAAAAAAAAAAAGAGAGAGAGAGAGAGAATTCAGAACAAGACTGTGACTTATAGACCTCAACCTAAACTCTTTGTTGGACCTCCCTTATCAGCACCTAGCTCCCGCTGCACACAATACAGGTCTTAAATTTCTTTTTGTGTTTGCAAGTGACCATGGAATCTACTTCTTGCTACCTCAGAAGAACTAAAAAACAATATGGGATGTACAGTGATACTAAATAAATCCCAAAGCCCATCAGTAAAATTTAAAGCAACCTCTACATATGGTCTGGCAAATTGCAATCTTGGTATCTGTACCTTTTTGTGAAATCTCACAGAAATCAAGAGACACAATTTGGAAGGGTGTTTTCAAGCCACATACACGGCCTTTATTTAAATGAAACCAAATAAGCCAAAGGATACTGCTAAGGACTGAGGTTGAAAGATTGCTGAGAATCTACATAAGACAGAAGCTGATGTGTACATAAACAAATAAAAGGGAGAGCAGAGTCAGGAGAGAAGTGAATGACAATCTCTGTCCTGCATCAGTACTGAAATATTTCTGCAAAATCCTGACATTTTTGATGGATCAGAACTTTTAAGTCAAAGAACTTAAGAGAGCTGGGCAAGCACCAACCATATGAAATGTAAATAAGCAAGTGCCGGATTCTGCACCTGGGACAGGGCAATCCTGGATGTACATACAGAGGGGGACAAGATGCTGGAGAGAAGCCCTGCAGAAAAGGATCTGGGTGTTTGGTTGACAGCAAGATGAATATGTCATTGTACAACATGCCAGATATACTGGGCAGTTGTGGTGTCAGGAAAAAAAAAAAAAAAAAAAAAAGATTAAAACACCACTGAAACACCACTGGCTGTGAGGTTTGTCTGAGATAGTGGGAAACCTGCAAATACATACCAGACCAGGCAGAGAGAGATTTAGAGGAAGAAAGTGTCTTAGAGGAAGAAGGGGTAGAGTTGAAGGGAGCAAAGAAGTCCTGGGATCCTCCTGTTATTGTTTCAGACCTTGACATAAGCTGGAAGAAGTTGGTAGAGAACTTCTAAGCACTTATTTTCTTTAGTCCCTCCTCAAAGAACAAGCAACTTGAAGGTAGAAGCTAACTTTTGTGGGCACTCATTCTTCAGGATGTGGCATACAATGTTTGGCTAGCCAAGTCACTTTTTACAATGCTTTACAACGTTGGGTGAACAAACTAGAGAACAGAGAATAGCAGTAACAAATAATAAAAAATAAAAAAGGCAAATATAAGAACATAAGAATTCACAGCAATGGAAAATACTGCCGAAGTAGTTCTCTATTACTTATAGGTCCTGTGCAAAGTATTAAAAGTGTTATACCAACTTTATTCCTATCCCATAAAGTATCTTCGTATCGTCTGGACAATGGACACAACCAACATACAGAGCCAGGACGCAGAGAAGTATAGAGAAGTATATAGAGGTATTTTCAGTAAAAGGTCTTAAAACATGAAACTTCTTGTGAAAATGAAGTATGTCAAAGAAAACAGGAAAATCAGTCTAAGCAGATCATAAAACCAAAACTGAGTTACTCTACTTACTGATGAAAGAAGTGAATCAACAGACCCCTTCAGAGTGAGATGTTTTTGCACACAAACATACAGACACTCCTGCAGCAATCAACAGTGGATTGCAAAATTGAATTTGAACCTTGTCTTCTTCCCTTTGCAATGAATAAGCTTTGTAGTGGGCAACACACAAGCACCTAGCTAAAGCAGAACATAATCAGATTTACTTAGCTTTATTATTTGTTAACTGACTTACTACTAATGAAGAAGCTCATGAACCTTTCTGTGGTGAACATGGACTATCATCAGGGTCTTTTGATGTAAGCTGGATTTATTGGTGTCAACTGGACGTTGAACCAAATTGATTGCTCTCTGAACAATTTAGCAGTAGATATAATTTAGTATGTAAGTGATACAATGAATAAACATTACTCAAGAAAAAGGTGAGGTCATTCTCTGAAGGACAGTGTTTGTAATGACTTGCACATCTAATATGAAAGATGTAATATTTTACACCATGATAGGAGTCAGATTCTGATTTAATCAGTGTTTTAATACATTGTATCCTTAATTTACCTTGACATATATATGTTATTTTTCAAGTTTACTTCAGGAATGTGGAGTTGAGACAGTCCTAGAATAAATTTCTGTATATCTTGCACAATTCACAGCAGGTCATCAGTAAGCAAAACCATATTCCTTGTTCTGGAACAGTTCAGGGTTACATAGCAACTCAGGCTCAGGAAGGACCCGGTGTTAACACTGCCTTAATATGACACATGCCATGTGACAGCCACTAAGAAACTCAGATGTGAGTAATGAATTGAAATTACATTGCAATCCCATCCAAAGCCTAAACTTCTACTTGAGACTCTGACATTTACTGTAGTTGATAGGTAATAACACAATCTCCAATGTAGTCATCATCATCTTCATCATCTTGTAAGGAACTGCCATAAGGGGAAGAAACACAGTCAGCAATTATGCGAGGCTCAGGCAAGCACATTCTTCATATTTTATTAATTTTACTACATATTTAACCATTGAGCAAAGGTCTCTGGTTTCCATGCCTTCAGTTGTTATGTGAAGGCTTTTATCTTTGAAAAAGGAGGATCCTTTAAAAATCTTATTCTTGGAGAAAAGAAAAACAAAACCAACCAAACAAACAAAAACTACAAAGCAAGGAAATAAATATTGAACAATGAACTGCTGAACAATTCAGACACAGTCTGAATGTTGAAGAGTTCAGAGAATGCTGTGAAGCACTCTTTATTAACTTTGGAGTCAGTATTTAGGTAGAGTAGGAATTGCAAATTTCTGATAATGTTGATGGTCATGTGTGGCTTCTTCTGTAATTCATTATATATGTATTATTTTGCTGAGATTTTTTTTCCATGTTCTTCCCTCACCTTCAGAAGTGCAACATACTTAAAAATGCTACTTCAAAAGATTGTTCATTCCTTATGAAAACAACCCTCTTTAGAGTGAGAATGGAAAAAATTAAACCTGGTTCTAAATTCTAATTTTAACACAAATGCAAATTCCAGGACAAGCTCATACATGAGGTTATTACTCATACTGCAGACATATGGCAATACACAGAATGATGCCATAATGCATGATACTACCTAGCACATAATACAATACAACTGATTCAATACACGCAGCCTGAGTTCCTGGCCTGTCTCCAACGCCTGCAATGAAGGTTCCTTTTGAACCAGGGATGTAGAAGCAAGTTAATCCCAACACACTCACTCTGATACATGATTGCAAAAAGGAGAGGTTAGTGATTAAATAAAAAGAGGCCCAAATAACAAAAGCTAAATTGAAATTTTAATTTCTCTATATTTTCACTGCAACCAGTGAGTGTACTTTCAGCCCATTAGCCTGCAATACTGCCTTCTAGCTCTTTATTTGGAGGTACCTCAAGTCTTATCACAGACTCAGAAATGGATACACAGAGCTGCCTTCAGAGACAATGATGTACACATTTGAAATAATCATTTCAGTGAAGAATGTTGGATGGAAATAAAATAGAAATGATCATGGATGTCAGAGTAGTTTGTTCTAATTGCCCTCCTACAACAAGAATAATTTTATATGTCTAGCCAGTCACTTGAATTTCTGCCCATTAATACTGTGTTAATACATTATTTTAATTTTAAGTAGAACACCATAGAAGCTTCTTCAGGAATATCTGAGATGACATGTGCTACACCTTACTTACAGTTTTACTGCCTGTGAAGTAAGGCTGTAGCTCCTAATTTAACCCTTCCTATAGGCATTGTTCTGACCTAATTAAAAAATTAGTCCCATTCAAATCTGTTAGATCAAACTTCCAAAGCCCTTCTGAGTTTCTGAAAAGATGAATTACAGGATGAAAGGAGACAACATGAAGAAATCCATATTGTCTGTGTCCATTTGGGAAGCCACAGGAGGACCTTAAAGGAGGCTGTAGCGAGGTGGGGGTTGGTCTGTTCTCCCACGTGCCTGGTGACAGGACGAGGGGGAATGGGCTAAAGTTGCGCCAGGGGAGGTTTAGGTTGGATATTAGGAAGAACTTCTTTACCAAAAGGGTTGTTAGTCACTGGAATAGGATGCCCAGGGAAGTGGTTGAGTCACCACCCCTGGAGGTCTTTAAAAGACGTTTAGATGTAGAGCTTAGGGATATGGTTTAGTGGAGGACTTGTTAGTGGTAGGTCAGAGGTTGGACTCGGTGATCTTGGAGGTCTCTTCCAACCTAGGTGATTCTGTGATTCTGTGACCCAAAGGGGACTCCACCAATGTTGTCTTCTCTTTCTGACTGCTGCTGCAGAGTTAAGGCTGAAGGAAACAGACAATACAGGACAGTTTTACAGAAGACTGTAACCAACGTTGTAAACCCACATGGAGGCCAAGGCAGAGTCAGTCCTGACACAGAGTACCAAACTTGTGGCCTTCTGAAAACACTCCTCACTTAGTGAGCAAGCCACGCTGTTATTCACTTTGGCTACATGGTGGAGTCCCAAGTAGAGCTCTTTGTCACCTGCTAACCCAAGCAATAAGCGCATGCAACAGAAGAAAGTGCGGCTGGGTTGGTTTTACACTTTCTAAATCCTTGACTATCCCCCAGAGTATTTGGAATTGAAAATATGAGAACATGTTTAGAGCACACAGGGAGCAGCACGTACTGACCAGAAGGGTTTGCAACATTAGCACAGGACCCATCCCAAGAACTTACACAGTAGTTGTATTTTGTGATAGATGACATTGACATGTTTGAGATGTGCTGGACACTGCAGCACATCTGGCTCTAAGAAAGAGATGAATTTAACCATTCCTTGCTTAGTTTTATTTTACATGTTGTGTTTGGTGAGACCATTTCACCACAAAAATACAGGGAAGTTGTGAAAGGGAATTTGCATTACATTACATATTACTAGCAGAGTGTAGTTATACTGTGCTTAAGTGCTTGCAAACATAATTTCATGCACTCTAACAAGATATGACAAAGATCATTATTTCCAGATTTAGAGTAAAGGATTGCAACCCCGGTATCTGTAGGCAGCAATTACCTTTTCATAAGATCACTGCATCAGTTTTCAACTCCAGTTGTTTTGTTAAACACAACAAAGGAATGACACTAGCACTAGAGGAATTCCAAGTAACACTGCTAATTAAATGCAAACAGACATTATATTCCTACTAATCCCTCTCAAAATTTCATATGGCACAGTAAAGAGCACTACTTGGTGTAAACTATTTAAAAGAATACTGCCTGCACAATTCAACCTGTATAATAGTTAACCTATATAGTTGGACTTACAAGCAGGACATGCTATGTACAGAACATGGAGTGCAGGAAAACTTTAAAGTTTTCACGTAGTGAAAGAACAAGAACAAAGCTAGTAAACAGTACAAGCACTAAGATTTGGCTGAAAATATTAGCAAACGTAAGTAACAGTATATCAAGTGTGCATTTGCCAGACCAGCAGATTGATGTATCAAAAATCAAAATAGGAGGGACATATTCTGTAAGAACATCTTTCAGCAAAAGCAGTGGATGTTGTACTTACTCTCACAGTTCAATAACATGAAATTATGTTATGATAAAAGCATAGGCTCATCCTGGAAACATTTACGCATGTGTTTTATTTCTTATTTTTTTCATTTATTTCAGTGGCTGGAAAGCTGTGCAGAGGAAAAGGATCTGGGGGTGCACACTGATGCTCACCTGAACATGAGCCAGCAGTGTGCCCAGGTGGCCAAGAAGGCCAACGGCATCCTGGCCTGTGTCAGGAATAGTGCAGCCAGCAGGAGCAGGGAGGTGATCGTCCCCCTGTACTCTGCTCTGGTGAGGCCGCACCTCGAGCACTGTGTTCAGCTTTGGGCCCCTCACTACAGGAAGGACACCGAGGCCCTGGAGCATGTCCAGGGAAGGGCTACAAAGCTGGTGGAGGGCCTGCAGCACAAGTCCTGTGAGGAGCAGCTGAGGTTGTTTAGTCTGGAGAGGAGGAGGCCCAGGGGAGACCTCATTTCTCTCTACAACTACCTGAAAGGAGGTGTGGGGAGCTGGGGGTCGGCCTCTTCTTGCAGGTAACTAGTGATAGGACTAGAGGGAATGGCCTCCAGTTGTGCCAGGGGAAGTTCAGGTTGGAAATGAGGAGACATTTCTTCTCAGAAAGAGCAGTCAGGCATTGAAGCTGGTTTCCCAGGGAGGTGGTGGAGTCACCATTCCTGGGGGTTTTTAAGGAAAGTTTGGTCCTGGTGCTTGGGGACATGGTTTAGTGGGTGACAGTGGAAGTAGGAGGATGGTTGGACCAGAGGATCTTGAAGGTCTTTTCCAACCTTAATGATTCTATTATTCTGTGATTAATTTATTGTGGTCCCAATGATATCTGAGGTCAATTGCATTTATAGGTGATCCTTTCCAGGATCAAGGATTTCCTTTATTAACCTTCTACTGATATTGAAAATATACATAAAGTTTATCTTATCCTGTTTACTGCATTACTGAGTTTGATGTATATTTGTTATGCAATAACAAAAAACTTCAACAAAAATACAAATCAGTTAAAAACAAGCTAAGAAAATGCTCACATTTTTACTTCAGCACGTTTAATATTTGATCCTATATGTGCAATAAATGACTTTTATTGCATGCATTAATTAATTTCTATTCACAGATATTTGTGTGTGAAATTAAATATTTAATACATTCATTAATTTTATAATTTTAGAAGCTAGTCACTCTGAGGTGCACTAATCAACTTTTCCATTTTATGTGAAAGCTAATTCTTTAATGGGCAGTAATAATTTTCTCTGCATAATAAGTCACAAAGCGTGTTCTGAATCCTGATCTCTTTAAATATAGACCCATCTTTATCAACTTCAGCAATATTGTCATGCCTTTTTATTCACTGAAATTGATTAATCCCTTCGGCATCCTCCCCCTACTTCAATCTTTACCTAGATTAATCAGACCCTAAAATGGTTTTGCCCTAATAGGTTTCTTGTTTTCATTATGCATTCATCCCAAAGCACACCTGTTCATCCATATTGAAGATGAGTGTTTTTAGACACTAGCAATATGTATCTATCTATTAGGACAAGAACAGTGTTGTAACCCATACAATGAAAAAGCTAGCCAGGAGGTCTTTAGAGAACGGGCACTTACTCCCTATTCCTTTGTGTGTGAAGCACACCTTCAGTGAGCTATCTTTGCTGTGACTCATTTCCTCTCAGTTTATCCACCTACAAATTCACGTAGATCAGATAGCCTGCTTATTTCAGTCTTCCAGATATAAGACATTGAATCGAATAACATATCTTTCCTTTGAAGCTCTATCTTGTTGCCCAAGATTTCTGCGATGGAATGTTTTCAACACTCTCTTGGAAGAGATTTCATACCTCTTTATCTTCTCTCACTACAAGAAAGCACCAGCCTTCCATATGTTTCTGTAAATGAGCCACTGGAAGACCATAGATATTTCACATAGACATGTGCCCTCAGGACATGTTTACCCCAGGAAAGAAGCAGCCCTTTTTCTTGGCTTAATCCACACCCAGGCCAGTTTCACATACCCATAGATTTTCCCTTTTTAGATTTTGCTTTGAGTTGCTTTGAGTTTCTTTTACTGAATCATCAATAAAAAATAAGCCAAATCCCATTTTCTCTACAATTCCCTCTTCTACAATATGCCAATGTAAATCTCCTTAAAATCTCTACCCTTCGATATGTCTGAGGTTTGCCCCCCAATTTCAATTTTGGCATTTCCCACAACCTGAAAAAAAAAAAAAAAAAAAAAAAAAAAAAAAAAAATTCTGATCCAATTTTCAGTATTACACAGTTCTCGAAAAGTTAACTCATCAATGGACCGTGTGTGACAATGGAACTGAATAAAACATATGTCTTAATAATTAATAAAGCATTAGAACTTAAGATAGAAGAGAGTTCTTAGAAAAATAGCTGCCTCTATATTTTTAGTTTATGTACTGCTTGCAAGTTTTGCCTGGAAGAAGGGTCTGGTAAACCTTTCCACATCATCTGTGGGCCATTCACATGCTCATAAGGTAGAGGGAGGAATAGTGCACCAATGAGAGAAGTGAGGAATGTCCCCTGACTCTCCAAAAAGGTTCTGTAAGAAAGTTTGGAAAGTCAAAGTCCCAAATGAATTGCCTGTACACAAACAATCGCAGCATGAGTAACAGGAGAAACTAGTAGCCACTGCCAAGCTGGAAAACCATGAGCTGAGTGCTATCACAGATACTTGGTGGGATGAATCATAATTGGAGTGCTGCAATTGATGTTCATAAAAAAAAAGGGGGGGGGGGGGGAGGAATTGATTGCATGGAGCTGCCTTTGAAAAATAGCACTGAATATGTCAAGAGCTTATGGTGAAAATTAGAGACCAAGCCATCAAAAGAAACTTTGTGGTTGGTGTCTACTACTAGCCACCTGATCAAGGAGAAGATGTTGGTGAAGGTTGTTTCTTCAACTGCAAGAAGCGGAATACCCACAGGCCCTGATCCTGCTACGTGACTTCAACTACCAGGAATCTGCTGGAAAAGCAACACCGCAAACAGCAAGCAATCCAAGAAACCACATGCGTGTGTTGAGGATAACTTCCTAGTACTGGTTGTAGAGAACCCAACCAGGGGAGAGCCATTGATCACTAACCTGTTGCTCACTAATGCAGAAGAACTTACCAGAGAAGTCAAAATTGGAGGTAGCCTGAGCTGCAATGATCATGGCCTAGTTGAATTCTCAATCTTGAGGGGTATTTAACATCTCTGTCAGTGACTTGGACTGTGAGATTGAGTACACCATCAGCAAGTTTGCTGACAACATGCAGGTAAGTGAAGGGCAGATTTAGATTAGATATTAAGGAAGAAATACTTTCCTCAGAGGCGATGCACCAGAACAGGGTGCCCAGAGAAGTTGGGAATGCCCTGTTCCTGGAATTGTTCAAGGCCAGGTTAGATGGGGCTTTGAACAATGTGATTGAGTGAAAGGTATCTGCCCTTGGAAGGGGGTTGGAACTAGATTATTAATGTCCCTTTTAACCAAAACCATTCTATGTTTCCTTGAATTCAAACCATGAGTTTGAAACAAGCCCTGCAAACTCTTCAGACAAACTCGTAACAGATTATTGCACTTTTAAGATGATCTTTTTAGGTTCCTTTAAAAGATTTGAAGGTGTGACCTCCTTAGGATACACATACATCACATTTTCATGCTTCTTCCTCAAAAACAGGTTAATGGAGCAAAAAATATTTCTAAATGAGTGAGGAACAGGGAACTTTGGATTCTCTCCTAACCACATTACTCCTGGAGTTAGGATTTCAAAAGCAAACACTGGATGTCTTGAGACTAATGACAAAAACCGAATTATTTACACCCACAGTATTTATGTTAATCTCTATAGAAGGGAGAAATAGGAATTCTACTTTTTTGGTGTGTTTTTTGTTTGTTGGTTTGTTTTTTTCCAAATTCCTATTGCCATGCTAGTTACTCCTTGGAAGCATTTGAATATCATTCCTAAAGCAAAGATTATTCTTATCAACATATATAGAACTAGGAGGAAGCAGAAAACAGAGTTACTCAATAAAAAGGGAAGTTTAATATTATTATCTTCCACTGGCATCAAGGACCAGCCTTCCCAGTGTGATATTTTGGCAGCAGAGTTATTCTGAGTGTAATCCTTTCACAAATCTGTTTTGTTATGAAATGATCATATTGCTTTTAAAGCTTGTCAGGAAAACAGCGTGCCCTTGAGCCAGTGAATGCAAAAGCTGTGCTGCAGAAACGGACCTGGGTTTGGGGTTTTAAAAGCTGCATACCTTGAAGTTTCATGGCTGGGCCACGATTTTCAGGATGAAGAATCTGAACAATTATGGGTGCTTAGTCAAGAGTCCTCACCAGGTAGCAAGTCCCATTGAAAACAGAAGGCATGACACTATATAATTTGCTTTTGAAATCTAAACAGCCTTACATGGGTATCAAATGGTATAACAGACAACCATTAAAAACACATGCTCTCAGTTCACCCAGGGAATCAGAGCAGGCTAGAAGAGGGTCTGTCATCTTACACCAACTGTAGGGGACAAATGAACCATTTCTGAGTAAAGAACAAACAAACAAATGGCCATAAATATGATCCTCAAACTGGGTTTCTATTTGCAAAATAACTTAGCCTTCTGTGGTGGTTTTACTCAGGTGGGAAGCTGAGCTCCACCACAACCACTCTGTCACTCACCCTCCTCAAAGGGAAGCAGGAGAAAATATGATGAAAAGGGCTCAAGGGGTTAAGGACTGAGAGATCATTCCATGTGGGGTCACTTCCAAGGGATGCCATCCTTCCCGAACTGAGCCTGCAGAGGCTGCCCACAGGCAGCAGCTCTTCAAGAACTGCTCCCATATGGCTCTGTACCACGGGGTCCATTCATCCCCCAGGAGAAAACTGCCCCAGCACGGGTGGCATCTCACTCATTCTCCCAGCTGTTGTGGAGCTTTTTTTTTTCTTTTTTCTTTTTTCTTTTTTTTTTTTTCCCTTTTCTTAAACTTCTTCCCACAGAGGTGCAAACAACATGGCTTACCACCTTGGCTCTGGGCAATGGCAGGTCTCTTTGGATCTGGCTGAAACTGTCCCTTATCTAACAGGGAGCAGCATCTGGATTCTTCTCACAGAAGCCATCCCTGTAGCCCCCCGCTACCCAAACCTTGTCACCTAAACCCCCTACAGAAAATTCCAGAAGATATGTCCTCTGGAAAGAAAACGAGTAACATAATCAATGACATAGAGACCTGGTATAGCTGTTCTTAGCCAGTCTTCCTCTCTAGCAGTAAAAACCCCAGTGAGCTAGGGAATGGGAAACACCTTCAGATGAAGTGGGGGAAAAAAAAAAAAAAAAAAAAAAAAAAAAGTTGATTTTTTTCACCCCACCCCTGGACACTTACTGCAACTTTAGCCACAAAAATCTTTGGTCCCCTGTTGAGGAATGGCCAAGGAAAGGTTAACACCTTAATCATATATTTGATTCATGACATCTCTTCTCTATGCTTGTAGGATTTTCAATGCACAGCTATTTGCTTCAATAGCAGAGCCAGGTCAAGTTTCACAAAGTTTAGGTACTAAGCAAAACTTAATATTCCTGGTCTGTTTCAACACTTCTCATGTAAATCACAATACAGACTGGCAAGTATATCAGCCACAAGAAGAGGATACTTACCATAATTACATTGCTATGCCTAAAGGACTGCAAGAGGCAAAAATATCTAAATTAGTTATGTCACAATGTCTCCAGCCATTGACATGCCTAAATTAATTGTTCAGTGTCCTGCCTGAATGGTGTCACTTATCCATATAAACAAAATAATTTAAATGGCTAGTGTCAAAGTTATGCACTAAATGAATTAGTTGCTGAGTTTACTGGAGTCAGACTGCTAATAAATAGGTTCTCTGGACAACATTTGTAAATTAAACGTGCCTAACAGTGTCAGTGATGAAGTTTCAGAACAACTTTTTTATTGAAGACTTGAGGAGACAAACACAATAACAAGTCAGAAATAGCATAAGAAAAAGCCTAGGAAGCTTTTTTTCTTGAGATTATAGATGAAGATGGTCCACCCACCCCTATTAACAGCTTGCTGCCAGAAGGGCCTCAACCGCTGAGATGAACATCTTCCCTTCGGGATATCCTATGCCATGTTTTGTAGAAACCTCAGCTCTGCCTTACACTTCATCTCGCCTGACAGTGCTGGTAAGTGCAGTAGACCACTACCCTGTTCTTATGATATGACATAGACAAAAGCAGCAGTAACACAGGAACAAAAGAATAGGAAAGAAGTCAGATCTGCTGTCCCTGCAGGCTACACAATCCCAGTTTGTTACCTGGCACGCCCCAGCTATTCAAAGAAGAATGAAGTTTTAAGCTCCTATTTCTATAGCTCTGGAGATTCTTCCCTTCTTCCCAACAGCACTGCTTTTGCTTCTTGCTTATAAAAGCAAGCACTCTTAAATATTGCAGTGATCAACAGCAGGACACAGGGAAAAATGGAAAGCATCTGACAATCCTAGCCAAACACTTGATCTCATTCAGCAATAAATCAGCATGAGATCTTAGGAATTTGATTACCAGTAGGCAGGCTTATACAGCATCTCAGTCCATGTACTGTCCCCACAGGTCTGTGCCTTTCAGGAAAGGAAAAACTATTCCAGGGGGAAAAGGCCTTGCTTCTTGACTGGACAGACACTGAGACATAAGTGGGCTGTGTTGCTCCAGTCCGTTCGTTTGAAATTACCTCTAAGACACTTCAGTAAAGTCACATATAACATCTTAACACCTCACCTGTCATCTACATGAAGGTGCATCCCATTACAGAGACAGAAACAGGCTCTGAATTAGAAGTACAGTGTTAAGATTGTGTATCAAAAAAGTGGATGAACAGCTCCAGTTGATTCATCTGAACCTACAGCAAAATCATTCAGTGAAGTTCTGCTAAACTCTAATAAATTAAAGCACATTCTTCCTTCCAAATATACGTATTTGTGTTTTGAGTATGGAGCATTGAGAGGCAATCAGGATGACATTTAGATAACTTTGATCTATCCTTAAAATTATTCAGTGCTTGCTATGGGAGTATTATACCCTATATCCACATGAATGACACCAAAAGAATTTACCATGATTAATGTTTGTACAATCAATACTAAATGAAGTGCAAGTAATTTGGTACTTGTTGCAGAGCGTTGCCAAATTAGCCCTCAGTAACACCTTGATCATATATATACCATTACATTCTGCTCCCTCCATATAAATAGAGTGAAAAAAGTCCAAGTGGCAAGTATGAATAAATAAGGCAGATATGCCAAACAGAAGCACTGTGTTCTTTGTTATTTTTATGAATTTGGTGCTTGAAAAATCCATTCTTTAAGCCATTTTCTTTACATTTCATATTAACCAGTCCAAAATGAGCACTGGCTGGTAAACCATGCCTGCCGTACTGCCTACACATCTTCAAACTGACAATTTTAATCAGCTTTTATACTTATTCACTCACTGATATTCCAGCTGGACAAGAATTTAGAGGTAGACACAACCATGACTTGCTCCCAGGATATGCTATTGGACACTAACTCCACAGAGGCACCTGAGTAACTATCAGACAAATAATTCTGCTGCCGACAGCCTGGGGCTAATTCCACATGAGCATCGTTAAGGCAAAAAAGTCATTAGTTAGTTTCTTGGCCTCTTGCAAACTGACAATGTTTTCCCCCAACCTCTTCTGTCCAAGGAAAGAAATATCTGGATAAAAATTTACCCAGATATTATGGGAAACTGGTGGGAGTCGGACATTTATCACCCCTAAGCTGCTGATCCATTCACAACAGGATCAATCATGCTGCTAGCAGTGGGTGGGGGAGAATGGGGAGTATGTGAAATCTGTAGTGTGAGAAATATGGCTTTGGAATGAAAATGAAAAAAACTCAGATACATCTTTCACTTAATTTAGGAGCCTTTTAGGGATGGAGAAGTGCACACAGCAAAATGCTTCAAAGCTAAAACCAAGGCAGACAAATGGCTAAAGGAAAGAGAGGCAAGAAAGCTAACACAGCTGAAAGAGATATATAGCTTATGAGACTTGGCCCTAATTTTTAGGAATGAGAGATGGCAATGAGGCTCTGGTATTTAAAGCTAGATTATTTTCCACAAGCAACAAGCATCTAGCAGCTCCCATTGAAGTCAGTGAGATACAGTGACTGCACAACCTCCATTTTGAGACATCCTTCTGCACTGAAATGTGAAGCTCATGGAAAAGTTTTACTCATTGCTTTCTGGTAGGCCAATCACCAGTTTGTTGCAAGGAGGTCAAGTTCAAATATTACAGCCACCATGTGACTGTTAAGAGCAACAATGACAGAGGTAAATACCCTTTCTGGAACAGACCAGAAAAAAATCTTGGTATTACTCCGGGCTTTGCCAAGACACGCAGTTAAGCAAAAGGAGGAAAAGAGTGAAATAAAATGGGATTTCTTTGAAAAATAAAAATAAAATAAAAACAGTCTAATCAACAGTCAAATCCAATAAGAGACAGGACAGCTCTAATAGCTGTCAATCTCTTCAAGAAATCCATCGGTAAAAAGATGACTTTGGAGGATCACATAGTAGAGGCAGGTAGGTCACAAGGACCAGACTTCTTCTTTTGTGGCTCCTCATACACAGTATCATAGAGAATCCTGCAAAGTGGAATGAGTCTGCTACACAGTACTGCCTTGATCCCAAACAGCAACTTGAACAAGCTGCACGGGGACAGCCTGAGACAATTCCTCTTGTTCAGTTCAAAAGCAAAGGAAATGGAGGAAATGAGTGACACAAGAAGATAAATATAGCCATACCGGTTAATAAGTCCACCTAAAACCTTACCGTGAATTTACAACATTAGGCATTGCCTGCTGTTTAGGGTAATTGTATAAGAAACAGGTCAGAACAAAATAGACTGGAAGAATATGCCAACAGAAGGACCGGTTTCATGCAAACAGAGAGTTTGAACCAAACTCACATCCGAGACCAACCTGTAATGATCAGTGAACTGAACACACAGCAATTCATGCACACCCTTTGTTCCACATTTTTTTACTCTTTTCCTACCCCTTCTCTTCAACCATAACACCTTATCTGGCTATATCACATATTTATGTTCTGCAGCACAGGTATGAATCCAGGGTGTTATATGAAGGTATGCACTAAACAGCTGGTATTACCTGGAACCCAGACTACAGGGTGACTGAAAAGACCTCCTGTGAATGCTTCTACCCACAGCAACTCTGCAAGAAAACAAAACCAACCAAACAAAAACTCATAACCACCGTATAACACATTTGGCAATTTTGCTGTGTTTATCTGTCCCCTTCTATTTCTTATCTTACTTTGTCATCAAGGACTTAAAGACAGGCACTGGAATACTTCCAGGCAGTCACAATCATTTCTTCCTTTCTACCCAAAACTGCAGTGAGAAGACTTTAAAAGTGATCTAAATATTTTTCTTCTGTACGTAAGTCCCTAAATCTAAAGGGAAAGGGAATAAGGAACTTTATCAAAAAGAGAAATCTTACTCAGCATTTGGTATTCCTAATGTTTTAATACTCTTTATATATGTATATAATATATCTAGATGTATAGGTGTATATATATTTGTGTATATATACTTTATATCTGTATTTATATAGGTATATGTATTTATATATATATCTTTAAGACAAAAGTAAAAGATCTTAATGGGAGCTGTTAGCTCTCAACAAAAAAGTTGGCCCGTCCTGTTCGGTGCCCTTCCTTGCATTATTACACAGACTTGTAATTCCTTTTACTTGCCATCCAACACAGCAGGGACCAGTTTTCCAAAAGGGCACAATTCCCATGCTGTAAGTGAAAAAGAAGCAGCCAAATGACAGCATCAGATGTGCCACTTATTCTTTATAGGAGATGTTGGATTCTGAGACCTTCTGAGTCTCTAACAGGAAAAATTTGACTTTTGGTACAGCTTCATTTGCCTGAGTTTTGCCAGTGGCAAGCTGACCCAGTGTTCCAGTCTGCAGCAAGCAGTTCGACCATGCTGCCAAACTCTGAAGAGCCGAAGTAGAAAATCCAGACAGAGAGAAGACTAAGGAATTCAAGCATGTTGTAATATACACATATTTTAGAGTTTCAGGCAGACAGAAAAGGTCATAGTCTTGAGATATTTCCATGGTATTAATATGAGATTTTAACCATCTGAATGCGCTTCAAAAATGTAAGTGCCACAGATTGCATTATATATACCAAAGACAACACTTCACCTGACAGCATTGCTGTCAGAAAAGCAATTCAAGCAAGGAACCAGCTATGAAGCATACAGAGACAGAAATTACATTGAAATACATGTTTATTATGTTCTTCATGGTTCCTATAAAAATATGATAGTGCAGGCCTGGGCATGTGACATAAGTCACCTTGTGGCTTAACCATATGATTTTCCCAAGTTCTTAACCAGATCAAAAGCACAAGCTTCAGGGGTCTTCACTTAACTGCCTGATATCACACAGCTCCCTGCTGAGAAGTTTTGTGGTTTTGTGCACCTTGCTCTTAATGCTCTGCTACTGAATACTGCCAGGCAGAGGATCAGAACAGCACTAGCACTTTCTGTGCTCCCAGTGATCAAATGTGTACGTGAAATGAAGGTCTTTAAGGTTAGTGGAGCAAACCTATACATCATCTGGGGCTGTACAGCAAGAAGCATCAGTCAGGTTCCAGCTGTTCCGTTACGATAAGATTTCACAGAGGATCTAAAACCAACACAACACAGTTCTGAAAACCAAACTGCCAGATTTTCCAGTTGCTTTAGTGCTCTCCCAGTGCAGCTCAGGACCCTTTCAGGACCCTTTCTGAACTTTGAGTGTCAAAAAAACGAATCCATGTGTCAAAGCAAAACTCTCCCAAGTGAGCAAGGATTCATTTTAAACAGGTGTACATCTACGAACAGGCACATGAACAACAGGCTCTGATAAAAGAAATTAAAAGTCAGGAGAGTCCCCAGTACTTAGCATAATATCTGCCACAACACTTCCACTTAGAAAGTTAGCCCTACCCAGATTTAAATTGTTAGCAGTGCTTAACAAGACCTAGACCTGCCATAGGCCAGAAAATGTTGTACGGCCACCTCTGTTACCACTCTCAGGGCCATGCAGAAGCACAAACAAATATGAAGAAACTCACTGGTATCAAGCACATCTGTCTTCTGTATACATCATTGCTTCACCTCTGAGACCCTCGTTTCCTGACATCCTCAGGTATTTGACCAGCACACGTATTCAGTTGAGTAAGAGAAAGTAGAATCCAACTCACTAGGAACAGATTTAGGGCTTCAGAATTTTTCTTTCCAGTGTGACTAACGGAGAAGCCTCTCATCAGACTGAATAGCTTGCTCAGTCATTTCAACTCTGATGATTACATAGCCCTTCAGTACAAGTATGTTCTGCACTTTACAAAGTGCCAATAAAATGGTAATGATTTCAGAGCCTATGTTAACTCTTTCTGTAAACAAAACCATTTATTCCAAAAAAGCAACTTTGCAGCTGGCAAAGTATATATTAAAAAAATGAAAGCAATCAGTCTTTTTACCTACTTATTAGAATTATCTTTGACATTAATTAATTGACATTATATATTATTCAGACGTTTGCATACAGAATTAAGTAGTATGTAAAGTGAAGGTCATTTATTTAAAAGGAAGTAATACATATAATAAAGTGCTGTCTTTCTAGAATAGCTACAAATTTGCAAATATATTGAACCTTAGGTAGCCCTATTCTTGTTGGGAAGCCAGCTTTCATCCTGTTTAATGACACATTTATTGAAGAGCTGGCTAGTAAAAGAAAATCCTAGCTCTGACACATGAGAAACAGTAGTTTAACTTCAGAAAATGACTCACGTCTAAATCCTTTCAAGAATCATATGCCAAACAATTACTATTCTTTCCATTAGATCAGAGAAGACTCATAGACAGCATCAAGGAGGGAGGACTCTGACAGTAAACGGAACACAGGGCTGGAGCAGTCTTCAAAGTCATCCAAACATCAGTAGGCAGGAGACATCAAATCATAATCCTCTTGAAAGGCTGACAAAATTCCATCTTAATATTTCCGGGGTTTCTTGCTCTCCACCTCTCATACTAGAAGGATGCCCCAGAACCTCTATACTTTTGATATTTGTGCCAGAGTGTAGGCTCAATTTCTTGACTTCGCTATTTCTAAGTTGATAGTAAAATGCAATCCTCATAGCCCAGCCCCATGTCCAGGTATAGAGGGTAACTTACTTCCCACATGGTCTAGAGGGTAACTTACTTCCCACATCAAATGAGCCAGGTAGTAAGCCAAACAAGTTTTATCAACAAGGTGGGAGTCTGGACTCACATCCAAGCTCAAGCCCTAAATTACATGATTTAACAGGTATAGATTTATTCTCCTAGCTATGTCACTATCCTAATTTCCTTCAGCAAAATAAGAAAATGTATTTACCTCCCTGCTTTCCTTTTGCTGCCCCTTCAACTTGCATCTTTGTTCTCTTCAGGCTACTGCGGCTGTGGCTCAGAATCCTAATGAGTGACAGGAAGACCTGTCCCTGGGCAAGTAGATTTAAGTAATTAGAGTGGTTGCTCTTGCTTTTACTTGCCAGGTATTCACCGTGTCATATTATATGCAGGCATCTTCTAGTTATTGGGAGCTATGAAGTACTCAATTAATGACCTAGTTCTAAGTATTTCTTTCACTGAGTTATCATTCAGGAAATTAAATTATCAGTGCATTTAGGTGAGGTGGAGGGAGATCAAATAAATTGTTTTTTGTTGTTGTTGTTGTTGTTGTTTTTTTAAAAAAAGAAATTCTTGGTTTTATTTAGGATTGAGTAAGGCTAGAACATGGTAATTACTCTGATTACTGGTTACAAATTTTTAATTATGCAAGTATATTATAAATCCTTTAAAGCTTTAACCTACCTCACCCTCCTAAGAGGTGAATCCTGAACTCCAGTTTCTTTTCCTCAAGATACTTTCTATTTTTGTAGGAAGCAGTCTGTTTAGAAAACAAACCAACCAACCAGCCTAGGACAAGAGCCACTGTTTCATCCCTCCCTCATGAGAGACATATTGCCCTCTGGTTAGGGACAGACCAGGGAAGGGGTGGAGGATTTATATTGCATCATTTCACCACCTCAGCTTTAGTTAGCAGCTTTAACATGGTCAGACTTGTCAAGATAAAGAAAGTTTTGAATCTCCACAGAGACCAATTCTTAGTCACCTACAAAATCAAAGAATTAGACACCCGTGAAATCAAATACATAGATGGAGCTTTAAAGATTGCCATTTTGGATGCCACTGTATCCACTGTACTTTATCTTATTTGGGGGAGAAATCTGACTTCTAACATCATTGAGATTCCCCTGCTCTGATAAAGAGAAGTAGCCGCTCCCTACCTCACAGCACAAATAAAGACCACCACATTTAAACTTAACATACTAAGACAATTAACGAGAGCCCTCATGAGCTGAAGGACCACATAAGTGCCACAGATCCAGAGAACAGAATAGGTCATGTCTTACTTAGGAAGGTCATATGCCACTGTTGTGATGCTGTGCAGTAAACCTCCAACCTAAAAATCTACAATTAGTAACCACAGGTGATAGTAAGCACATCTGAACCTCCAGGCCCAAACCCTTACTAATAAATAAGAAAGAAAGTTACACAAGAACAGCTATAAAGTGACTTAACAGTAGAGCCTTGGTCTGTTCTGCGAGGAAGAGAGATTAGTTTGGTGTCACCCGCTTGAAGCTACTAATATTTGTATATAGTAAGCTTAACACAGACTATCATCAGCTCTGAACACTCCTTTTAGGAAAATGTCCAAAGTATGCATTTCAGACCATGATGAACCTGTTTGGTTTTTGTTGTTTGGTTGCTATTTTATGTCCAGTTTGGTACTTAAATAAATGCAGATCAGAAACTTGTATAAAATGTCATGAAAACTTCTGATACAGTTTCCCAGCAACTTCTTGGAGCTTTCTGCTAAGAAGCTTAGGCTTAGAAAATCCACACCTGAGAACTCCCATTGATTCCAATTCCCACTGAGGCCTGAGTGTTGTCCCTTACAGCGTTTGAGCAGTCTGAAGACTGAAAGGAAACTAAGTGCCTTGGGAAGAAACAAACCTCTCTGAGCATCATACTTGGTGTCAGGGCTCTATTTCATTTTAGATCTCTTATTTTGAAACTTTTCAGATTTCTTTTAGCATATATATACATATATATATTTAATTAAGACTCATTTTCACAGAAAACATAACATTTCCCTTTGTCTTTTCCTATGTTTCATCATGAAGGAGAACTTTCTTCTTCTCATCAGTGCTAGGGAGTGACAACATAGCAGTTTTAACAGAAATAGTATCTCATCTCTATTACATAACAATGTCTTTCTCAGCAATACCTTCAGATTATTGAGCAATTCAAGAAAAAGAAAAAAAAAAAAAAAAAAAAGGAAAAGAAAGGCCTCCTTGTTTTGTGAACTTTTGAGAATCCAGCTCATGATTTGGCAAGCTCAAATGCTTTTCTGATAAAGTGGCTGTCAGGCACTCACAAACAAAATGCAAAATACAGTTTGTGTACAACAAGTTAAAAGGATAAAAGTAATTGAATGCATTGGTATTGACAGAACAACTCAGCCATCTTTGTTCTGAAGATGGAAGAACATTTTGTACATTTTTGACTCATTTATTTTCTAAAACTGGTAAACTCTCATTCTAAATGACTGTGGAGTGCTAGTATCTTGGCCATGTAAAAGCTTCAACATTCCTCTGCTTCAGCTATCTTCTTCAGCCAGTGCATTGTATCACAGAAATAACTGCAAGGCATGGAAATATGTTTTCACAACACTGAAAACAGTGACTATCTTGGCTTTTTCTTTGTTCATCATGTGCCAAACCCTGTGTTGCTTGAAAACACCTGAAAACCGTGCCAGAGCTGGTCTGTTATGAGCCTAGCAAAGGCTCAAAATGTCCCACTGGAGGTGAACCTTCCATGGGCTCAGGTGCAGTCTTGAGACCTGCCTCATACTTAGCTGTTGCAATTTATGTTAACTGCTGCTAGTACTTCTTGCCCCTGAGCACCATGGAGAGTGGTACAAAGCATCTCTGCTCAACTTATCCTCTTTCCCACCTCTTGCACAGAAGGCTCCATCTGTTCTCTGGGTAAGAAATCCCAATGCTAAGGCCTTTTGTCCAATTGGTATCAAAACAACTACAGAAAACAACCCAACCTGGTCCCGTTTGCTGTCCCACCCTGTAAATCCTCCATCACATAACGCTGCTGGAGTAAATATTCCTACATTCGCGCATGCTCTCATACATTAGTGTGAATGACCAGACTTGGATCCCATCACTTCCTCTCTTTCTTATTATCTCTTGTTGCCTTGAAAAAGGACTCTTGACCTTTAAGGAGCAGACACTCTCCTCACATACCTGTACAGTAACCATCTTTGTATGTATTTTGATGCAAATATTTTTGCCCTATATCCAGTTCTTCCGGTAAGTCATTTGAAAATCAGGCTTAAGTAGTATCTTTGTAAGTAGGTTATAGAAAGCCACTGACTCTGAGTAACGAACGTTCTTTATATAATCACCAATACACCTCAACAAATGTATGTTCTGGTGTGTAACTGTACCTCAGCTCATTCCAATATGCTGTTGCAGTATTATCAGCAGCTATAGTTCATCCACCTAATGGTTCCGGTTTCATTTGGTGACTTAAGATCCTCAGATGTTTCATCCCTTCCCATAAGGCTCCACTTGCCAGCTGATTGATGGGATATGTCAGGGGCCTCTGACCTACGGATAAAGAGACATCTTAACAGCAGCAGGAGCAATAGCATCCCTTATATTTTGAGTTCAGTTATATTAATACAGGAAGCTGAAGGCACTCTAGCACAGCACTCAGTATTGGCATTGCATTGCGTGGAAAAGGACGAAGAGTGCAGACCATGACTGGGCTCACCAGAAAATGGTCTTTGCACTATTACTTGTTTGTTTGTTTAAAGATAGCCTTCAGAAATAAAGCAGAAGTTGCTGATAAAAGGCAAAGCCAAACTGAATGAGAAGTAGTGCTGCAAAAGGGTAGCCTCTTAATACTAACTACGCATAAAGCAGAGAACCCACTCAGCTTGCTTGAAAAAGACAGGTTAAAGTAAAGTATTTGTACTCCAATCTATTTAGGGAATTAGAGGTCTACCTGAAAATATAACTTTTCAATTTTTTCAGCTTGGTTGTGAATATTTTGCAAGATTTCCAAATAACATGGAGGGAGATGAATTTTTGCTCTTCCACTGGAGGAACCAACCCTGTTTCTGATGACACTCCCAGCAGAAGGATTTTCCACCCGTTTAAGAGTGACATTGACTCAAGGTCACGGGTTAGAATAGTACTTGAATTCTACCCATCTCTAATCAGCTAAAAAGCATTCTTCTGAAGTCTTTCAAGTTTCTTCTCATTTTGAGAACTGTTTTTATTGTAACAAAATCAGAAATGTCTCCTGGGCAACAGTAGCAAACAAAAGAGGTAAGGAATCCATACAAGTAATAAGAAATGTAGTCAATAGGCTGCTGCAATACAAATGTCAATGTGGCACATTAAAAGAGATTTCATTTACCTTCGTCCTTGAAGAACAAACTCTAGTTTCAGTTTGTTGAATAGGATTTTAGCACAATTCCCATTTAAGATGGTAGAAAAGGCATGATTAAAGCTTCAACCTCCTCACCAATAGGTGATATTTTTGTAGTAAATTCTTAACAAAATACTATTCTGGTGTTCTCAGAATCCTAAACTAATTAAGGCAATTAACTATTTACTCTCTTGTCCATAACTAGTGAATTAGAGCCTTGATGTATTTAGCCAAAATTATTTCTACAAATTATTACTACTAGTAGTAAGAAAGCGCCAAGAAAATATTAAAATGTACACCAGCTAAGTAAAGTAAGGGAGTGTCAGAAGTTTATTTGTGTTACCCAGTTTGCAGAATGATGTGTGACAGTTAACTGGTATATCAGCGTAGAAAAAAAAAATAAAAATAAAAATCCTGTGATGCATTTTAAGAAGCTAATTGGCAGTAGTAGTTCTTTTCTGAGAAAAACGCAAACCCAGTAGTGAGCTGTAACTGAACACAAACGCTGTGGCATTTGTCCACACGGTCGCAGGATAATTAAATTGTTGATTTACAAAGCGCTTCCGGAGTCCATCACACATGCAGCAGTATGCAGCACCAAATTTTATTCTGTGCAACTGGAGTGGCCCTCAACTGGTCACATGGGAAGCACATATGAAATATATGCACATATATAATTTCTGACATAATAATTTCTGACAGCCTTATGCATTTCCTATACCTTCTGCGTACAAGAATGCCCCAACACACTGAATTGCATCTGCTTTTAGTCTGGCTGAGTTTCTGAAGTTTCATTTCTGAGGAAGAACTCTGCTGTATAACATAGACCTCAAGCAGCCAGGCAGAGTCTGAACAGAACTGTATGCTGGCTGAAGTACACAATCAAGAAGTGGAAACTGTGAAAGTGAAACATCACTGGAAATTATAAAAGTTGGGCAGATGGGCTTTTTCCTCAGGGAAGAGAAAACAAAGCATAAAACCCCAACAACCTATGCTCACAAAGAAATCATGCACCTTCACCTTTATTTTTTAAATAGCCAGTGGTTCCTTGGGAGCCACTGATTACTATTATTTTTTGCCTGCCTGTTCCATATTCTGCAAATCTTTCTCCATAACATTTGTGTTTTGACAATAGGGGCATTTGCATGCAAGCAGGATGTTTGTGACTTATGAACTTGTCTGCTCCTGCTGTTCATTCCTCACCTGAAGCCATAATGTGCTCTCCTTAACATCATAATCATGTACACAGCAACTCGTGTTGATGTCACAAACAAAGGCTTATGGCTTCAGCTGAGAGATCAGTAGGAACAGAAGGGCTCACATAAAGAAAGATAGTCTACATGCTAATGTGTCCATTTAAGATGGAAAAAAAAAAAAATGTGAGAGTCATTAATTACAAAGTGATATGTTAGCTGAGTTGCATTCTCATGGAATATATTTTTAGACTCTATGAAGCATTCAGTACACCTTAAAAATATAAAATAAAACACAAAGTGGTTCCAAATTTTCACTGTTACCTAATCGGTACAGATCACTGGATTCTAACCCACCTGCAATCTTCTACAAATTGGGGTTTGCCGTTTGCTTACTACATGAAGACAATGTTGGTACTTTATACCTGTTTTTATCATCTAGTCCCAGTTTCAGTTCTGTTCTTGATCTGAAATCCCCTATGTTCAAAGGCTGCTGTATGCCAGAGAGTGGCACTAGAGCTTGGCATCAGCTGTTAGTAAATAAGATAGTTGAAGAGCAGGTGGCAATAGAGCCCTTGCTTGCTCACGCAGGTTTTTTTGAAAAAAATAATCCAAGACCAAGAAGAAGTCCAAGGCCCAGTCTTACCGTACACAGCTCATTAAACATATCTGTCCTCAATTATCTATAAACTCAATTGAGAGAGTCTGGCATCAGCAAAGGGAGACAAGAAACAAAAATGTCAGTGGTCTGCCTGTGCTTATCTCTTACCAGTGATGGAAGGAGCATTGAATGACTGGTCTTCTGGCTTTGGTATTTCAATTTGGATCATAAATCCACTGTTTACATTCACACCTAAAACTAACTGCATCTTTCTGCCTAAAAATGATTTATTTTTTGTATGTGAATAATTATATGGAAAACAGATTTTTTTAATTCTCTGTTAAAGATCTCTGAAGCATAAAATCACGTGTTGTGTAGGCTTTTCAAAATATTGTTATAGAGAGCGATGCTACTTTTTTATATAAACATTTCCATTCTCACATTCAGAATTTAATTTTTTGTGGATACATATTACCTCGACTTTCTCTTCTGATACAGAACTGAAAAGTCTGATTTTTCAAGATTGAAAAATACCAGTAGCAAAGAATACTTAATGGCCTACTTAAGAAATGACCACTAATAACTATAAAATAATTTTGATATGAATATTTTCCTGAGAATGACAATGGGAATATAATTCAATAGGAGCATTCTAAGATTTGCCTGCATTATTTATTTATTTATTTTTAATGCTAGATGTGCCCTGTTTAATTGCTGAATTGCTGCATAATTTGTCAGCCCAATTACTATGTACAATACAGCTTAAGGTGCGGGCTCCAGCTCAGAGATAATTTGAACAAAGTTTGCTTGCTGATAAACTACTGAGAATCTAGTAAGCCCAAAACTAAGACTGCTAAGACTGACAAGGTTTTTACATCTTCCCATTTGGAAGAAAACTCTCGACCTCATTTACAATGATGCCTAAATAAGGTATGCCTGGTAGGTAGTACGGCAGATCACAAAATTTTCCAATGAAAACTGTCCCTTGAGAAGATCAACTTGTTGCAAAGATGGGAACATTCTAAAACCTCCATTTTATCGAAAAACTAAAGCCCTGCTCTGGACATGCTCCAGGGCCTCGATGTCCTTCTGGTAGTGAGGGCCCCAAAGCTGAACACAGTGCTCGAGGTGCGGCCTCACCAGAGCAGAGTACAGGGGGACGATCACCTCCCTGCTCCTGCTGGCTGCACTATTCCTGACACAGGCCAGGATGCCGTTGGCCTTCTTGGCCACCTGGGCACACTGCCCAGGAAAAACATCGGTATCTCAGAGTTTCCATACAGACAGCTATTTGGAAAGAACAGCATGCCCATAGAGGCTGGGGTAGTGGAGCAGGGGGGAGGAGGTTAATTGCATCTGCACTGCTGTCTCTGATATCTGCCATATTTTTATTATTTATTAAAATATATATATTTCAATATGAACAAAATAGTAAAAGATGTGAAATCATTTAGGATACATTCCCAGCCTAAGTTACAAAGGATGATAAACTACCTCAGTTACATATTATCTATCTTTTCTCTCCAAATGCATCAAATGAGCAAATTCATGGTATCTCTAGTTCTTTGTACACATCCATTATTTTGTTAGCTATTCCAGTAATTACATGAAATCTAACCTGCCCCTTGCTAACTGAAGTAGTTTACATGATTGCAGACTCTGACCAAGATTCACCATCAGTTTCGTCCCCAGCAATTTAATAGAGTATCCTACTGTGGCATTTTCAGGATAGCAATACAGGTCCTATCCAACTGTGCAACATAGCTTAACTGTAAAGGCCCAGGAAATACTGCATGAGCTATTCAGCCATTTTTGCCCAAGGTATAATAGCCCACAGTCCATGTGTGCAGTTCTGTTAGAGCCCTAATGGCAGTAACGTAACTCAAATCTCCTCCTCATGTCACAAGAAGCAGCCAAACACAAAACATTAATTTCCCTAGTTAAACATTATCATTCAGTTGATCTGTCAGCTGACCATATATACAGGCTACTAATGCATAGCAGAACTTGGTGATGAAGAACCTCAGCCCAAACCCAAGGAAGATGTGCTGCAATTCACATTTTCAGTTTCTTTATAATTGGGTTGCAAGAACTTTTCATTTTACGTCATGCAAATATTTTCTAGTGTAGTACAGGAGTACTGATATATCACTGCTTCATCACAACTTTCATTCAGTTATGTTCTCACTGACCCTTTCAGCCCGCTCTCACAAGAACTGACTTACAGTGCTGGAAAAAATGCATTGAAAAAGAATAGGTCACTGCAAGTGAAAAAAAAAAAAAGATTTTATTTTTAAAAAGAATACAGAATCCTAATGTACATATGAGCAAAGGCCAAACAGCAGTACTAAATATTAAGACAGTGGAGAGAAAAAAGTTGTACTATAAAGCTGTACTCTAAATGGTAGCCATTAAGAGAGATAGTAAACACTATTCTATGCAATGGACACCACGGATGCACTGCCCATAAAAGTAAGCAATAAGGAAATTGTATGTGTATAGAAGAAATAGACATAAGGGACACTGTTAGAAGATGATATATATCTCAGGGCTGATACGGGCATAGACAAGAGCATGGAAGTAAGCACAGGGTTGCAGTCTGAATTGACTTGTGGCAATACATGGAAGTTAAAAGGAAGTCCATGAAGAGTACAAAGATATTCTTGGAATTATAAAGATAAAATAGCTAAGCAACTGTGCACGTCTAGGCAAGGAAAGGCTACACAATTACTACAAACTCTTTCATGTACTGCTTCAAGTATTCCAGAACCAATAGCCTCTAAACTGCTCATTGAATTTCTGCTTTGCTGTATACCATAGCTCATTTGATGGTGCTAACGACTTTAATCAGTTGTAGCATTACTCTGTCTTCTCTCTGGGATTGTAGCAAGAAGCTGCTGCGCTGTGCTCTGCAACAAAGCTCTACTTGTTACCTCACAGCTACCTTGGGATCTATAACAAAATAATGCATTACACTGAGGGATGGACCTGCCGTCAATCTGCTCCCTTACTGAGTTTTGCCAGCTGTGGAATTTTATGCACAGCCTTCCCACCCTTAATTTACCTACAGAAGAGTCAGAAAAGCAACTGGAGTGCGGCGACCAGGACGGGCAAACAGGGCGTGGCGCGTCAGAGGGGAGTGGCGCGGCAGTTAGCGCGGCAGTTCGAGCAGGCAGGGCGGAGAGCAATCGCCTGCCCACACGAACACCTGCTAACGACAGTCGTTAGCTAGGCGATAATGGTCTCCACCAGGCACGGTGGGCTCTCCAGGAGGTCGGTACACACCCAGACCGACTGCCCGTTAAAGAATGCAGCGGTTCAGGTCAACGGATGCAGGGAGTGTCAGAGCCTGCTGCTGCCATCGGCGGGAGGCAGAGACGCTGCGTGCGTGAGGTGCGAGCAGGTGGATGACCTGATCCGCATGGTGGCGGAGCTCAAGGAGGAGGTGGAGAGGTTGAGGGCCATCAGGGAGTGTGAGTGGGAGATAGACTTGTGGAGTAACTCCCTGCAGGGCCTCAAGGAGAGGTACCGGGCTGAGACACCCCAAATGGGGGTGGAGCCCCTGCCTTGTCGCCGTCGGGCAGAGGGAGGGGATCTGGGAGTTGAGGAGGAATGGACACAGGTCCCTGCTCGACATGGCAGGCGATGCCCTCCCCTTCCGGCCCCACCTTCCCAGGTGCCCTTACACAACAGGTTTGAGGCCCTGGAGACTGGGAGATCAACAGCAACTGAGGAAGAGGTAGAAAGTGTTCCCAGGAGGATGCCTAGGGCGAGGAGGTCGACTCCACGCCTCAGGACTGCCTCCATCAAGAAAGAAAGAAGGGTGATTGTTGTGGGAGACTCTATCCTTAGGGGAACAGAGGGCCCTATTTGTCGGCCTGACCCTACCCGTAGGGAAGTCTACTGCCTCCCTGGGGCCAGGGTCAGGGATGTTGCCAGGAAGCTTCCCAACCTGGTACGCCCCTCTGATTATTATCCTCTTCTGATAGTCCAGGCGGGCAGTGACGACATTGAAGACAGAAGCCTGAAGGCAATCAAAAGAGACTTTAGGGGGCTGGGACGGTTAGTGGACGGAGCGGGAGTGCAGGTAGTGCTTTCGTCCATCCCTACGGTGACAGGGAGGGGTACGGAGAGGACCAGGAAAGCCCACCTGTTAAACACGTGGCTCCGGGGCTGGTGCCAACGCACAGATCTTGGGTTTTTCGACCATGGGGCAGTTTATTCAGCACCTGGTCTGATGGCCGTAGACGGGTCCCTATCCTTTAGGGGAAAAAGGATCCTTGGCCAGGAGCTGGCAGGGCTCATTGATAGGGCTTTAAACTAGGTAAGAAGGGGGATGGGGGTGAAGCAAGGATTGTTGGAGCTGTGCCAGGGGGAACAATAGCAAGGCTGGGGAATAAGGTAATGGCCCAGCTGAAGTGCATCTACACCAATGCACGCAGCATGGGTAACAAACAGGAGGAGCTGGAAGCCATCGTGCAGCGGGCAGGCTACGACTTGGTTGCCATCACGGAAACGTGGTGGGACCAGTCTCATGACTGGAATGCTGCGATGCCTGGCTGTAGGCTCTTCAGAAGGGACAGACAGCACAGAAGGGGTGGCGGTGTGGCTCTCTATATTAGAGAGTCTTTCGATGTTGTAGAATTCGAGGCTAGGAATGACAAGATCGAGTCCCTTTGGGTTAGGATCGGCAGGGACAACAAGGCTAGTGTCCTGGTCGGGGTCTGTTACAGACCGCCGAACCAGGACGAGGAGACGGATGAGGAGTTCTACAGGCAGCTGACAGAAGTTGCGAAATCTTCAGTGCTTGTACTTGTGGGGGACTTCAACTTCCCTGACATATCCTGGAAGCACAACACAGCCCAGAGAAAGCAGTCTAGGAGGTTTCTGGAGAAAGTGGAAGATAGCTTCCTGACACAGCTGATTAGTGAGCCTACCAGGGGTGGCGCCCCGCTAGACCTTCTCTTCACAAACAGAGAAGGACTGGTGGAGGATGTGATTGTCGGGAGCTGTCTTGGGCAGAGTGACCACGAAATGGTGGAGTTCACTATTCTTGGCGAGGCCAGGAAGGGAACCAGTAAAACCACTGTACTGGACTTCCGGAGAGCTGACTTTGGGCTGCTCAGGACACTGGTTGGTAGAGTCCCTTGGGAGGCGGTTCTGAAGGGCAGAGGGGTCCAGGAAGGCTGGGCGCTCTTCAAGAGGCAAATCCTAATGGCGCAGGAGCGGTCTGTTCCCATGTGCCCAAAGATGAGCCAGCGGGGAAGAAGGCCAGCCTGGCTGAACAGAGAACTGTGGCTTGAGCTTAGGAGAAAAAAGAGGGTTTATAATCTTTGGAAAAGTGGGCAGGCCACTAGGGAGGACTATAAGGATGTAGCGAGGCTGTGCAGGGACAAAATTAGGAAGGCCAAAGCTCATCTGGAGCTCAATCTGGCTACTGCCGTTAAAGATAACAAAAAACGCTTTTATAAATACATCAACACAAAAAGGAGGACAAAGGAGAATCTCCATCCTTTACTGGATGCAGGGGGAAACTTAGTTACAAGAGATGAGGAAAAGGCGGAGGTGCTCAATGCCTTCTTTGCCTCAGTCTTTAGCGGCAATACCGGTTGTTCTCTGGATTCCCAGTACCCTGAGCTGGTGGAAGGGGATGGGGAGCAGGATGTGGCCCTCACCATCCACGAAGAACTGGTTGGTGACCTGCTACGGCACTTGGATGTGCACAAGTCGATGGGGCCAGATGGGATCCACCCAAGGGTACTGAGAGAACTGGCAGAGGAGCTGGCCAAGCCACTATCCATCATTTATCAGCAGTCCTGGCTATCGGGGGAGGTCCCAGCTGACTGGCGGCTAGCGAATGTGACGCCCATCTACAAGAAGGGCCGGAGGGCTGACCCGGGGAACTACAGGCCTGTCAGTTTGACCTCAGTACCAGGGAAGCTCATGGAGCAGATCCTCTTGGGAGTCATCATGCGGCACTTGAAGGGCAAGCAGGCGATCAGGCCCAGTCAGCCTGGGTTTATGGAAGGCAGGTCCTGCTTGACGAACCTGATCTCCTTCTATGACAAAGTGACGCGCTGGGTGGACGAGGGAAAGGCTGTGGATGTGGTCTACCTTGACTTCAGCAAGGCTTTTGACACCGTCTCCCACAGCATTCTCCTCAAGAAACTGGCTGCTCTTGGCTTGGACTGGCGCACGCTTCGTTGGGTTAGAAACTGGCTGGATAGTCGGGCCCAGAGAGTTGTGGTAAATGGAGTCAAATCCAGTTGGAGGCCAGTCACTAGTGGCGTCCCCCAGGGCTCGGTGCTGGGGCCGGTCCTCTTTAACATCTTCATCAATGATCTGGACGAGGGTATTGAGTGCACCCTCAGTAAGTTTGCAGATGACACCAAGTTAGGTGCGAGTGTCGATCTGCTCGAGGGTAGGAAGGCTCTGCAGGAGGATCTGGATAGGCTGCACCGATGGGCTGGGGTCAACTGCATGAAGTTTAACAAGGCTAAGTGCCGGGTCCTGCACCTGGGGCGTAATAATCCCAAGCAGAGCTACAGGCTGGGAGATGAGTGGTTGGAGAGCTGCCAGGTGGAGAAGGACCTGGGAGTGATAGTGGACAGTCGGCTGAATATGAGCCAGCAGTGTGCTCAGGTGGCCAAGAAGGCCAACGGCATCCTGGCTTGTATCAGAAATAGTGTGACCAGCAGGGCTAGGGAGGTGATCGTCCCCCTGTACTCGGCTCTGGTGAGGCCGCACCTCGAGTACTGTGTTCAGTTTTGGGCCCCTCGCTACAAGAAGGACATTGAGGTGCTTGAGCGGGTCCAAAGAAGGGCAACGAAGCTGGTGAGGGGCCTGGAGAACAAGTCCTACGAGGAGCGGCTGAAGGAGCTGGGCTTATTCAGCCTGGAGAAGAGGAGGCTCAGGGGCGACCTTATCGCTCTCTACAGATACCTTAAAGGAGGCTGTAGAGAGGTGGGGGTTGGCCTGTTCTCCCACGTGCCTGGTGACAGGACGAGGGGGAATGGGCTTAAGTTGCACCAGGGGAGTTTTAGGTCAGATGTTAGGAAGAGCTTCTTTACTGAAAGGGTTGTGAGGCATTGGAACAGGCTGCCCAGGGAGGTGGTGGAGTCACCATCCCTGGAAGTCTTCAAAAGACGTTTAGATGTAGAGCTTAGGGATATGGTTTAGTGGGGACTGTTAGTGCTAGGTTAGAGGTTGGACTCGATGATCTTGAGGTCTCTTCCAACCTAGAAATTCTGTGTGTGATTCTGTGTGTGATTCTCTAACATGGAGTATCAGTACAGTAAAAGCCTTGCTAAACTCCAGCTTAATTCCCACTTGTTTTTGAAAGCCCAGTGTCACTACCTTTCAGTGAGGCTTGGTCTCCAACTTTCAAAGCTTCTGGTTCAGAATTAAATTAAAATACACCTTTAAGTTTCCTGCTGAGTCAGCTCACACACACAGTATTTCTACCGTCTTACTGTAGGAGTGAGAATTAGACATTCCCTTTTTACCTGCACAGTGTCATATGTCTATGCTAATCATCTGTTTAAAGAGTTGACAGAGCTAGGTGTTTATTCATGACTTGCACACAAGACATTCTTCCAGGGGCTTGTTGGGGAGAGGCAGGAACAAAATCTCTGGGCTAGTTCTTCATCTATCGTAAGTTGAAAGTACTGTGGTGAAATCAGGGAACCTTGAGCTTCCCAGCTTTAGATTAATCACAGAATCACAGAATTGACCCTCCAGAGATCATCAGGACCAACCCCCCTGCCAAAGCAGGTTCCCTAGAGCAGGTTGCCCAGGTGGGCGTCCAGACAGGCCTTGAATATCTCCAGAGAAGGAGACTCCACAACCTACCCGGGCAGCCTGTCCCAGTGCACCGTCACCCTCCCCATGAAGAACTTATTTCGCATGTTGGTGCGGAACTTCCTCTGCTCCATTTTGTGGCCATTGCCTCTTGTCCTGTCCCCACAAACCACTGAAAAGAGGTTGGTCAAATTCCTCTGTCTCCAACACTTAAGGTATTTGTAAACATTAATAAGATCCCCCCTCGGTCTTCTTTTCTCCAGGCTGAACAGACCCAGGTCTCTCAGCCTTTCTTCATAGGGAAGATGCTCCAGGTCCAGAGCCCTCCGCTGGGCTCTCTCCAGAAGATCCCTGTCTTTTTTTGTACCGGGCAGCCCAGAACTGGGCACAGTACTCCAGGTGAGGCCTGACCAGGGCAGAGTAGAGGGGGAGGATCACCTCCCTTGACCTGCTGGCCACACTCCTTTTAATGCATGCCAGGATCCCATTGGCCTTCTTGGCCACCAGGGCACACTGCTGGCTCATGGCCAACCTGTTATTCACCAGGACCCCCAGGTCCTTCTCCTCAGAGCTCCTCTCCAGCAGGTCATCCCCCAGCCTGTACTGATACTTCCAGTTGTTCCTTCCCAGGTGCAGGACTCTACTCTTGCTCTTGTCAAACGTCATTTGGTTTCTTCCTGCCCATTTCTCCAGCCGGTCCAGGTCTTGCTGAATGGCAGCACAGCTTTCTGGTGTGTTGTCCACTCCTCCCAGCTTTGTGTCATCAGCGTACTTGCTGAGGGTGGACACTATTCCCTCATCAAGGTCGTCAATGAAGATGTTGAACAAGACCAGACCCAGCACTGACCCCTGGGGAATACCACTAGTCACAGGTCTCCAGCCGGACTCTGCGCCGCCGATCACCACCCTCTGAGCTTGGCCAGTCAGCCAGTTCTCAGCCCACCTTACTGTCCACTCATCTATCCCACGCTTTCTCAGCTTTGCTAGCAGGATGTCATGGGAGACAGTATCAAAAGCCTTGCTAAATTCAAGGTAGATGACATCCACTGCTCTCCCTCCATCTACCCAGCTGGTGATGCCATCACAGAAGGCAACGAGGTTGGTGGAGCACGACTTCTCCTTGGTGAATCCATGCTGACTACTCCTCATAACCTTCTTCTCTTCCAACTGCTTGGAGATGGCATCCAGAACAAGCTGTTCCAACACCTTTCCAGGGACAGAAGTGAGACTGACTGGCCTGTAGTTTCTTGGATCCTCCTTCCTGCCCTTCTTGAAGATGGGAGTGACATCAGCTATCCTCCAGTCTCCAGGCAGCTCTCCTGTTCTCCAAGACCTTTCAAGGATGATAGAGAGCAGTTCGGCGACCACGTCTGCCAGCTCCCTCAGCACACGTGGATGCATCCCATCAGGACCCATGGATTTGTGTGCATTGATCCCACTCAGACCCTCCTGAACCACTCCCTCCTCAACCAGGGGGGAACTCTCCATTTCCCAGATTCTTTCACCTCCCTCCAAGGTCCCAGGGGGAGTCTTTGAAGCAAAAACCAAAGCAAAAAAGGCATTCAGTATCTCCACCTTCTCAGCATCCCCTGTTACCAGGACACCCCCCTCGTTCAGCAGAGGACCCACATTATTCCTAGTCTTCTTTTTACTGCTTACATACTTAAAAAAAAAAAAAAAAAAAAAAAAAAAATTCTTCTTATCCTATATCTCCTTTGCCAGCTTCATCTCCAGGTGGGCCTTAGCCTTCCTCATCGCATCCCTGCAGGCCCTGACAACACTCCCATACTCCTCCCAAGGGGACAGGCCCTTTTTCCACATTTCATAGACCTTCCTCTTCCTTTTGACCTTGTCAATGAGCTCCTTGCTCATCCACGCAGGTCTCCTGCCCCCTTCCTCAATTTCCTACTCTTAGGGATGCACCGATCCTGAGCTTGGAAGAAGTGCTGTTTAAATTTTGCCCAGCTCTCACAAGGACCCTTGCCTTCTAGCAATCTAGCCCATGAGATACCCCCAAGTAGGTCCCAGAAGAGGTCCAAGTTTGCTCTCCAAAAGTCTAGGGTAGCAATCCTACTTTTTGCTTTACTTCTTCCACCAAGCTCCATCTTTAACATATCATATCCATCCAGGATACGATGTGTTAAAGAGAAACAGACTTAGCACCTTGTATCATAAGGAGTATTTTCATTACTAGGACATTAGTGCAGAAGAAAGATAGAAGGCACAGAGATGCCTTCTACTGTTTCATGCTGGCCAGGACAACTGTGGTAGGAAATGGGAGAAGACAGACACTTCCAGGATGAGAAGAGGAAATAACATTTTCTAAGCTGTACTCTAATTTAGGACATATGCCAGTCCTGACAGGAAAAAGGAGATAGAAATTAAATGATCTGAATCTACTGCCAACTAAGTTATACAAAAGTAGTTGGTTCTGGAATTTCAGTCACTGCCACTACACAAATACAAATAACATTTTCTGTAAAAACATTGTTATAATTTGTGCTTAGGGTTGGGTTTTTTGATTGTTTCTTTGTTCAGTTGGTTGTTGTTTTATATATACAGGGTGACAAAATAGTTGTCATAGTTTATTTCTCCTTCCACTAATAACATTAAAAATATAGCAGCAGAAAAATACAAAAACCTTATCTTAGCAAATTCATCATTTTCATCAAGCATTTGAAGTCTAAATTAGCTCCACTTCATTGACTAAAAAATATTGCTTACAGTGATTTGCCAAAAAAATGCATTCAGAAATTTAAATTAGGTTAAGTATTTTTTAGTAGAGTGCCATAATGATTTTCCAAAGTAATAAAATCAGTTATCAGAATTAATGATACATAAAATTCACTTTATGATTTTACTTACATTACTTTGCTTTTGCTCCCTCATCTGTTTTCAAATCAATTCCCATACCTTTTTAATGTGCTTTTGCACCATGCAGTGACCCTTCCTGCAGCTGAAAGAACAACACCATTCAATACAACCCTTTTAAAATTGCCTTGTTTCTTCAAAACAAAATCAAAACGAAATAGAGAAAAAACATGGGGACAACCTTATAGAATAGTTATAACTGCAAAACAATGAAAAGCTGAAAGGGTGGTAGATGTCAAATCAACCAAGATCATTTAATGTCATAAAAACAGTAAAATGCAGAATTAGGTCCTGGATTTCCCAATGCTTTTAAGCAGAGTGAATGAGGGAGACACTGCTTCTACAATATAAGAGGCTATGTATTTAGCATAAGAATCACTTGCCAAAGTTTTTCTCCAAGCCACAATTACTACTTTTCTAGCTCTTCTAACTGCCTGCCCATGCCCTGGACAAGTATACTCTTCTCTGGGTCACGATCTGGCTGGAGGACCATGCTCAGCAAGTAGTGGTTAATGGAGCCACTGGTGTCCCATTACAAGTGGTGTCCCCCAGGGGTCAGAACTGGGGCCTATCTTGTTGAATATCTTTACTGATGACCTGGATGAGGGAATTGAGTGCACCTTCGGTAAGTTTGCAGACGACACCAAGCTGGGAGGTAGTGGTGATCTGCCAGAGGGTAGGGTGGCCCTTCAGAGGGATCTGAATAGGTTGTACTGCTGGGCTGAGGTGAATGGGATGCGGTTCAACCTGGATAAGTGATGGCTCCTGCACTTTGGCCACAACAACCCAATGCAGTGCTACAGGCTCGGGGCAGTGGCTAGAAGACTGAAGAGGAAAGTGAGCTGGGGGTGTTGATTGATGCTCACCTGAACATGAGCCAGCAGTGTGCCCAGGTGGCCAAGAAGGCCAACGGCATCCTGGCCTGTGTCAGGAATAGTGCAGCCAGCAGGAGCAGGGAGGTGATCGTCCCCCTGCACTCTGCTCTGGTGAGGCCGCACCTCGAGCACTGTGTTCAGCTTTGGGCCCCTCACTACCAGAGGGACATCGAGGCCCTGGAGCTTGTCCAGAGAAGGGCTACGAAGCTGGTGAAGGGCCTGGAACAGCTGTGAGAAGCAGCTGTGAGGAGCGGCTGAGGGAGCTGGAGTTGTTTAGTCTGGAGGAGGCTCAGAGGAGGCAGGGCAGACCTCATTGCTCTCTGCAACTCCCTGAAGGGAGGTTGTGATGAGGAGGGGGTCAGCCTCCTCTCAGACAGGGATAGGACTTGAGGAAATGGCCCCAACTTGCACCTGGGGAGATTTTGATTAGATACCAGGAAAAACCTAAGAGCAGTCAGCTCGCAGAGCAGTCAGGCGCTGGAACGGCCTGCCCAGGGAGGTGGTGGAGTCACCATCCCTCGCAGTCTTCAAGAAGTGCCTGGATGAGGTGCCACGAGATGCGATTTAGTAGCTCAGTGGGCAGCACTGGTGATAGGAGGGCGGTTGGACAGGATGATCTTGTGGGTCCTTTCCAACCCCGTGTTTCCATGATTTTACGACTCTAGCTCTGTATAAGGCTCACTAGCCTCGGCCTGCCGCCTGGCAGCGGCACTGGTCAGCGCCGCGCCCCGCCCGCCCCCGGCGGCTCCCGCGAGAGGCTGACGGCCCCCGCGCCCCCGTGCTCTGCCCGGAGACAGCCCCGGGAGGGCGGTGCCGCGAGGTTCCCGCCGCCGGCAGCGGTGTGGTGTGGCGGGGCGCGGGGCTCTGCTCTGCACACACTCCCTCTGTGGCGTCCCCTAGGTACAGAGCTCGCCCCAAGAACGTTGTGGCGAGCCAGACCAGAGACGCGGCTGTTCAGGCCTCTGGCTGCAGGGAGCGCCTGAGCTTGCCGCTGCCGGGGGAGGGCAGCGGGGAGACCGCCTGTGCTCAGGGGAAGGGCGGCTCGCCGTGGTGGCTGAGCTCAGGGAGGACGGGGAGAGACGGAGGAGCATCAGGGAGCAGGAGATTGACTGGTGGAGTTGCTCCCTGGTGTGCCAGAGAGAAGGCCGACGGGGGGTGCCCCCCAGAGACTAGTGGAGCCCCTGCCCTGTCGCTGTTGGGCAGAGGGAGGGAAGCAAAAACACAAGGAAGGCTGGAAGAAAGTCCCAGTTTGGTGCCACAGGCAACCCCCCTTCCTACCTATGTGGCTTCCCCAGGGGCCCCTCCGTAATAGGCTTGAGGCCCTGGATCTTGAAGGAGAGGCAGGTGAGGATGTGGGGGAAGGCCCACCTATGAGTTCACATCAGAAGAGGCAGCTGACACCACTCCTCAAGCCTGCCTCTGAAAAGAAAGAAAGGACGGACAAAGAGAAAGAAAGAGAAAGGGCGAGCAAGAAATGAAACTTTAGCAACTTTAGCCCATTCCCCCTCATCCTATCACCAGGCACATGGGAGAACAGGGCAATCCCCACCTCGCTACAGCCTCCTTTAAGGTATCCATAGAGAGCGATAAGGTCGCCCCTGAGCCTCCTCTTCTCCAGGATAAACAGTCCCAGCTCCCTCAGCCGCTCCTCTTAAGACTTGTTCTGCAGACTCCTCACCAGCTTCGTAGCCTTTCTCTGGACACACTTGAGCACCTCAATGCCCTTCCTGTAGTGAGCGGCTCAAAGCTGAACACAGTGCTTGAGGTGCAGCCTCACCAGAGCAGGGTACAGGGGGACGATCACCTCCCTGCTCCTGCTGGCTGCACTGTTCCTGACACAGGCCAGGATGCCATTGGCCTTCTTGGCCACCTGAGCACACTGCTGGCTCATGTTCAGCCAACTGTCAACCAAAACCCCCAGGTCCTTCTCTGCCTGGCAGCTCTCCAACCCCTCATCTCCCAGCCTGTAGCACTGCTTGGGGTTGTTGGGCCCCAGGTGCAGGACCCGGCACTTGGCCTTGTTGAACTTCATACCGTTGGCCTCAGCTCATCGGTCCAGCCTATCCAGATCCTCCTGCAGAGCCTTCCTAACCTCAAGCAAATCAACACATGCACCTAACTTGTTATCATCGTCTGCAAACTTACTGAAGGTGCACTTGATCCCCTCATCCAGATCATTGATAAAGATACTGAAGAGAACTGGTCCTAATACTGAGTCCTGTGGGACACCACTAGTGACCAGCCTCCAACTGGTTTTAACTCAATTCACCACTTTTTCTTCCTAAGCTCTTAGCCACAACTCTGTGTTCAGCTAGGCCAGTCTTCTGCACTGGCTTGTCTTTGGCACATGGGGATGGTCTGCTCCTGAGCTTTTAAGATTTCCTTCTTGAAGAGTGCCCAGCCTTCCTGGTCTTCTCTACCCTTCAGGACTGCCTCCCAAGGGACTCTGCCAACCAGTGTCCTGAATAGCTCAAAGTCTGCACTCTGGAAGTCCAAGACAGCACTTTCACTGATCCCCCTCCTGACTTTGCCAAGTCACCGGCCCTGGTTATTGTGGACGATTTCAACTACCCTGACATCTGTTGGAAGGCCTACTCAGCCAGCCATCTGCAGTCCGGGAGGTTCCTTCAGTGTATTGATGACAACTTCCTGATGCAAATGGTGGATGTGCCAACTAGGAGAGGAGCGCTGCTGGATCTTGTCCTCACTAACAAGGAGGGACTAGTTGAAGTGGTGAAGATTGAAGGCAGCCTTGGTTGCAGCAACCATGAGATGGTGGAGTTCAGGATCTCATGTGGCAGGAACAGAGTACCGAGCAGAATTGTAACCCTGGACTTCAGGGTCAACTTTGGCCTTTTCAAGCATTTGCTAGGGGAAATCCATGGGACAGGGTACTTGAAGGAAAGGGGGCCCAAAATAGCTGGTTAGTGTTCAAGGACTGCTTCTTCCAAGCTCAGGAACAGAGCATTCCAACAGGTAGGAAGTCAAGAAAGAAATCCAGGAGACCTGCATGGTTAAACAGGGAACTGCTGGGCAAACTCAAGTGGAAGAGGAGAGTCTACAGATCATGGGAGGAGGGGCTGGCCACATAGGCTGTTGTCAGAGGATGTAGGAAGTCAACTCCTTAGAATTAAACCTTGCGAGAGGGGTCAGGGACAACAGAAAGGGCTTCTTCAAATACACTGCGGATAAAATTAACACTAGAGGCTGTGCAGGCCCCCCGATGCATGAGGTTGGTGCCGTGGTGACAGAAGATAAAGAGAAGGCAGAGTTCCTGAATGCCTTCTTTGTCTGTAATGCTGGAGGCTGTCCTGAGGAGTCCCATACTCCTGAGGCCCCAGAGGAAGTCGGAATAAAGAATGAGTTTTCCTTGGTTGATGAGGACTGTGTTAAGGACTGATTAAGCAAGTTGGACAACCATAAGTCCATGGGTCCTAATGGGATGCATCCGTGGGTGCTGAGGGAGCTGTCGGAACTCATTGCTAGGCCACTCTCCATCATCTTTGGTAAGTCATGGGCATCAGGAGAGGTGCCTGAGGACTGGAGGAAAACAAATGTCACTCCAAAAAGGGCAAGAAAGAGGAACCGGGTAACTATAGACCGGTTAGCCTCACTTCCACCCCTGGCAAGGTGATGGAACAACTTACCCCTTTTTAATACTATGTAAACCTTTGACTGTGAAAAGGCCACAGTGAACCTCATTTTCAGAGACCTGGCGGTATATTTTAGAGGATAACCTAAACATTTCTTGCCCCTAGCGGATGTTGAAGATGAGTGTCTCTGTTTTTTTCCAAGTAGGTGATAGATTGATTCCCACGTGTTTTATATTCAAGTATGTGAAATAAAACCACTAAGTTAAAGTAAATTGCTTCTCAGCCGTTCCAGAGCAGTGGGACTGTGAACATTTGATCCAAGCAATGAGCACATATAACAGCAACTAAAAGGTGGGATTCTTATCTCCTTAACTCCTTACACCTTCCCACCACTAGAAATACTTTTAAAAGGGTTGGCACCAGGAGAGCTGACTTTTTTTTTGGCAGGTTTTGTTTAAATTTCAAAACTAGATGAGACTCATGTCGTTCTGCTAGATAATCTACACTGCTGGTATTTCAATACAACCATCTCTGCAAAGCAACTCTGATATGGTTACAAGGCTACAGCTTAAAGGATGGGAGACAATAAATTGTACTGCAAAGATCTGGGAATAAGAAAAAAATAATAATTCTGTGAAAGAGAGCTGAAAAATTGGTCTGGATGAGATGGTAAGCAGATAGAAAATGTGCAGTTCTGGCTGCTTGGGACAGCCTCAGGAAAGCAGGGATTTCCACATGCATTTTATATGATCATAAAGGGCTCGTTGAGTTTGGCTGCAGTTAAGGTACAGTAGATCAAAGCCTACTCATAGAAACACAGAATCATCTAGGTTGGAAGAGACCTCCAAGATCACTGAGTCCAACCTCTGACCTAACACTAACAGTCCCCACTAAACCATATCCCTAAGCTCTACATCTAAACGTCTTTTAAAGACCCCCAGGGATGGTGACTCAACCACTTCCCTGGGCAGCCCATTCCAATGCCTAACAGCCCTTTCAGTAAAGAAGTTCTTCTGTTCTAGTTCTGGTTCTAATCAGAGTAGTTTTGAGACCTTCCAGCTCCTTAGAACCTAATGCACTCTCAGTTTGAACTATGCAGAGCTGAAAAGTCCATATATCATGCTGGATTAATGTATATTTGTATTGATTTCTTAAACTATTTCCTTTTGGGATGTGAAGTCTTACTGGTTTCACTAGGAATACTTTTCCGTTCACATGCAGATTTGGTATGTAGATAAAACGTGACAGAAGTTTCCACAAAGAAGAGATTACATTTTATACTATGGAATTTCTATTCTTTCTTTCCTGGAATGTTAGAAGATTTTTAAAGATAGAATAGATATTTTTAATATGGAAGCTCTTGTTTCAGAGGGGAAATGAGACTGCCTTTTAAATAGTGAAGGGAAACTGTTAAGGTAACAAAGAAAACAGTTAATAATACTCAGCATTTGTAAACTGGCTTTCATCCAAGTGTCTCCAGAGCATATTACAAACAGTAGGTAGGACTCACAACAACACTTTGTGATCAGATAGCATTCTTTTTATACTAGGTGATCTCTATCCAAGAAAAGGCAGATGTGCATTTTCTGTAGCAGAGGGAAGGCCAAGAGCATGCATTTTGAAGCAAATGTCAAAAATGAATGCACCCAGAAAAATTAGTTAATTCTTGAACTAGAATTAATTCTTGAACTAGAATTCATTTTCAGCACTAAGGTGTTTGAATTCTCTGTAAGTCATTTGAATTATTTCCCAAAGCAGCCATATCTGGATGAAAATATTGAGAAGGAGAGTAGGGAACTAAGAGGAAAATGCCTTCCATGCCTCTGATCTTTCATGTCACAGTCTGTGATATTAGTGCAAATCCACTTTCATTGCCTTTTGAAGCAAGTATGTTGGACTGTCAAAAGGAACGCTGATATTGCAGTTGTCACTGTGGAGACGGAAACATCAAGTAAATGGAGAAGGCTGCAGAGGTTTAGTTGCCATTGCTGTAGGGCCCAGAAAAGGTTGTCTGTGAAGCACTGGAGAAAATATCAAAAGGTTTTTGAAATGGATGATAATTATTTATTCTTATTTCATTTCAGTCTTTGACACTTGACTGTGTTATTTTTTGTACATGATGTTACTGGAGAGTCTTCGCACTCAGTAGCTCACAGACTAACGTCTCATCAGGGATTTGCAGCTGAGACTCCAACCACAGATCAGAGACTGGGTTGCATAGCTTCTGGGATTTAGAGAAGCTTGGTGTGAGACTAACTGCTGTTGGACTCTTATACTCAGGCTATCATCATTATTGTGTGCTGTGCCAGGATTTGTCTCAACATTTCATCTAGCTTGTACATGTTTGTACCAGTTCCCTAGCTTTTTCACATCAGCTTTGCCTGGCCACTAGTTAAAACTCTACTTCCCACTGTGAACTGGTACTCCACCTGATTCCTCAGCTTCTAGATCTCAGCTTGACCTTGACTCTAATGGCAGTTTCCACTTCTGGCAGTACTGTATGCAGAGAGACAGATGAGATGAAGGACTAAAGGATGCAGGGGCTTCCGCTTTCTCCGTGAGGTGAAGCTCAAACTCAGAAGCTCAGAGTAGTTCAGCACTCTACCAGCACTTCCACAAGAATCCTCTGTAAGAAGAAGACATCAAGCTTTCATTGATCTGGATTGCATGCTAGTACCATCATGCTCCCTCATCTTACCATGAATAAATGGGTATCTTGGATATCAGCTTATCTTTGGTAAACTCTTTGCTTAGTCTTCACAGTTATACTTTCTGCTTGAAGGAAAAGGTACCTTCATAAGCACCTCAAATAAGGAACCTGGGCTGTCTATGCATAAATGTTAGTGATCCTAGTACTGAACAGCATGCACAGCACACTTGCAGCTCTTCTTGCAACAAAGGCATAGCTATTTCCTTGAAACTTACAAGACCTTAATGTCTTTGCACATTTGATCCATCAGTCAAATTTGTTTGAGGTTTACCAATGCAGACAAAGATCATAGACAATAGCTTGAGGAAGGGAACAAAAAGCACAGTGTGGACACTGGACTAGAAATGAGGTTGCCTGTTCTGTATCTGTGAAGATCTATGGTCCAGAAGTAGCCACAAAAGACGTCAGAAGGGCACAGCAATGCCCCAGGTCCGTGGAAATACATACAAAATGGCTTTCTGCTCTTTGTGCACATCACTGAAAATGTTTGGTTAATGAGATTTGGCTGGAAAATGAAAGATAGTAAATTCCTCATCTTGCTTGTAATTACATGCCCTTATTATGAATAGATACACAAATATAATGTGTCTAATTACAGTTCCATTACTGAGACAAAATATATTTTCTCCTATTGTCTTTCTGAACATTTACTATTTTGCGGGTAGGCAACTAGTTTATTCCCACTTAGCAAAGTGGGTCAATTAGCAGGTCAGTATGAACAGAACTAATGGATGACAGTACAACCCTGCCTTTTATAACGATGAAGAGTGGGTTCCATGCCAGAGGGCAGATCTTCACTTCAACTGATTGCATTTATTAGGGCAACAGTTCTCTGCAGCTTTGATGACGTTACATTCCATTAGGGGCTTTAATTTTAAAAAGCTATGTTACTAATTTCTAATTCATCACCCAGATTGTTTGTTGCTAGGAATAAGGAGGGGGTAATTACTGGCATCCTATTCTGTTTCTGACTGGACCTATGTAGCGGGGCAGAAGGAACCAAGGCTGCCTAAAAATGCTGGTGAACTTCAAAATACTTTTATATGCATCATCCTAGATGGACAGAATGTAAGGACTGTCTTAAGTAGCACTGAATTCTTTAATAAAGCCAAAAAGCAGAAAAAAAATGTATCCTTCAACTAAACAAGATGCATATGTTAACTGCCAAATACACATAGAGCCAGTGGAGGACTATTTGAAAATCCTTCTCTGTTTATGAAAGGACAAAAACTAGAGAAAACTGCAGAGAAGCATTATATGTGGATATGGAAAACCTTGGTGGCTCAACTCTGAAATGCTCTAGAACAGAAGCACCCTTTAAGGCAATAAATGATATTCCACTGCCAGGAAAAATTCTTGTCTGCCTTATTAAAAAGAGCTGGGATTTCATTAATTTCTGGTAAATAAACCAAAGCACATCAAAGAAAGAACTTGAATTTTGCCCTCTGGTGGAGAAGTCCTAAGTGCTGCAGATATGTTCTTATCAAAAATGGTAATGATACGCATATTCATCTTTTGGTTAACAATTCCTACCACATTATTATTCTTATTGGTGTTGTTGTTATTGTAATTAATATTATTATTATTGATGTTATTATTATTAAGCATGTTCCTATTCTCTAGACGCACTTTTGCTTTGTACCCAACATCAATAACAATGCAGCACATAAACATTAGTTCCATATCTTGCTTCACTGAATTAGTAAGCTTCCATTTTGGAGTACAACATCCATCACAAGCAAAAAGCAGAAACTGGAATCTAATCTAAAATAACATATGTAAACATAAATATTATATATACTAATACATTACATATATCCAACGTTATATAGTAATATATTAATATTGTATAAAACATATAGAATATATAACTATATTATAAATTATATAGTTATATAAAGTATATAGATAATGAATATGAATAAATTATATTTATTATATTCTATTATAATGACTATAATATATTCTATATGTCATCGTATTGTTTACATATATATATTATTATAATACTGTTTTTTTTAATTAAATATACAAATGTATAACCATTTTATAGAAAATATAATTTATATATATATGTATAAATATATAAATTGTATTTTTATATTTATTTATTATGTTGGGGTTAACAAAACATCAATATTAACTTAGAAACATTCTATCTTAGCTCCTGTACTGGGATGAAAGTACTATGTGTTCCGAGATAAAATACCGCTGATGTGTGAACCTTAGTGCAATGAGTTTGTCAGCACAAATGTTACAGAGAACTTTGCGTGTATGTATGCTATAAGGTTAAGTGGCCAGAATTTCAGAAGAGCTCAGCAGCTGTTTGAAATTCTGATGATACTGTGTGCTGGGTCCTTTGGAAAGTCATCTGGCATCTAGTTACGCAAAATTGTTCCTTCTTTAGTTACTTCACTGTATTCAAAGTGGAACTTGAACAGTGCATACCATGGTTTGGTTCTCTTCTCTGGGTCAACTTCAGCTAAGACTAAAGCTTCTCCCAGCAGCCCATGGTTTGCTCCAAACCCTCAGGGTTGCCCCAGCCTTCGCTCAACTGCTTGTACCAACCATTGAGCCTGTCCATAATGCAATCTGGGCTTTAACAATGAGGTGTCAGGGCTGAATTTACCAGCTGAATTTTCTTCCTATTTTGATTTTTTATTGAGGCTGTAAGAAGAATTGGAGTTCTTGTGTTATCTACATCTAATTTATGTCTTCCTAATATTGTAGGATTCCCTATGTAAGTGCTCTGGCTTGGCTATCAAGTCAGGTATCCTCTTATTCTGAAGTCCATTGCAGTTCAGGATAGTCAATTAAGCATCTGATTTGTTCGCAGGTATCTGCTCAAGCCCAGTAGAATTCAGCAGGGCTAAAGAAGATGTTTAACATAAACCCCAAGCTTATGTGAACTGTCCTGCAAAGAAACAGAGACCCTCCCTTGAGATGCATTCCTTGTGAATCATTTCAGCTGTTTATTCCTTCAGATCTTTAGCACCAATGAAACTGCCCAAATGATGGAAAAACAAAAGGGTTTTTCTTCCACATCTATTAAATTTGGGCATTTTGTGGGTGAACTACCTTTCTCTGTGTAACTTGAAAGACCTTCAGAAGAGATGCTTATTGAATAGAACAGGATGAATCATACCCCAAAATACCATCCACAAGACTTTTATTATACAGAAATTCACTTGAAAGAAACTTTTGCCAAGAAAAAAAAAAATGTCTATAACAATAAACCCAATAAACCTGAAAGCAGGTCTCAAATGGCACTGTGCAGCAGGACCAATATATAAGGCAAATTTAAAAATCTAGATGTGAAAAACAGAATACTTACAGACAAATAATTTTACTATTATTCCTCCCCTCACGCATCCCTGGAGGTGTTCAAGACCAGGTTAGATGAGGCCCTGAGCAGCCTGATCTAGTGGGTGGCGTCCTTGCCCATGGCAGGGGGGTTGGAACTAGACTATCTATGAGGTCCCTTCCAACCTGAGCCATTCTGTGATCCTATGATTCTATAATTATTGAGTAAATTAGCAAATTACCAAGTACTGAGCATATGAAAAAGTGGATTGAGTTGTACTGGGTTCAAAATCCAGTTCAGTGGGAGCTATTCTGTTATGCTGTAGAGAGTCGGCTCAGCAAGCAGCAAGAATTAGGCTTAGATCTGTTAACCCTTCCCCACAGAAGTCCTGGTAGTCCTGCTCCCTGGTGAAATTCACAGGCTTGGACGTGTCCCCTGAGTCCAAGGAGACCTGTACTGCTAAGACGGGATCACACCAAAGCCCATATAAACCAGAAAACTCATTTTGAGGAGAAGGTCATAGTTTGAAATTAGCTTCACTCATTGATTTTGGTGACCCTTTTCCATTACCCTCTCCAGGAGCTGGAAGGAAAATCAGTTTAGCCTCACAAAACCCAGTAGTTGGAAGAAGTATCAGAAACTCTGCAGCTGTTAGTCAGAGGTATCTCTCCAAGGTGTGGGAGACGGGGTGGTAAGTCCTAGAAAAAGGGTATGAAAGCTTTAATACTGTGTCAGTGGAGGTGAAGCACAACAGAGCCACAGCTTTAAGAAAAAATACACATACATCACACCTAAGCTTGCAAAACCCAGTGTTTCTGGGAAACACTTTCACAGCGTGGAAGAGAAATGTTTAACTAAGACAGTAAGAAGACTACAGTAGTTACTCTTACTTCCTTCTATTCCCAAGACAAGATCATGATGTGTGAATACTAGATCTGCTTTGTCCGTTTTTTTAGTTCATGTGCCTACTGACTCATGTTTACACAAACTCCATGCTGAATACCCTGGGGAATTTTCTGGCCTACTTAGTGAAAGCAGCGCTGAGTGTCCGATTTCCTTAAACTAAACTAGACAGCTTCTCAGGTTAAATGTTGCTTGTTTATTCTTACAGATAAAAAGATAAGGCAGAAAGTAGACCATGACAACTTTTTTTTTTTTTTTTTTTTTTTTTTTTTTAAGTAATGACAATTCAGAAATGGCCAGCAACACAAAGTTATGTAAGAGATGTTTGCATCATTCTCCCGTGTCACGGTCTCTTTGTGTGCATTCCCATATGTAATAGATCAAGCAAGGAAGGTAGGAAACCGGCATGGCTGAACAAGGACCTGCTGGTCAAACTTAGGCAAAAGAAGGAAATGCACAGACGGTGGAAGCAGGGCCATGTGCCCTGCAAAGAGTACAGAAATGTGATCCAGGAGTGAAGGGATGGGATCAGGAAAGCCATGGCACTGACAGAAGTAAACTTGGCGAGGGATGCAAATAACAAGAAGGGGTTCTACAGGTACATTGCTGCAAAAGAAAGACTAAGGAGAGCTTATCACCTCTGACAAATGAAGACAGAGAATAGGTAACAACAGATACGGAGAAGGCTGAAGTACTTAACAGCTTCTTTGCCTTGGTCTTCACTGGTGGTCGTGCTTCCCACATATCTCAAGTCCCTGAAACTCTAGGCAAAGGCTAGTCGAGCAGAGACCCTCCCACTCTAAGCAAAGAGCAGGTTTGGGACCTCCCTGGGAAACCCATTCCAATGCCTGACTGCTCTTTCTAAGCAGAAATGTCTCCTAAACAAAGGTGCCAACTACGGATATCAAGTACAGTCTTTTTTTCTGTCAGACAGAAATGTCCTCAGCTAAGCTGTCACATGAACTGGTCTTCCTTTTCTGACTTATAATTTGTAGCTTACAGTAAAAGCAATGGTACCGATCTACCTATTTTTAATTTCAGCTCAGATTCCTCTGACTTTCAGGTAACTGGAATTACAGGATGGACAGACTTTTTAAAGTTTGTCTGATTCCCAGAAAGTGGGTGACAAAGGAGTGAGCAGGGCTGGAACTATCTCAAATCTGAATTCCACAGAGCCCCTCAGGATTGCACTTGAGAAGTAGAGCTGAGGCCTGTATCTGCAGGTAATTGGCAGGTTGGGGCCAGCAGAAGACCACAAAGACTGATCAGTCATTGCTGTAGATCTCACGAGATCAGCATCACAATCAGTTTTATACCTTACTTCCACAAAACTTACATAAATAGGAACATGGCTAATGATGCAGGTTGCATTTGAAAGGCTTCTGTGGTTGAGGTGTCCTTGAACTTGAAATACTCTCTGGAGTTTGAAGTCTTAGGTCTTCTGTATCTTGAGCTCCAATTAGAGCTAATGGATTATTTTTATATTTATTTTTTACTGATCAGCCTTTAAAATCTCATCAGTCTAATGTGAATTGTTTACTTCATGTAAGCATTTCATCTACATTTTTGTTATCTGCCAAAGTGTAAACTTCATAATGAACTGGAATGCTATGTTCTAACCCCCTATATAAATCATCATCATTTCAGTACTCGTCACAGTAATATTACTAATAGGTCTGTGGAAATTTTTATTAACTGTAGTACTGGGAGGATTTGGGTTGGGAAAATTAGTGACAAGGTTCTCAGTTGCATTTATTTCCATGTGAAGAGAAAAGAGAAAGTAGAATATTTTATTTTCTACTTTCTGGGAAAAATAAAAAAATAAAAAATTACTGGCCACCATAAAACACCATGACGTATCTGTGTAACTCAGCATAGCTTCTTGGAGGTCATATGCCCTTTAATCATTCTTAACAAATTCCCTAGTACAAGAAACACCTCCCCACCCCCATCTGAAAACAGACAAGGAATGTTTTGAGAGCATTGGCATTCCCATCCACACATGAATTTTGAGGAGTGGAATGTTAAAAAAGAATACAGACTGCAAATACATGCTTTTCAGTATGAGGAAGAATATTCATCGTAGATCGAGTAGCATAATAATAGATTTGAACAGTTAAAAGCAGAACATTATTTTGCAAATGAGATAAGGAAGAGATTGAGAGGGACTGAAAAACTCAATGGTTATATCCAAGAGCCAACTGCCAACATGCTTTTAAGTGTGCAGAATTCTGAAGAACTCTCTAGGTGATGGTTTTGCCTGCTTAGTGGGCTTGGAAGCCATTTCTCTTTCAGAATTAATAGGATGGAGTGTCAGAACAATTAGGATTCTTTAAAAACGGTCTCTTTGCACGAACAACGTTACATTATATGAAGTGCCTAAGTGTTTCTTGCTAATATGTTCTAGTGAAGAAAAAAAATATGTTTGAATAAATGTTGTTTCTGGGTGCAAGTCAGCCTATTTACTTAGAAAATCTGGCAACATACTCGATAGGGTACTTCGCATAGGGGCAAAGTCACATGCACAACGTTTGCCCATCTGTTTACCTAAAGTAGCTGAATTGTTGCATGTCTTAGGAGTTTGGGGTTGGTTGGTTGGTTGTTTTTGTTGTGTTGTTTTTCTTTTGGTTTTTAGCCTCCAAAAAATTTAAGAGCTGAAGAAAGGCAGCGCTAGTAATTCAGCCCAGGGTCACTATTTACAAGACAGGCTCTTAATCTGCTGGAACAAGTGTTTAGCAATATTAATTCTGCTTCTATGTATAAACTTAATAGTAATTTATGTACCTCTTTATAATGCTGAGCTACTGTTCGGTGCCTCCCATCTTCAGGAAGATACTCTTGTAATACTGTCAGGCATTAAGTTAGCTGTAAGTCAGAATGCAATTATTTCTATTCTTTTACTTATTTTTTCCTTTTGTTCATTGTGAGCAATTCATTGTAACAAGAACTATTCTCATAAACTGCGGTAGCCATTGTATTGGTTTGATTATTTTTTGCCACTAGCTGTAGTGTTTATGGTAGTTTGGACATTTCTCTTTAATCAGAAGGATGTGCTGTAAGTAAACATTAATTTTAGCATTACATATTGCTTTAATATATGTTTATTCACATTCTTAATGTTTACTTTTTCCTAGTTTGTTAAGAAATAAAAATAATTTAATTCATATTTATTAGAGAATTATCTTTTTATTCATTGTTGGTGTCAAACTAAGTTTGCATGAAAATTGGAATTCAACTAATGCAAAAGCGCAGTTTAAAATTGTTTCTAATACTTGATTAGATATTTTTTTTATTATTTTCTTTACAGTTCCTGAAACCTTGCAAGTTGTTAGATATCTCTAATGATAAATTCAGAAAGGAAAACCTAAAAGCATTTTTATGTTTCAGCTTAATAGAGTTAAAGCAAACCTTTAATGTTTTAAGACTGATTTTTGGAAAGAGATTTAAGTAGGTATCACTTTGATTAAGCTTCAGATCTCAGCTCCTCAAATGTGGGTGTTCTTTCTTTGAACACTATCACTTTCAGTGGTAGGAAGTTGTGTCTGTGGCAGGCTGTGCACCAGTTGTACACTTTATAGCACTGTTCTGAGAACCTGTAATTCTGGGAGTATGGTACGGGTTAGAAAGGTTCATTTCTTATGCTCAGTGTTGTTGCTTCTGCGTTTGGTTTGAGTCTTGGTTAAGGGGTCTTTGCCTTAGCATGTATGAGCAGATTTAGTTGGTTGGGTTTCTCTGCTTAAACAAAAGCAATTTAAGCAATTTAAATACAAGCTAATTTAAGCTGTAGATTGGTATATATCTACCTCTAATTTTGAACACATTTATTCTTCAGAAAATATTAAACCAAAAAAAAGGCTTTTTTTTTTTTTAATTGTTTGCCCTATTTATTTGCCTTTTCTGATGCAGAATCCAAATAATTCAAGTACTAATTCAAGAGAATTCAGCAAAAGGAAGAGCCATTTGCCATTTAACTGACACGTCAGTCAATAGAATTACTGGCATTAAAATATACTTTCCACTCTCAGATGTCTATCTTGAAATGTGTCTTTTGTAATGTCGAATTGGTTGGTTTTGTGCACAGTCCCTTTTCCAATGTGAATTATTTTGAAATGGTTGAGTTTTACAAACTTTTAAAAACAAAGCATTTTGTTTGAAGTGCATTTTATGTTTTTAAATGACTGAGCCAGAGCTGAGGGCCTGCTGGGCAAACCTGGCATATTTTTTTTTAATCTGAGATGTGGAGGAAACAATTGCATATGTGAATGCATAAACAACGTCACACTTCTCATACCTGTACATCATGGTTTACAGCCTTGTTTCCTTGTTCACTTTAGGACTTAAAAGCTGGTAGTATGTTATGTTGATTTTCAGTATTGTATTTTCTGGTTTTACATACTTTCATGGCTTCGCTCATACATCTGTTCTTTCTAAAGCATCTTGAACTGTTAGAGAAGCCAAGATTTATTTAGTGTCAAGTGTAATGGTTACAAATGGAGTTCTAAATTTACAATGCACAAACATTTCAGAGAAAATGAGTATCTATTGACACACGATAGAAGTAGGGTTTCATGTGTTAGAGGGCGGAGGTACCAATGGTCAGAACTTAATTTCAAATTAGCTGATTTTGCAGTATTAGAGGTTAAAAAGGGAGGGAAATGACAACTCTGCACTTGGATCCATGCATGCACTCCCACTTAAATATTTCCCTTTTTCTCTTAGTGATACATAACACAAAAGCCTTGGGCAAGGTCCTAATGAATTGTAAAAGTGCCTCTTATGAAACAAACAAGTGTTTGTTGTGCTGGGAAACAAGTACGTGTATTATACTGCCCCTCACTGCGATTAAAACAGAAAGAGCCACCACTGTCACACACACAGCAAAGGATCCCTCCTTGCAGGAAAGCTGGTTTTTAGTTCAATGGGAGAATGCGGAAAAGGCCATTGATATGGCTCTTAGAGTAGCAATTGTAGCTGTGTTAATGGCCACTAAGAAAGTTTGCTGAATGGAAGTTCACAGCAGAGCAAGGACAGAGATGCCAGTCTTTAGTTAAAAAAATAAGAGGATTGTCTGAAGACTTGGATGTGCTGCCTTTCAACTCATTTTACCACGTTTGATTACTGACCTGAAAAAAAAAAAAAAAAAAAAAAAAAAAAAAGGAGGGAGTAATATTAATGTGTCTCAAATCTAATTGTGCTTGTTTCTGGTTGACCAGAACACTTGCTGCTAGCTTTGCCAAGGAGCTCATACAGCAGTTATTGATCCATGCATTTCCTAAAGGAAAAAGAATCAGCTTATTTATTTATTTATTTCTGTGTTCCCAGTTGCAAAGATCTGATAATAGCCAAAAGGAAGAGGTGGATTTCACAAGAAAGCTGTTTTCTGAGTGGCTTTTTAGAGAGGATAGGCAGGTGATACTGAGTCAGAAGGACATATGGTTCTCTCCCTGCTAGAACTGTAGAACCAAATCTGAAATCTGAAACTTAATTGTTTAACTTAATCTGAAAACTTAATTTTAAAACTTGAGTACAAAACTGTCATTGCTGGAGACGGTGACAAGTATTTTATGATTTCCAAGTGAATGTCACCTAGGCAAGACCACACATACTTCATGTCTTTAACATGTTATGTGATAAAGATTATCACTTCAAGACATGAAGTTCTTGTCAAGAAAGAGGGGGAGGGTTAAGGGCAAACAAGGAAAGAAGAAGGTGAGCATCACGGTGGGCTGCAGATGCTTTCAGTTATAAAATGAATTCCAGTCCTTTATTCTAGATTGGCATACACGTTTTGGAAGAATAAAATCCTGTCCCTCTCTCTATAGAGAGAGTGCAAGTAATAAATCCATTTACCAGCATTTTTCACACAGTAATACCTTGGTTTAATCTACCAGAGCATATCTTGAATGTCTTGAGACCAGTACACTAAGCAAGCTTTGGAAGGATTTACCAAGTGAAATGGCTGGGATGTGAAAGCAAAATTTAATGTTTGTGATACAAACAGTGTCACAACCCCTATTATCACACATAGCAGACTGAGATTAAGATTTTGCTAAAACACCTAAACTGAGCTTTATTTGTTGGTTTAAACAAGCAGCAAAGCTCATTCACAGATCCATGCATTTGTGCTAAGCAGAACTGTATTGAAAGTGGAAAATAAAAGTAAAAAGAAAAGGAAGAAAAGCAGCAATAATAAAAAGTAAGATTATTTCATAGGTTTACACGAATCATTTATCCTTCTGTCTATGGTATAGATAATTAAATAGAATTAGCACTTGGCCTGCGACTCTACAACCTACTGTTTAACCACTATCTTGAGAGAAACCCTAGCAAGGAAAAGTTTATTTGTAAAGGTAGGGCAGACAATAAATTTCTCCTTATCAGTCATCACTGTGGAGATTTAACTCCATAACTCCGAACTCTGGTTTTCCAGAGTTCTGAATTTAGCTTCATGTTAGGCACAGAAACCTGAAATTTCCCATATGTATCCTCTGAAATTTTCTTTTTGACTGCACATGTATTTATTAACTTAGAGTTGAAATGATTTGTTGTAGTACTTGATTCAAATGACTGTGATCTAAACTTGTGCGTTCCATGGTTTATGAGTCCTTCATCACTCTCATAGAACACTAATGAATGCTTGTTTGCCCTTCACAACAGTAGCAGATTGTCTTAGTTTTGTAAGATGCTCACAATACTTGCTTTCTTGTTGAAGACCAAGTTCTTAGAGCCAGGTCATTATCAGAGGTAGTAGAGTATCATTTCTTTATTTTAAAACAGAATCTGCAGCTTCAAAACAGCCTCCCTGTTCAGGGGGCAAAGGCAAAACAGTGCTTCTGCACGTGCAACATGATAAGCTTTGAAATGGGACGATGATACAGCGATTGTAGGTCATTTAGATTCAGTAACCCTCAGGGGATTCTTATGGTCTGATATTCCTGGTCTGATACTTGCAGGGAGAAACCTGGGGATATCAGATAGATGAATGTACAAGACGCTGTTATGCCCTCCTTGGTTTCAGGTGCAGGATCATGGTTGATTCAGTAGGAAAATCATGTTCAAGGCTCTGTCTCTGGTTCTTCTTTTCCACAACAGATATTTTGCTTGAGAAGTTAATATCAGGCAAGTAAATTTTAACAGCTGCAGTGGCTTTGTGCAAATAACCATCAGAGCTTTTTGTATACATTAAGAGTGAAACAAGTCTTCCAAATGAAATTTCTTAGGCATTAATAGATTTGATTTCGTATTGGTTAAAAATCTTTTCAATTTAAACCTTCAAGTGGAACACCTTTTTCAAAGAAAAAAACAAACAGATAAACAAACAAAACAAAAAAGCACCCTGCGAGCTAAAGACGAAAGGAAAAAAAAAAAAAAACACATACAACAGTTGTCTGGCAAGTACTTTTTAATTAGTGACAATAATTCTCTTAACTGTGAAATTTATATTCCTCAAGACATATTCAGAGCCTCAAATTAGAGAGTGTTTCATATCATTGCTTGATCTGAATAGAGGCTGGCATTTTTCAATACATACTTGGTGAAAATTTCCTGGTGTCCAGGTACATTTCCATGGTGGTCTGAGGAACTGCAACATGTACAGTATCTTCAAAAATCATAAAGATCTGTTTTCGAATGCCAGATTTCACACAGTCCTCTGCATGCAATATGATGCACCACCACTTGTCCAGCATAGAGTTCTCTAAGGATTAATAATAAGCGCCTTTTTAACCAATTTTCCTTTTGCAAATTATTTTTCCCCTTTACTTCTTGTACGTCCATGTGAATACAACTTGATCAGGGCTGCTGACATTAATATTGTATTTGACAGCTAGCGTATTGTGAACTTAGTGTGGACAGGAATGGGGGTTTTGTTCATCTTGAACTTTGCAATCTGATTATAGAGATTTCTATATATTTATGGGGCAGGTTCTGTTGTTTTATCTGTTCTGAGGTAGATTTGAAGTGTCAAATTCACCTTGCTATTAATTTCCAAAACTGTTTCTTTTGCATATCAGCAATGGCAACTATATCAGTTATATACTAAAAGCAAAGGGAAAGACAAAACTATTTTTCTTGTCAAGACTTTCAGTGATTAAGCAGCTGAGATTTCAGTGTCTTCAGGAAAGATTAAGTACTTTGGAGTGTGTCAGAAGAACATCATGCCTGAAAGCATTGGACATTGTTAGGGTGTCTGTGCTTCTAAACTATGCCAAGACGGGAAATGTCTCACCCTTGTATTGTTGATATGCTGTTTTGTAGGGGGTACAATTTTGACTGTGAAACAGGGAAAACAGCAGTTTCTTTATTGCTTGAGCACTTTTAGTCAAGATTGGTACCATTTCTGAAAAAAAAAAAAAAAATACAGCTGTTGTATTCATCCAGGCTCTAGTAGTAAGTCATGATAATGAGTACAACATCTTTTGTGGGACATCCTAGAATTTGCAGCATCTACCTAATGAACTGGTAGTCCCTGAAATCTTTAGTGTATGTTGCATGATCTGGTGTTATTTGAAGTGGTACATAATACTGCCTTTTCATTGGAGAATTTCATTTTCATTAAAGGTGTTTTATGACACTTTTTTTAGGTGCAGTTTTTTCCATCATCTTCTTAATGGATTTTGCGAGATTTTACTTCTCAGTTTACTTTTTTTTTTTTTTCTTTTTTTTTTATTTTTTCCCTAAATGCATTGTAAGAATTGGCAAATTAAGACAGGTCAGTACTTCTAGTAGTTCTCTTGTAAAAATTGTGATTGACACCTCCCTGATTTCACTGAGACCATTTCTATGATTACAATTTACAAAATAATAATAACAACAATAATAGTAATAAATCTTGATTGCTTTATCTCCCCCTCGAAATATTCCCGCTTCAAGCTGTATCATTTTTTTCAAATGATAGGAATGGAAGGCAGCATTTCATCTTAAGTACAGTGTGGTCCCTAGGAAAAAGTGGGTACAGATAAATGTATTTAGATATTGGAAGGAAGTTTCAAACAGCCAGTCCTAGGCATTCTTTAATTGCAGTGACAGACACAAAGGGGGTTACTCCACCTAGTGCGTGTGCTGAATTGTCCAGGCTAAAAGGGTTATATACCATCAAGACACATTTTTTTATTATTATTATTATTATTTATTTTTTGGTAAAATAAGTGGTGCAAGTACCTTATTTTTCCCCTGAGCTGTGATGTTGTTTTTAGATCTGGACATGAGTTTTCACTCTCATTGAATTTAAGGATAAGTAGGTGTTTTTTTTAGGAGGGGAGAAGTCTGGTACTCAAGAGAATACTTTGTGAAGTTTGCCTTGCTGAAGGAATTGTTTTGTTTTCTAGGTGGCAGTAATTAGGCATATGGTGTAAAATTTGAAACCAGCACCAAATGCAAGTCATTCTGAATTTCTGAATTCAGAAGGATGTGGATCCCAGCCCAGAGATCTGAGGGTGCTGTGGAAAGCTTAAATACAGAAGCCCCCATAGCAAGAGCCTGGATTTCCTTGCAGTGCAGTAAATCTCAAGTTAATAACATGACTTTAACAATCCCTTACTAAGTCATTTGTCAGAATGATGTCATCTTTTTGTTTTTGTTGAATAGCTGGCAAATCAGTTGAAAAAAATCATATGTAACTTCTCAGTGTAATTGTCAGCATTTTGAAGTTACCGGTGACCTGAACTTCCTCAAATGTACAAGAGCATATGGATTTTTCACGTGCATATCTTCAGATCTGATGTGTGGCTCAGAATGGGGACTATTGGAGTTGTGTGACAAAGGGTTGTATAGGGATAAAATTACTGACCGGACTAAGCGGAAGATTTGAAGCAAGATCTTACCGTGTGCCAGCCCAGCATTCTTCTCCTTGGACTACAGAGTGTGTCTTAGAGAAGTTCCCTGTTATGTCTCGTCTAGATTATTGTCACCAGCACGGCTAGCTGAGATACAAATATATACAACGGAAAGATTAATCTCTTCCAACACTATTCTAGTGACAGGTACCCTGTGATTCTATAAAGCAACACCAAACCTGAATTTTTCCAATTATACTTCCTCATTCTTCCCTCCCTCTGCTTCCCAAGTGTTTATCTCCTGCATCCTATTTGCATCCATCAGTAACGCAAATTGATGTTTATAAAATAAAATGTCTGCTTCGCCAGAGTGGGTACAGTTCTAGTGGCATAGGAAAACTGTGGACACAGAACAAATGCTAAACCAACATCTTAGTGAAGATCACATCCTTTGAAACTCAAAAAAATAACAATCAGAAAACATTTAAATCACCAGAATTTAATTATGTTTCGGGTTTTCTTGGTGACTGCTTGAAGCAGAGAGTTGCCAGCTGGATGTTGTCGTTGGATGTCAGTTGGGATGCCAGCCAAATGAAAAGCTAGCCACAAGATGACCTGTTCACAAGAAGTAGAACAAAGAGCTCTTCATCCTTGTCTGGACAGCTTAATCTATTTTATACTGCAGTTTCCCATCAGTAAAATGGGGATAATTGCATTCTACTGCCCTCAGGGGTGCCGTGAGGGTAAATACAGACTGTTCCCATGCACTGGCCAGAAGAGCTGTAAAAGTACTAGGAAAAAGAATCATTTTCACAGCAGATAGGCTGGTCTAAAGCAAAGGCAGGAGTGTGTTAGTCAGACTTTGAAATTCACTTCTCATCTTGCACTCAGACTGAGTGTACAACTACAGTAAGATATGCTTAGCACAAAATCAGGGTTTGCTGAAATGATTTTGAAGTGGTGTTGCATTGTCTGCTATAGAGATGATACTGACACTTTCTTGACCTTGAAACCATTACAATTCTGCAGCAGCAGAGAAGCAGTCCAGAGCTAAGCTCCCCTGGGCTGTGCTAACACACACAACTATTTCTTATTAGTGCCTTGAAACCGCAATATGGGTCTTTAGTGTAAATGAGGAAAAATGCCTAGCCGCGCTGACCTAGCTGGGACGCACAGCATGGGTTTCTTGAAGTCTATGTTTCCAGGAAAAACTGTCAGAAGATAACTGGATGCTGAAATACTGCCATAATATGGAAACACTTAGGGCTTCTGTTTTCTTGTTACGCAACAAGCACTTTGAATATTACAGGGAAAAAGAGGTTCCCCCGGTTGCAGTGACTTTCAGAGAAACACACCAAGGGTAATTTCTCTTCTATGAACAGATTTCAGGTGACCGGAGGAACAGATTTCAGGACAATGAGGGAAGCCTTTCCATTGACTTCAGGGAACGTTACTATGGGATGTAAGAGAAAGAAGAGTGCGCCATCTTCACACTGAAAATTCTAAGTGCCTTCCTGGCAGAATTTGGGAATGCTAGCGTTTTCTGACTTTGGCTGTGTTGGCAGGCTTGCTGGAGAAGACTTATTTTGATTTCAGCTTGACCCAATGTGTAAAGATGTGTTTGTTGTCCCAGTTGTGAGAAGTTCAGCCTCCTATTTTTCCTTTTGACAGGAGCTTGGAACCCACAGTAACCAACTTATGCAAATGAAATTGATAATTTAATTAAGCAAGCAACTTGAAATCTGGAAAATTACACTCGGTGGTCAAGAGTTTTATTTATTTATTTATTGAATTACATGAATAGCTAAATGAAAAATAATATATAATTATTTTTAGTTACACAGAAGAAGGTACCTAATGGCTGCAGATATATTTGCATGACCTTCATTACTGCAGAATCTGAGTATTTAATGAACTTTCATATGCTACTTCTCTGAACATCCTGGTGAGGAATAGAATACAATAGCTCAGTTGGAAGGCACATTCAAAGATCCTCTAGTCCATCTGCCTGACCTCTTCAGGGCTAAACTAAAGTTAAAACATAATATTGAGGACATTATCCAAATGCCTCCTGACAGGCATGGGGCATCAACTGCCTCGCTAGGAAGTCTGTTCCAGTGTTTGACCACCCTCACGGTAAATTTTTACTGAGATTTTTACTAATGTCCAGTCTGAACCTCCCTGGCACAGCTTTGTGCAGCTTCTGTGTGTCTCACCGTTCATTACCACGGAAATTAGACTGGCCCCTCCCTCATCATTTCCCTGGAAGTTATAGAGAGTAATGAGGTCGAGTCTTAGTCTCCTTTTCTCCAGAATAGGCAACCAAAATGTCTCTCCAAAATGTCTCAGCCTCTCCTCATAGGACATGTCTTCCAGGCCTTTTACCAACTTTGCTGCCTTCCTTTGGACACTTTCAAGTTCTTTAACATCATTTTTATATTGTGAGGACCAGAGCTGTATACAACATTCAAGGTGAGGCTGCACCAATGCTAAATATAGTCAGGGATTCATCTCTTTTGACCAGGTGGCTGTGCTGTGTTTGACACACTCTGAAATGCAGTTTGCTCTCTCGGCTGCCAGGACACACTGCCCACTCATGTTGAGCCTGCTGTCAACCCGCGTTGCCAGGCCCCTTTCTGCTGAGCTGCTCTCCAGCCACCTAATCATCCATTCGGTACCTGTGCCTGGCATTAATTTGACCCAGGTGCAGAACCTGACATTTTCCATGGTTGAACTACATGCTGTTGGTAATCTCTCCGCGCTCCAATCTATATCGATCCCTTCACTTGGCCTCTTTTCCACCCAGCACATCAACAGCACTCACACTTTAGTATCATCAGCAAAGTTGATGAATATGTATTCCACTCCTGCATCTGGATAATTCATTAAAATGTTAAGCAGAAATGGCCCTAGAATTGAGCCGTGGGTAAGACTGCCAGTGACTGTCTGCCAGCCAGATGTATTCCCACTCGCTACAACGCTTTGAGCTTTACCGTTGAGCTAGTTTGTCAACTAGAATAGTGTGAACCTGTTTATCTCAAAGTTGGACGATTTTTCCAGAAGGATGTTTTGATGACAGTATCAAAGGCCTTACTGAAATCCATGTGGTGGGATGGCTCCTAAGGCTGGAGTGTGGGAACGAAAGAATACAGGCTCTTTAGGAAGGACAGGTGGGTGAGATCTGGGGGGGGGACTTGAGGGGGCAGTGGGGACTCACCCTCTGTGGTGAAGAAGAAGAGGAATAGTAATGCCTGAGGGTAAACTTTTCTCATTGCGATGGCACTATAATGCTAAAAAACACACCCGCAAATTGGGACAACCCTGGCCCAAGTGAAGACCCTTTCCCTGAGCATGCATAGATTTTCTAGACACGGTTATTCAACTATATGTAAATCACTAACTAATTAGATTTCAGTGGGATGTACTAAGATGACAGTAACTGTTTAGAATTGTATGAAAATCAACAAGGAAAGTCTAGAGTTGGGCCAGCTTTGTGGAAAACCACCCAGTTCCCAGACTTGTACAACTCTGAAATAAATATCTCAACCTGGTGTGTGTGTATTTGGCTTATTACACACTGGGTAATGAATCCAAACTGTTGTGGGACAACGCCATCTCTTTACACAAATTCCATTTTAAAACATTTTAATCCCCCACTCATGTTACACTAATATACTTCTAGTTCAAGTAGTTCACACACTTGCACTGGTACATGCATCACAAACATCAACACAGAACAAATTCATCAAAAATAATGATTAATTTTAAATCTGAATCCCAGACTTCACAGATCTTAAAATTAAGCACATGCAGTTTCCACAGTTGGCTCCTTTTTATTAGCTGTAACATTTTTCTGTTCTCTTCTTCAGAGAGCTTCTTCAGATCACAGAACAGCACAATCCATAACAGGAAAAATATGTATATATATGTATATATATATTTAATATCTGCAGATAAACCCTAATGAAAGCTCATACAACTATCAGAAAGCAAGTTGAAACAAACAGATTCAGTATTAAAGTAATCTGATATTGAAGTATTCATTTGTTTGTTTGTTTTTGCTTTTTTCATTTCAAATGAGGGTCAGTTCATGGAAGATCTAAAAGTCAAACAAGAAAGAAATAAAAAATGTCTCTAATAGTAATAATAATAACAATAAAAACCTATTCCTTCAAACACCTCGTATTTTCATAACTAGAGGAAAACCCCTTAAAGGCGATGTGACAGTGGCAACAAAGGAAGAGGCAGTTATGTGATTTGTGTCTCATTCAAAAAGTAGCAATAGAGTGAAAAATAAGAAACAAAAGCCTGTACCAAGAGATGAAAATACTGTAACAGAGAGGTATTCATAAATCAGTAAACTACAGTAGCATATTCTAGCTCCGGGGTAGAATAGGCTGTTTGCATTAAAAAGATGTAGATTTAAAATGCAGTAAGAAACAACAAAAAATCAATAATGATACATTTTAATTCAAACAGTCATCACAGCAGTGCCACGGCAATCAGTCATATTTACCCAGGCCCTGTATATAATAATCCCCCTGATCCTTATATAATTGCCAGCTTTGCCTCCTGAATTAGCAACAGTTCTTATGGCTTATTACTTCATACTTTCTTAATAAGCGCCTGCAATCAATAATCTTGCCTCTGAGTAAGCAGCAACCAGCCAGCCAAACACAGGGTGTAAATGTTTCAGAAGTGATCATTACAGGGATACAAATGACAAGGTGACTGTGCTAATGGGATAGGCATGTACTAAAGATATAATTTTGGAAACCTGCTTACTGGAATATGTAGATGCTTTGCCATAGCAAAAATGGTGCTGCTGCAGAGGTGAATGTTTACCCTCAAAAATGAAACCTCAGATCTTCCCCAGGGATGTTTTTTTTCGGAGATGGCAATCAACATCACCAGTCTTTTATATCTCACCATCATCACAAAACATTCAGCATGCCTGCAGCCTGCTTATTTAATCTGGAAATGCAGCTGCTCACTGCTTCATGTAAACTCTGTAATGATGGATAGCGTGAATTTACATGCAAATTTGAGAATTAGTGTCACTTTGATGACAATGGTTTTAATACTGGTGTGTATCACAAAATCCCTCAATCTTTTCTACTTCTATTCCCTCATTAAATATCAACACAGAAAAACATCCACCTGTGTCACAGAATTATTTCTTAAGTTTGACAAGAAAAAACGGTCCAACTTCACACAAATTAAATACAGATTTGAACAGAGTCAAATTTTCCAAAGTGTTAAAAAGCCACATTGGATAGATCTCCAAAGGATCTCAATTCTTCGTTAGCCAACAAAATAAAGGTGATAGGTATTCAAAATGCCCTGCTGAAATAAATGGTCATTTTCTTTCATCCTCCACTGGGGCTGCAAGCACTGGGCTCTCTGGAAAATATTTAGGCATATGAATGAAGTCCACCAGGAAATACTCAGCACTTTTGAAAATCTACCTGATTATTCAGAAGTCTAAATGGATGGTAGATCGCTTCTGTTTGCTTTGCTATCCAAACTGAAGACTCCTAAGAGAAGTGAGTGACTTGTGATTAGTCATGGTGGCAAAATGCTTTCCATTTGGATGCAGCATCAGAAGTAATATAATAGTCTCATTAAACTTGGCCACTCTCTCCATATACTTAAAGCTGTTGTTCTTTGGAGATCACAGATCATGGCAAGATAAAAATCCTGTCATTTATTTTCCCACACAAGAGATTTCAAGAAAAAAATACATTGATCCAAAATTGTAATCCGATTTTTGAAGTCACAAAAAAAAAGGGGGGGGGGGGGGGGGGAGCGGGAAACTTGCTTTTCACCAGCCAAATAGCTATTGACAGGGCAACTACGAAATCACTCTGACCTTTTTACTCACTGCTCCTGAGTGATGCCATCAAACCTTCTCATGTCACCCATCACCCTCACTAATCAACAGGAATACATGGCTGAAACTGATTTGGAAAGAGCTAATAAACTAGAAAAGATGTTCTGCTTTTATTATGTTAACTATCAGATAATGTTTGCTTTTGTTTCTGGGTGTTGTATTTAAGCATTTTATATTGTTAAGTTTTCGTTTTTATTGTTTTTTCATCTTGGCTTCCAAGATATTTGAAATAGAACCATAACATATATTCATTTCACAATAAAAAGTAAATTAAGCTATATGAAAGAAGAAAATGGAAGAAAAGGAACATCCACAGTGGCCTGTTCTTAACCCATCAGTGAGAAGATTCCAAATGATCACTTATTTCTTGTCAGTCCTACTTGCAGATAAATCAGGGTTCTATGCCTATTTTCTGTTTGTTTCTTTGTTTGGGGGGTGGGGGCTTGCTGTTTTTCTCTCTGAGGTTCCATTCCAGAAAGGCCACCTATTAGTACTTTATTGAGTTTTGACATTTCTGTGAGCTGTCCGTATAAAAAGGGGGATGAAACTGAAAAATCCCAAATCCTGAAAAATACCTTGACTTCTAATTAGCTACAGAAACTCAGTGCTGTCATTTCAACGTGCATATCATATCAGTAAAAAGAGCTTTAGGCAAGATTGCTGGTGAGCCACAGGATGAGATGATAATGACAGGAGGTTGATGATTTAACAATGGACTCTTAAGGGATCATTTCTACCACTTCTGATTATCTTGTGTGTCTTAGAGCTTTATTCTATTACTCATCACAGCAGCACCATTTAAGCATTACACTACCTCAGTAATCCCAGCAAAGTCTTCCATGCATTACCTGGCTCTTCTGACACCTTTTTTTTTTTTTTTTTTTTTTTTAGGAAGAAACTGTGTTAAAATTTATTTTATACGTTATTTTCCTTTGATTTGCTTCTTTTGGCAGAAGAATGAGGTACAGGTGAGTAAAAAAGCATTTTATACACTTCAATAGATTTCTTTGAGACTGAAGTGTCACATAGTATGTGAGCAAGGACATGAGGATGTTGCCTGCAAACACATCCTCTTGTGTAGAAATACGAAAGGGTTAACTCATGCCAGTGAGAATTGTTCTGAAGAAGGCCCGTTCCTTGTCAGATATACCAGACGTATGTATGGAATTCAGGTAGCTATTCTTTCACATCAGTGGAGTAAATTTAGTGAAGCCTTAGGCCGCAGTATGAGCTCTTTGAGTGGTATCACCTGAACCTGGTATGTAGTGGTGATTGAGCAACAGGGAGTGGCATTTTGTGGGGACCTGGGTGGCACCAATGAGGAAGGGGTGATGGATTAACCAAAGATGGCTCCAGGTCCCAAGAACCCGGGAGATAACAGAAGCCATCCTGCCCTGCAACAAAGAACCACCAGTCTGACTGAACATAATGTATATGTATCGAGAACGGATTGGACTATAGTTGGCAAAATGAAGATTGTACGGGTATAAGAACCCACTGAAAGTTTTGAGTGGGATCCCTCTTTGGAGGAACCCAGCTCAAGCTGATATATAGGTACCGTTAAATTCTTCTCAGAAAGAATGGTTAGGCATCAGAATGTGTTGCCTAGGGAGGTGGTGGAGTCACCCTCCCTGGGGGTGTTCAAGGAAAGGTTGAATGTGGTGCTTAGGGACATGGTTTAGTGGGTGACATTGGTGGCAGGGGGACGGTTGGACTAGATGGTCTTGAAGATCTTTTCCAATCTTAATAATTCTGTGATTCTTGTTGCATTAAATACAAGAAGACTTAAATTAAATACAAGAAGAGTGAATTCTGTATGCCTGGGGAGACCCATTCAACAGGATCCACTAACACCCATCTCCCCCTTTTGATGTTTGTGTTATTCATGACCAATTGCACTAAAAAGCCTCATCTCTTGGAAAACAATAGCATGAACCCTGACTCTCTACTGTACTAAAGCCAAAGCCTTCCAGTTCTCCCTCTTGCTTTTCATCAGCCAAGCAGCTACTGACAGGGCGACTACTAAATGGCTCTGGCCTTTTTATTCACTATTTTTGAGTGATTACATCAGACCTTCTCATGTCCCCCATGACCCTCACTGATTTCCCTGCTTCAGAGACTGAGAGAATCCTACATTCTCACAGGAGCCCAAGCCTGCCAAAGGACCCCAGGCAGCAACGACCTTCTTGCTGCTTGTCAGGAAACTTGTCAGGAAAGCTCAGGGCTTGATGAGCTCACATATATCACAGGGAAGTTTTCTATCTTCTTTGAGAGACTTTATATATTCCTTATGCCACACATGAATTGGAAATCTTCTGCTGAAGACACCAGGCCACAAAAGAACCAACAACCAGGGACAGGCTGAAAATGAATCTTAAAGCAATTAACAGTGGAAGCTCTCCCTTACAAAGGACAGTATCACCTCCTGGACTCAAATCCTAAAGGATCTTTTAGGACTTCTGCTGCAAAGCATGTTTGCAAATTAGCCATATGATGCATCATAAGGGTGACAAGTGCCTCAGGTTAGCAGCAATATCCAGTGTAACTGTACATACAACTGCTTCACTGCCTGAGTATCTTCAAATAACCAGGCCACAGTTGGCTTTTTTTGAGGAGGATTTTGCCTCCAGCATGCAAACAGCTTGTACAGGCACTCCATAAGCTTGCAACAAGGAATTTAAATAAATTTTAACAGAAAGATTGAAAATAAATAATAAAACTCCTATCCAGTTAGCAATCCATAAACACCATTTCTTCAGTTAATAAGAAAGTAACTACTAACTTTGAAATGACCTCAGCTAATTCCAAAGAAACTGACAACTTCACAACAGATATGTTAAAAAGAAGAGTAATTACTTATTGTAAACAAATTTCAGTTTACCTGCCCCCACAGCTCTTTAATTTCAAGAAGGATGATGCATCTTTTTGTGTGTCTGCTGGACAACCTTCAGCTCTGCATTAGCTAATTAAATCAAAGAAGGGAGAATGTCTTTCACGGAATAATCAGTATAAGAAGTATTATTTATATCTAACTATAAATAAATGAGGAGGAAGATCTTTGAGTTCCTAGGGATGCTCCCTCTGGTTTTAACCCTATATTAATCGGTTACCATAAAAGTAATTCGAATAAACTGTCTAAGACTGAATTTGGAGTTTTAGAAAGCAGTCATTCTTTAATTGCAGTGACAGACACAAAGGGGATCACTCCACCTATTGTGCATGCTGAATTGTCCAGGCTACAAGGGTTATATACAAACAAAACATACATGTTCATTTAACTTCAAATAATAACAATAATAATATATCCACCCTATTTCCTGGAACTTGTTAAAGCAATTATGCACATTTGTTTGTATTGGTGGTCTTTCAGGCTCTTCATATGTTTGTCAATAGTCAATTTGGGCATGGATATTAAGCGAAGTCATTTACATGTCCAAGGACATATGCATATTCAGACACATCCTCCAGGCCTGGGTCATCATTTGCACATCCAAAGTTTCTAAACTTCCTCCTATCTACTAAACATAGTAAAGGTTTGGCCTGTCTGTTCATAAAATGTTTCAGATTTGGTTCTATTACTCTATCAGGGAGAGAACCATATGTCTTTCTGACTCAGTACCACATCATTAGAGGGTGAAGAAAACATTCATAATATGTGACATCAAAGGTGGTAATGGAAGCCCTTCTGTAGTGTAAGCTTGTAGTTAATAAAACATGGTTCCAGCATCTGCTTCTGAGGAGAAGTGGATCCGCGAGTTGGACTTAATGATCTCTGTGGGTCCCTTCCAACTTGGGATATTCTACCATGTATATGAGATAGGAGAAGGGAAGGCCATCTAAAACAACATAAAGAAGACACAGGACAAAGGGGTAAAGCTTTAATTTAAAAGAAGAGGGTGAGACACTGCATTGTCAAGGATTAGGAAAAAGTATTGATGAAGAGGAATTTGAAAAAAGAGGAATGTGACATAGGTAAATACAACCACTGAAAGAGCATCACTTGATGACCTGTGGGAGGACACAATTTCTCTAGTTTGTGTTGAGCATTATTCTTACTTTAGAAGAAATTTTGATAAATTTGAAAAGATCTTTTAAGTCTTTTCTGAACACATACCACAGGGCTTTCCAAGCAAGCAAAACCAAGACAGAAAAGTGAAACAACAGAAAGAAGAAAGGGGAGAAAGACAACAGCCTAGAGCTGAATCTACCCTCCACTCTGACTATGATGCTGCCTCTTCATATGGCATCATCCATGGCAACATATAACTGCCTAAATCGCAGACAATGTGATTCCTAAGGAAGCAAGAATGCAGCAGTGAAAAGCACAATGCAGTGATTTCATGAAAACTACAACTGATGTTAAACAGAAGCTATCATTTCAAACATTAAAAGGCTATAAATGCCTTCCTTTAACCTTACATATGTGTACTTGCACAAGGTGCTGAACTGCGTCTGCATTACTGTCATGTGAAGTACACTACCACATCCCTACAAATACGTGATTGAGCTTTATACTGATAAAATGACAGTGGAAGGAAAGGCCTGAAAACTCTTTTCCCTCTTTCAGAAGTTCTAGGTATGTTCTTTCTCAGCATGAAGTTGCATTTTACATTACTTTAATTCCATTTTATTAAACAAAAATACAAAATGAAAAGTGTACATTGCTATCAAAAAAAATTTCAGTCTTTATCCAGCTGCAAAACTTCCAGAACTGAACATGACTGGGAATTGACAGACAAGAAGGAAATAACATTTCCTGGCATCTTCTCACATATACTTTTCACTCAGCCAAGGAGCAGAGTGCTATTATCCGGCACCAATGGGCCAACCCACCTAATTTGCACAAAGCTTTAAACTTCAGGTTTCCCACAGAGACATGGACACCCAGCTCCCACTAAATTAATAGATTTTAAACATTATTTTTATGTTAGGTATGTTTGAAAGCACATCTGAAAACACAAAATCATATAATGTCTGTGTATTGGATTACAAGCATATAATAAGATTTCACTTCTAGCACTCCAGGGAATCCTCTATATTGTTTCATATCTTAGAGCTTAATACACTCTGTATAACTGACACCTGCTTAAAATATGGTTCTGGATGCTTTGTTCAAATTTCTAAGCTCTCCTCTTGTATTTCAGTTAGTGTCCTCCAATCACTTGCTTTTGACATGTGGGAAAAGGGTTATAGCCTGTTTTAACAGAGCCCTGGGTAGGTTGCTGTGGAGTCTGGATTTCAGTGTAGTGTGGCACTAGGTGGGAGGATCTTGTGTCCTTTGGTAAGCAGCGGTTGTTATTTCTTCTGCCCCAACATTCATAAGAGGAACATACCCAGTCCCTCAGCTTATGGGTTGCAAAACTTAATTGTCTGTATTGCAGAGAAATCTTGCCTGATTTATTTTATTTGTTTATGAATTTATTTTTCTGTGCAATAAAAATTTCCCCCTGGCAGTTCTAGAGACTTGTGAAATCCTCTCTTTTTTTCTTTGCTTTTTTTTTTATTATTTGTTTTTATTTTGGACAGTTAATGGGGATGTTTGGAATAAACTGTTTTTCTTACCTCCTTCTACACACCCCTGTGATCTGCATCAGCACATTACTAGCTCTGTGGTATTTCTTACCAGGACCCTGGGGATTTTCCTGGATGCTCAAAACATGAGTAACAGATCCCGGTTAGTATTGGGGCCTCTTGCCCATTAGTTAGGATATGGATTCCATAGTAATATTGTTCTTAAACATTAACTGAGGCTAAACTGAAGACCTGCACTTCCTTTTGCAAATCCGCATCCACATTTTCCTTCTCAGGTCTCCATCGTGAGGGCATGGGATAAATATAAAAGGTGAGATCTGGAAAAGCAGAAAGGCCTATGAATCAGTGCACACCTTCCCTCTTTCAGCCCTGCAGGAACAGATGGACTGGAGAGTACAAGGCATCATTAATTTATGAATGGCTGGGACAGCGCTTCACTTAAATAAAACAACACATAGCATGAAAGACTCGGTTTGAGCCTTGTTCCCAGGCCTCTGCTACTGAAGGCATCTGTGGAGTGTATAAAGGAATCACTTCTGAGTCTCTGCTTCTAGAGTCTAATGAATAATCTATTTAAGTGTTTTAAGTGTCATTGATGCAAATAGATTGTGAATAGGGCTAAATAAATTAGTCCCTTATATATCGTCTCCAAATTAATTTCAATGTGCTGCAAGCATATAGCATGTAACACTGTTTTGGATACTACCACACCTTGTAGCTTGACAATTTCAGGAAACAATTTGAGTTTTGAATACTAACTTCGACCAAAGTTAGTCTGGTATATGCTTAATGCTTCTGATTTGTTTTGACCTAGATACATCAAAATGCATACTTTTATGCTTCATCCAGGCAAATCAATATCTTTCTTGTTGCAATATAACCTTTTCCTTGCAACGTAAGTGCTGCAGTTGAATACATTTCTAAGGGCTTTCCTGGCCTGTGGTGTTTTTTTTATATTTTTTTTTCTTTATAACGACCCACTCTGTTGGGAAGTGGGAGAACATCTGAATTCATCGAGTTTGTGAACTGGCAAAGCAGCCGGTGCTAAGGGCTGGATTTCCTCTATGCTTTGCAAAAGTTCAAACAAACCTAAGTTAAATACCAGACCCTCAGGTGTCCTCTCTGTCTGTATGTCCATCACTCCAAATCATTATGCTGGTAGTTTCTACTCTTAATTTTTGCCTAATGGACAAGGTTTTCACCTTCAAAGTCGTTCATGTTAATGGTGGAGGGAAGCAGGGAGAATGGCAGGAAAACTTTACGCAGTTCCGTGACTTATTTCATGTAAAACTAATATTCTGGGAGGCAGTTGAACTACAGAACTACATAAAATATAGCAGATACCTTGGTCACTGGTTTTTATTTGGTTGGTTTTTTGCTTGTCTCTTTGGTTTTATGCAGGGTCTGCTCCTTTTATCACTGAAAAAAATCTATTAGGTTGTTATTTGGGTAGGGTTGACTTTTACTTACTTTTAGCCAGATCCAGACTGAGACCCAAAAGCCATAGGCCTAAACAACACTATACTAACTGCTCCATTAATCCTCTTCTCCTGCTATTTTTCTCTCATCTATCCAGGAGACCGTTGTTACCTCAGAGCAGATAATTGATTTTTCTAGGCAATAACTGCAGCAGCTTATCAGTGACATTTCCCACATTCCCCTGTACTGCAGGTCCCTATTACAGCCTGGCAGATTAGAGCTGCTTTCTGATTATTCCAAAGCAGCAACTGTATGAACTGAAACCTAATGCAAAAAGCCACAGCCAGTGTAACTATCAAACATACCTAACAGGTGTATACTTACACCCTTCAACCTGAGATGCTGCAGCAAGACCAGCAAATTTGCATGTTCCCATCTGGCAGGGAGTTTTGCACAAATAGTCTCACATATGAAGTGGCTGATTTAAAAAAAAAAAAAATCAGTTAAAGTAATTTGGGGCTGGAAGAGTTATTGAACTTAAAGTTCTAAGTTCAGGATCTCGTTTTATTCAGTATGATTTATAACTTTGGTATACGACAAGAAGTGCAAAGCTTCACCAGCCTTCCTTCCATCATGCTTTGTTCCTGATGGAGAGTGCAGGAAAGTGTAAAATGCTGTTCCCTCACAGGAAATAAAACCATCTGCACATTAGAAATATTGATGGCTTTCCATAAGAGTAATCATTCTTCCTTTTGTCTATGATTTTGGAAAATGGTATCATTTCAATCTTTAAACATATGCCAGTGCCCATGTCAGAAGTTCCCTAATGCTGTGATTGAGTTACCAGCTGGATTCAGAATATAAGAGGGATTTGGGGAGGGCAGGGAGATGAAGTGCTTAAGAAAGTAAAACTTGTATATTCACTTCAAACAGTGAAACGCATGCAGTTCCTTCATTAGTGTATGCTGTTTTCTCTCCTTTTGCCTGTTGGACTGAGAATGTAACAGCTCTGTTACAGATCTTTGTTGGGTTGACTCTTCAGTTGCAGCCTGTTAACTCAGAGACCTGTTTCCCCATTAGGGTTTCCCAGGACAGTAGCTAGCATTACTCATAGCTATAAATTCTGGAAGGGTTGATGTGTACTTCTGTCCTGGTTTTGGGTAGGATAGAGTTAATTTTCCTCCTCTTAGCGGGTATAATTCTGTGTTTTGGATTTAGGATGAGAATAATGTTGATAAGATGCTGATGTTTTAATTGTTGCAGAGCAGTGCTTACACTAAGCCAAAGATGGGCTAAACCACAACAACTTAGCATGGATTTTTATGGGAAATGGAGGAGCTGGCATCTTTCAGAAATGCCTGTGATGAGGAAAAAAGCCTGCCATCTCCAGGGATGACGCAGTCCAGCAAAACATGAAAAACAACATAGATAACATTAAAAAAAAAAAAAAGAGTCTTCTAAATTGGCAAGTAAGAACCTGAAGATAATATTAACATATATAAAAATAATGAAATAAATAAAATAGATATCTTAAAATAATAAGATAATAAAATAGATAAAATAGATATCATTAAAAAAAATGACAGTCTTCTAAATTGGCAGGTAAGAACCTGGAGATGAGGGGAAGTACCAGAATGCAGAAAGGCACTTTTTTGGTGAAATTTTTATCATGAACTTTTGCATGAGATTAATAAAGGATTGTATTTATTGCATGCGGTATTTTGCTGCACTGTAACATGAAATGTGGAATTAAACAGATCTGTAAATGTCTCTTCACCTGAAGTAATGTAACTTCAACAATTTTCTTACATTTCATGTGTTCATTAAGTATAAGCCCAGATAACAAATTCTGTTTCTGTGTGAAGTTGCTTGGAATTGTGCTCTTGTCACTGAGCCTCTTTGAACTCAATGGATTTATTTTGCATCTGTTCTGATGTACCTGTGGGGAAAAGACTTGCAGGCACTTTATATGGTGGCAATATGTAAAAGAGGTGAAAGAAAGTGTGGAAGAAGTTGCTTGTTGACTCTTAGCTCTATAAGAGGACAGTTAGTTTCCAGGTGCACCCAGAACTCTTTTTGAGCAGAGGACACCAGCAACTTGTGAACTGCTGTTTTCATTGCTAAATTGCCGTAGAAATTGTCTGAATTCCCAAGTGGTTTTTTTTGAGCGTATAATGGCAGCCTATTACTACTGTTGCCCAGAGAATGACCCAGCGATTTTTAATGCCCTTATAAACAGCATGGTCTTAAAAATAAACAAACAAATAACAACAACAACAAAAACAATAGCAAAGCCTAGGGTCTTTTTAATGTTTTATTGCATATTGGTCCCTTTTATCACAACTGAGAAGTGGTATAATAACTGTTAAGGGGAAAAAAAAAACACACCTCATGCATGCTCCATTAAGTTTATTGTAACACTAAACTAAACTAAGATACTAAGGTTTGTCTTGTTGCAGTGTGTAAACATTTAAGGATGTGGGAAGGGATAATTAATGCATAATCTTTTCTCATCAATAAGCCCAAACAAATTATACTGATGGAATAGAACTGAGGCTGAGACAAGGGAAGAGAAACACAGGTGAAGAATGTTATGGAGAGTTTGGGGCTGTTCTACTTTCTTTCCCAGAACTTCATTTATTTATTTAGGTATTACTATTGAGCAAGTCACTTAAATCTTTTATGAATGGAATCCACAAGATCTTCATTTTTTCACATTTCCAGTTTGTAAGTGTGGGGTCTGCTTTACAGAGACTTTGAACAGTTAACTGTGTCTCTAGAGTTGCTAGGAGCTCTGCTTTGTATGTGTGAAGTGCTGTATAACATTAAGTGCCATGAAAAAATCAGGCACCAATTTAGGAATCTGCTAATTCTAGATACTTTTAACTTAAACTCTGTGTTGTATCTGGTTAAGATGGGAAATACCACTCACAAACTTCATAGAAATTTCATAAAGAAAAAAATTGTTAATACTGGCAAAGCTGCCAGATGTTACAGTGATGACAGAAGAGGAGAAGCCTAAAGGAAATTAATAATTACTCCATCAGAGCAGGGTTTCATCAGTGCTCAGTAAATAAATGCTGGTGTTCTCACTGAATAGTGTGGAGGAGACAGGCAGTCCTTCAGTGAGCACTGCTGTAAGAAATCTAGATTTGTTCTTAAAAACAAACAAAAAAAATCTGTCCAACACCATCTGCCCCTTAAAATACCTTTGAACTTATTGTCCAATATCAATCAAATTTGTCTCAAATATTACCCTTTCACAAGTTTTGTGAAAAATGCCAGTTAGCCACCAAATACCAGCTACTTCCCCATTCTACACACTGCCCTGAAAGAACAGCAAGAAGAGTCTCGCCACTTTTGCTGGCATCATTAGTATTTCCATTCAGTGAAACTGGAGAGGAAAGCATTAGACAATACAGGGCAGTGCTTAAGGTTGTGTGCGTGTTTAGGCAGGAGAAAAATGGACATTTTAAGATGAGGGATTAAAGGCATGGGGGAGCTGCTGGAAAGATGAATGAAGATTGTGGAAGAAGGTGTACAGATTTTTAGGAGGCCAGATTTCATTAATCCCAATAGCAACTACTTGCAGAATCTTTGTTCTTTCCCACCCCTTTTGCCTGTCTTTTACTTTGGACAAGTCCCATTGCTTTATGTCAGGTGCCTTCAGCTCCAGAGAGACTTTTGCCTGATGGAGACAAAGAATTGCTCTGTTGGTTGAGATGAATCTACTGATGAAAATAAGAAAAATCATAAACTTAGTTGTATATTGGGTCAAATCCTCAGTTTATCAAAATAATCAATGTGAGAAGAAAGTGAAGATGTTTTTAGGCAAGAGATTGTGTATGTGCTGTGTACTGAGCTCTCAACTGCCTGACCAGGACAGGAAAGTGCTTGGAAGGCTACAAAGTCTGAGCAGATAGATTCAGAGTCAAAAAGCTTTACCTTATGTCCCCAGAAAGGAAATTGCAGTCCTAAAAAAAAATGCTGTGCTAAGCACTGCCTCTGATAAGGAATCCATTGGTGACTAATGTTATGTTACCTTTTTGTTTTAACCATTAGTTAGTGTTTTCAAGTGACCCTTCTCAAAATACTGGTTTGTGCTACTTGTGCTTTAATTGGTGCTGAATAAGACCTCTGCAGCTGTTCGTGCTGACTTGCTTCAAAGTAGGGCCACATTTGAGCCTTTTCTAAACTTTTTTTTTTAGTCCAAAACGTTGCTCTTTGATATAAACAATGTTATTTTCTCTCCATTTGTAGTGCTGTCATGACCTCTGATATGTAATTCCTCGGTGCTTTCACAGTGGATGGCAGCTCTGGCAGAAGTAACAGGGTTTTTGTAAGGTTGATGTTCCACACATCTTCAAACTGGGGAATTAATTATTTTTTATTTATTTATATGCTTAGTATTTTTTAAAAGGTTTATGGTTGTTACTGACCATTAATGTTAGATCTAGAAAGCATTTGCTAGAACCATGCTTAGTGTGGACAGTTACTGTGTAAAATTTAGAGAGACCGAAACTGCCAGATTTGATCAGACCTAACATTCATCTCTTTCACTCTCCTTTTCCTTGGAGAGGAAAACTTTCCTTCTCCTTGTGGCCTGGCCCCAGTGCCTTGGGGAATGGTAAAGCCCAAGAGGTAGCTACTCTACCCTATTCCCACAGTAGACCTCACCTTTCTCTATTTGTTAGGACTCTTTCTGTCAAGTGCTTTACTTCTGGCAAGAATTTTAACAAGAACAGTAAATCTGGATGTTTTGCTATGCATAGAAACATTCCACGCTTGGCTTCAAAGATTTCCTATGGCAAAATTTCATCTTTTACTGACAGGCTGTGAGAAAAATGTTCTTATTTGTTTTCTGTATTTGTCAGATTTGTATTTTGTTTTATTATTACTATTATTATTATTATTATTATTATTATTTGAGGTGGGCAGATGTGCTGTCTTTTGAATATCTGTATTTTCATATATATTTACAATGTCCTTACTCATCCCCATTTTTAAGGTAAGAAATCCAAATCTTTTCTGCCTGTCTCATCCACCCTACTTTGGTAGTTTCCTGATGTGTATTTACATTCTGTGGATGCATACTAAGACCAAAGCTGGAATTCTCCCATCACTGCAGAAAGATCTTTTTAGGCATTGGCTCGAGGGCAAGCTAAATCTAGGATGCTGTTTCCATATAACTGCCCGAAATAACAGTATTTTAGTGGTGACTAGTCACAGCTCTCATGTCTAAGGTACTAATTTCAGTTTTGGCAAGTATCTGATATGTAAAGAATTTAAGTGCTTTTAAAATAACAGCCATTTTTACTCTCGGATTGAGTGTGATGTCAAAGCTGAAAAGATTAATTCTTAATTTATGACTTAGGATGCTTTTTTTTTTTTTTGCTTTTTTTTTTCATAACAACAAGGATGATGTAGCTGTGCCATGGACAACCTAAAACACAAACTGTAATGACACTATGAATCATCTGAAGAACGCTTATTAGACCATTGCAGGTAGGCTCGTTGTTGTAGCTGGTTGCATTATTGACTTTAAAACAAAGCTGTGGCCAATGGAAAGTATAAAAATCCTGACCTGGCATAACTGAAATAATCAAAAGCACCTGAAAACAACAAAGAACACATTTAAGCTCATGGAAAATATTCCCATGCTGTCAGAAAGCACATGTAAAGTGATGCAACCTTTGAGAACATGGCCAGTCTACATTTAAAATAATCTCTTAAAAATAACAGTTCTTTTTCAAGCATCCTGCTGTCAAAATAAAATAAAATAAAATAAAATAAAGTAAATGAATTCATAAGACAAAACATCAGGCACTGGATCAAAAGCCAGAGTTATGCCAATATTTATGCTTTGGGACAGTATTACTAAACAGCAATTCTGCACAAAAGCGAAAGTAAATAAATATATAAATAAATAAAATGAAACTTTAGGTCAGCTGCTAATCTGAGACCAGTGCTATGGACCCAGTGGAGGAGTTTGGCCGAAGATCTGAATTAGTTACATTTTTCTTTTCAGATTAACAGTGTCCATACCGCTTTTGAGGATTTTTCAAATACATCTCTCAGGACTCTGCAATAAACCCTTTTTGAGGAATAAAAAATATGATGCCAAGCATGTGATAAATTAGAACATTTTCAGTTAGACGTCACTGAATGAAAAACATGCAAGCAAATGGAAAAAAAAAAGTTAAATTAAGATTTTTTAGGATCACATTTATTCTGTATCTCCTTATCTGGCCTCAGGTATGAAGTCCTTCTCGTAATATGTTCTATGTTTTACATCTTGTTGGTTTGTAACATAGGGACAGTAAGTCAATATTCTCTCTTTGAAAATCTCTCTGAAAGTTAGGATTGTCTAGTATGAGATGTGCAGTCAGAGTCAATCTGCTGTCTAGGATTTCTATTCTCTACTTTGTATAGAAACAACCAGAATAATTCACCCAGAGTCTTGTGAAGACTTATCATTGAAATGCCCAGGGGGATTTAGATAGAATCCTGTAAAGCCATCAAGGGTGTAAGACCCTGGTTAATCTTCATTTTTAGTTTCATTGCAGAGACCAATTGAATTGCTATTTAAAGAAAAAGAAAAAAAAATGAAAATGGAAGAGGAATAGTTTGTATTAAAAATGTTTCTACAACAATATTTACTGTAAATGACTTCTTATAAAAATATGACATTTATATTGAAAACAGAAGCTTAATACTGACTGCATGTTTAAGGGTTTGGTCCAGTTTGTGTAAAAGAAGATACAGAATCTCTTGTCCTACTTTTACTTGTCCTACCGTATCATTACCGATAGCAAATTCTTTTACAAGTAGGACCCTATTGTGTTTTTTTTTTTATAAGGTTTTATTGGGCTAGTTTGACAATATCTCCTGAAATATGAAGCAGAGGGAAATAGAACTAAAAATAACATTAAAATATATTTTCAAAAAATTGCTTTTGTCTTCTTGATTCTTTCTGGCAACCAACCTGGAATAATTCATCGAAGTGTGGAGCTTCGTCCTTTCTGACGATATAGTTAAATCAGTTTGCTGTAAGTTGGTCACAGAAATATCAACTAGCAGAACATGTAGAGCATTTTGTTTTGCATTTTTTCATCTTGGGAATGCTCTGGGATTTTGAAGGACTTCAGCACAGGAAACTAAATGATTAAGACGAGCTTATTTGTTACTGTCCTTTTTATAGAAGAGATATCTTTCCGTATAAAACAGAAGCATCTACAAGATTCCAAATGCAGTGAGGATGATGCTGTGGTCTTTAAAGAGTTTTGATTTAAAAAAAAAAAAAAAAAAAAAAAAAAAGTCATGTGGACTTAGAAAAATTAACATGAAACAAGGTAGGACTACAAGCAATATTTTAATTCCTTTCTGTGACAAAAAATATCAACATTTTTTTTGTGTGTGTGTTAAAAAATATGATAGTCTAGGGTTGCCAATATTTTGCTGCCCTTTTGAAGAAAGTGATGTGTCAGAGTGACAGAGAACTCATGAGCTCATGCCACTCGCAGCACTAACTGTGCTGTGTCTTTTATTACTTGCCAAAGAGAATGAATGTTTTCAATAAAGTTATTTCTCATTCTAGTAGGAAAGTATCAATAACAAAGCCTAACAATGCAAGTTGCTGATGTGAGAGAAGTCTTGAGTTTGTCAGATAAAAATGAAACAGTGCCCAGAGGAGGCAGGAAAGCACAGGCTATGAAAGGATAACTGTTCACTTGCCAGTGAACTTGCTAGGTATGATAATAGAGTTATATGATGACTTTGGGGGAAAAAGAAAAAATAAAAAATAAATAAAAAATAAAAAAAATGAGGCCTCAAGCTCAGCATGCAAAATTTATTAGGAGTTAAAATAGGAGACGTGAAGTTTGTTGCCTGTAATTTCATCTATCAGGGGACCTTGGTCCCAGAGACATTTATGTATTCCTGGGAGCCCTAATTATCTTTAAAGTCTTTGTCTAAAAGAAAATTTCATCAGTAAGCCCTTCAGTGTACTTATTTTAAAGAAGTTTATAGTAAAAAAAAAAAATAATTAATGGATGTGATCCCCCTGGATCCTGTATAATCTTTTGGAAATCCTGGCTACACCTTTGTGTGGTTGCTGTGGCAGAAATTTGGAAAGTTAGCTCAATATGTCACATGTAAAATAGGAGATGATAATCATCATTTGGTTAATTTTATTTTGCTGTACAGCATGCAATGAAATGCTGTTTTCAAGTCATTCCAGTAGCCCTGTGCTTGATCTATAATTACAGGTCTGATCTCATTGTACTTTAGTGAACTGACTGCCTCTCAAAATAACTGAATTAAGCTGAATAAAGATAAAAAGCACTTCATATTTCCAAAAAGGCTTTGAAAAGTTTTATGGAATGAGTAAGGTTTCTTAGAGGGGTTTAGTAAAACTACTGTGGATGTATTCATCTGAGTCCAAGCTGTTCTGCCAACCTCATCAGTGGAAGCTGCAAAAGGTAAATCTAACCTTCATAGATCAAAAGCAGTGATGGGTCTTGTGACAATTTTCTCTGGATTGCAGTCTGTGATTAATCTCTCTGCTTTGATATTAGAGAGATAGCAAAGAGTTTGATCCCGTATAATCAATGATCATTTCACAGCTACTGGGGTGAGCGGAGCTTACTTCAGTTGCTGAGCCAAATGGGAGTTCATGCTGTCATTTATTTAGTGTTTGCTGAAGGGAATATAATAATCAATGACCTCATCATATTTTGGATAGTTCATTTGCTCATAATAGTTGTTCTGTTAGTTTCTGGATTTAAAATTCTTTCTTTGTTTAACCATTGTGCTAACTAAATAAATAAGGTGTAAGTAATTTAATCGGTATGCAAGTAAGGGCTATGTAAGAACAGCTAAGTTTTAGCTCTAGATTTCAAACACAAAAATATGTATTTTTTTTTCAGAGTTTATGTTCAAGTTTGGTTTAATATAAAGAAAGGGGCAACTTAAGAGATTGCACGCAGAGCTGGGACTAAGTCTTGATACAACTAAATCATCTCTTGAAGGGCAACGTGCTTGAGAATTTTTTCAGTACCTCTTGGTATTCCCAGCCTCTTCAGCAAAACCAGAATTGGTGGCTATTGGGCAAGCTGAGCCTCAGAGGGGCAGAAAGTATCACCCAAACTCACAAATCAAGGCAACTTCAGAGAATTCATCTCCCCATTCCAAGTCCAACAACTTATGAGGCAGTGCCTCCTTTTGTTGCCACTCCTAATGCTTGAGCCAAAATCAGAGAGGTATCTGGTAAAATCAAGTTTGTCCATATCTTTAGAAATGACAAAGTCAACTGCATTGTCATGAATCATCAGTAATTAATCGCGTGCTTCTAGAAGATAAGTAGTTTCCTCTTTGATCTGTGATACCCTCTGATCATATAGTTTAACAGAATCAATCATTTATTTATGTCTCGTTAGTAGCTTTGCCTTTTAAATTAATTGCCCTGTGGAATTCTATATGTGTTAATGCTGAGTAGAGCTTCTCATTTTGTGAAATATGAGAGCATTGATCTGAAGAAAATAAGTGATGTGAAGCACAAAACAGTACTTAAATTGTCTTCATTGCACCTGGAAATCTTGCTGTGTGTTTCCTTTTAATCTGTGTGTTGGTTTGTAACCCTCAGCTTCCACTGAGAATCAGAAGCATACATAGCCATCCTGAACTATCTAGTCTGTATTTGGACCTCCGAGTTTGCTGCCAGGTTTGTAAAGTCACAGTAACCGGTTAATTCCTTGGTGAACACACAACTGATAATACTGAAAAGCTGAGGCTGTTCAAGCAAGTGTTGGTATCTATTTATGCTTGCAGCTTTCCCTCTGGATGAAGCTCTTTGTGTGGTTGTAATATATTTTATGCTTGTGCTCAGAGATTTTACTTCCATTTCTTGGAATCGTAGCTTCTGCGTGAAAAGGATTTTTCATGCAGTTAATAACTGAAGAAAGGCAAAAGGTTCTTGGGTAGATGTGCCTTTACTACCAAATGATACAATTCAGGGAAGAAGTCATTCAAAATCAATCAGACTGTTATTCTGGATCAGTTTAAAGGAAAACAAACAAAATCCCGTTTTCTTTCCCTTACTCATCTCTTGGATCTGTCTGGTTGAAAGGTTTCCATCTGTAGATTACTTTTGAATAGCCGATGCAGTGATGAGAGCATGAGTTAGTTTGCACTTAATTCATGGTCTCCTTTCTGCTTTCTTTCCAATATCACACCACCCCTTTCCAAAGTAGGAATACTTCAGAATTGCACTGCTCATTTGTTCCATCTTTGCCAGCACCCCGTACATACTCTCAAAACAGGAATTAAAACGTTGTCTAGTAAAAGAATTAAAGGCAATTAGGGGTCATCTGATTTAGTTTAAGATCTTTTTGGTTATCTTTCGATAGCCTTGTTCTAAAAAGACTCACAGTCTCAGTTTTATTTCTCAATAATAAAAGCCATAAAGTCGACTTGCTGAGGTCACCTGGAGAAAAATGTGTAATGTGTTTCTGCAGGGTATTCAGTTCCAAACAGAATAAATACATTTCCAATTTGTAATACAGACTACTTACTCTTCTGGCAAGCTCATTTTTTCTTCCAGAATTGCATTACCTGACTCCTGTGCTGCAGGTTTAGTTCCTTTTTCCCTGTTGCTCTGGCTGCATCTTAAAAATTAGTATAAGAGGAAATTTAAATAATAAGATAAATCTGTTTTCCTAAAATTCAGAGTCCTGACTTGACTCTTCTCCAGGCCAATTTCCCTCATAATCATGAACTCCACTAGGGAATGGTCACTGCAGCCCAGACTGTCTTGCTCTTTATAATTAATTTTTCAGCGTTTGCAAGCAACAGGTCCAGTAATGCTGCAGATGCCCACCTTATGTGTGGAAAATGTTTAGCGTGGCTCCTGACTTCAAGAGTGACCCCTGAGATTCAGTTAAAACCTGCAGTCACCTCGATGTCTTGGATTTGTGAAGACAAGTGTGGTTTCATCTTCCGAGTCCCTAAAGAGGTTAAGTAATTGCTCAACTACCAGTAAAACGTAGAGGTACCTGATTTCTAACTTTTAGGGCTGAGGTTCCTGTAGGTATTGAAATACGTGCTTTAGACGTGGACAGATGCATATTGTTCTTTGCAGGGGCTGAAACAGATAAATGCTGTAAATAGATACAGCATTGCTTCTGAGACAGACAAATTCAGCAGACTGAGACACACTGCACATAGAGTGAGGTATTTTAAACTGATACCTTCCGTGTGATTTTATCCTGTATTTTTGTTGGTCAAATTTTAAACTTTCAAATTCTAGAAAGCAGTTTACAAATGCTAAAATTCAGTCCTCTAAATCTCAGAGGTGCTTTCTGGAAATGTAATCTTTAAACTTGGGACCTCTATCTCTCTATCTCCTGCTCTGTAGAAAAGTGGTTATGAGGGGATATGGTAGTAAACACTGCTCAGAAGGTATATATATAGAACACTGATCTGATAGGAATAGTTCTGCGGAAAAGAAAGGATTGCTGATGTAGGATTGCCAGGAGCTGGGTGGGAGAAGAGGAGACCTGACATTTCTTTATGTCCTGGTTTTGGCTGGCATAGAGTTAATTTTATTCATAGTGGCTGTCATGGTGTCGCGTTTTGGATTTAGAAGGAAAATGATGTTGATAACACACTGGTGTTTTAGTTGTTGTCAAGCAGTGCTTCCACTAAGTCAAGGACTTTTCAGCTTCTCACACTGCCCTGCTAGCAAGGAGGCTGGTGGCAATTGCTCACCACTGGGGAGGAGTGAGCAAATGGCGGTGTGGTACTTATCTGCCTGCTGGGTTAAACCACAACACTTTATTTCCTCTCGCTTTTTCCTTGGAAAATCCCCAGGTGATCATGGTTTCATTCACTTCTACCGCTATGTGGACTCTTAAATCTATTAGATGATTTTGATTTGCCATGAGAAATTTGTTATTTGAGTATGTGCTGTCAAGTAGCCTGTGTAATACTGGTGGGAGAGAATTAATTTCTGACTACTACTTTAGATACAGTGCATTTTTTAATAAAGCAGTATGCTGTGGAAAGCAGAGAGATTTTTACTTTGAATAAGACCTATAATAATGAATTAAATATTTAACATGATATTTTGTATATGTTTGGTTTTTTATTTGCTTATTATTGCTGGTTCTTTTTTTTTTTTCATATTCCCATTTCAATCAGTTCCTTCAAAGGTCATGTTTAATGTCACACCAAAACTCTTTCAGAGACATTTATTTTTGTGCTGGTGCTGGTAATGTTAAGCAAATATCCAGCATTCTGGTCACTGTCTTCAGTTTATCCTCTGTTTAAACATTACATTCAAGTGTATTAAGATATTTCAATCTTATTTGACTGCTTTATGTTTTAAGGGGACATTTCAGTTCTTTTATCACTGAAAAAACAGCATACTGATATGAAGGGGCTTCTGTCATAGGTATGAAGTGTGCATATTGTAGTAATAGTCTCGGAAATTTGGGATGGATTTCCACAAAATTGTTGATAAATTATTTCGAAGTTTGAGCATGAATTGGTGAGTAAATCCATGAGACCTCTCTCAAAATTCCAGAATCTTTGTCTAGCTATTCCTCCTAACTAGAAACTAGAGCTAACTTTTCAAATCTTATGGCTTTGGCTTTTGATTGCTCTTTGGAGTATCCAGTTGAACAAATGGGGCAAACTGGAAGCTTTGATACTTCCAGAGCTATGATATCACTGAGACTTTGTAGGATGAGTCCCAGACTGGAGTGTTGTGATGGAGGGCTATTGGCTGCTCAGAATGGACAGATAAGGCAAACGTGATATCCACAAATCCATGGGTCTGGAAAGGATACACCCATGAGTACTGAAGGAGCTGGCAGATGCTATTGTTAGCCATTCTCCATCATCTCTGAAAGGCTGAGTACCGGGAAGGTGTCTGAGGACTGGAAGAAAGCCAATGTCACTCCAGTCTTCAACGAGGGCAAGAAGGAGGACTCAGGAAACTACAGGCTAGTCACCTCCACCCCTGAAATGTGATGGAACAGCTCATCCTGGAGATCATTTCTAAGCATGGGAAGGAAAAGATTGTGATCAGTAGTACTCAGCATGGATTTACCGAGGGGAAATCATGCTTAGCCAGTTGGATAGCCTTATATGATGGGACGACTGTCTGGGTAGATGAGGGTAACTATATGGTTTTGAACATGTAGTAGTTTTATCCAGCTGGGCAGCTGAACTCCATTATACCACTCACTTCCCTTCCTCAAAAACAAAAGGGGAGAAAATACGATGGAAAGGGCACAAAGGTTAAGATAAGGACAGGGAGATAACTCAACAATTATCGTGACAGGCAAAATAGACACAGCTGCCCACAGGCAGCAGCTTTTCAGGAACTGCTCCCACACAGCTCCATACCGCAGGGTGCATCCCCCAGGAGCAAACTGCTCCAGCACGGGTCCCCCACGGGCGGCAGCTCTCCCCAGGCCCCTGCTCCTGCGTGGGCTCCTCTCCACGGGCTGCAGCTCCGGCGCAGGGCCTGCTCCTGCGGGGGCTCTCCATGGGCCGCAGCCTCCTCCAGGCCACATCCACCTGCTCCACCGGGGGCTCCTCCACGGGCTGCAGCGTGGAGATCTGCTCCATGTGGGACCCATGGGCTGCAGGGGGACAGCCTGCTCCACCAGGGGCCTCTCCACAGGCCACAGGGGAACTGCTGCTGCCTGCCTGGAGCACCTCCTGCCCTCCTGCTGCACTCACCTGGGGGGCTGCAGGGCTGCTTCTCCTCATTCTCCCAGCTGCTGTTGCACAGCAGTTTTTGTCCCCTTTCTTAAATACGGTCTCACAGAGGTGCAAACCACATCACTTATTGGCTCAGCTCTAGGTAGCGGTGGGCCCTTTTGGTGCTGGAAACTGGCCCTTATCTATCCTGGGGCAGCTTCTGAGCTCTTCTTTAAAGAGGCCACCCCTGCAGTCCCCCTGCTACCAAAATCTTGCCACATAAACGCAGTACACATGTTCAGCACAGGAAACGTATAAATTCTCTGTAGATCAGATAGGTAACTGATGAATAAAGGTAGAACTAGCAGAAGATAAAGTCATGGTGAAGCAGAAACTATTTTGTCCATGTTTTTTAGAAAGGGATGTACATCAGCATTTTTGTAAAGGGCTGAGACATTCACTCAAGAGAGGCCTAAATTAGAGACATTGCCTCAAATTCAGGAGTGCTAAAAATTGCTAAAATGGATAGCAACAGATTGCCAGGTTCAGGTGACATTTACTCAAAACTGGAAAGAGAATTTGCCAAAATGTTAACTGTGACATGAGATCTATTGTCTTAAACAGCAGAAAAATCGCGGAAAAATTGATGGCACTTTTACAGAAGGGCTTCAAAGAGCCCAACAAGTCTGACTTCCATCATCAGTGGCATGATGGAACAATGATAAGGGAAAGACTTTAAAATTATATCAATATATTTAGCAACTAAAGAATCAGTGTGGCCTTTTCAGAAGACATGATGCCTCTTGAATATGAGGGGCTTTTTTTGGAAAGAAACAGTGAATGTTTAGGCAGGGACATCGATGTTATGTACTTGGGTTTCCAAGCATTTGAAATGAATATCCTCCACCAAGTTTTTATAAGACAAAGTATTCTTAGAGAATAGGAGGCCACTTCTGGATTAATGCTTACTTAAAAGACATGAAATAAATGATAGTTTCTACATCATATAGACATGCAGTTGTATGCTGTAGAGACTTTGCTTTTCGTTGTAAATGACCTACAAAGCATGCTAAGCAGTGTTCATTCATGATGCATAATTATTCAAACTTTGATTGTCAAGATTTGTGTGGTGGTTAACGAAATGACAGAAGAATTTGAGCACTCAGAAATCCACAGTGGAAATCCATATGGAAAATGGTTTAAGGAGTATATGTGCACAGTAGAGTGCTACAACTGAGATGCTCAGAAAAGAGATCATAGAGTTGCTCATTTGGGGCCTTCTAAAACCTTATCTCTCTATTCATCATTGTTCAGAAAGACAAATAGAATGTTAGGGATTTGGGGGGAAAGTAAAGGAAAACATAGAAAACATTATTGTGCCACTTCAATTTGTTGTGACTACCTCATGACTGCAGCATGCTATTTTATTTACCTTATCTAAGAAAGGATTTTGTAGAGCTAAGAATGGTAAAACGAAGAGTAAATATGGTCAAAGATATGGATCAAGCCTTATATGAAAACTGATTAAATAACTTATTTTCTTCTGTGTGGAAAATGAAAGCTGAAAAAGGTTATTACAAGAGGTATGTAGAAACATGGTGTTGGAAAGGCAAATAGGGATCTTTCTTTGCCATTCTTCCATTAAAGGCAGCAGATTTTGAGTGAACGTGGTGAATCCTGTTCTTACGCAATGCAAAAATAAACTGAGGAGCTTTATGCTGCAGGTAGCCTAAGGGTTTTATTTTTTCAATAAATTTTATCCCAAATTGAATGAAAATGTGATTTTACATAATAGGGGGAAAAATAATCATGAAGAGTGTTAAAAAAATTATTTTGAAAACTACCTAATATACATTTATTTGGATACTGGGAGGGCATGCACAGTTGAAGCATCATTCTATACTTCCTGTGTTCCTTTTATTGCTGTCCCTAGCAGTGTGTTGTCTGCTGGCAGTGACAGTACCCTGAGCAAATTAGAGTTCTGCTGCGCCCCAGTATAGTCCTACTTTTATTCTAAAACTTTAATTAAATTATAAGGAATTACAAAAACTGTGTGCTTTGACTCTTATGTCATTGCTGCTGTAGGAGCATAAATTTTACTGCTCACAATGCTCTGAAAGTAAAACCACTTCTGCGTCATGCTGCTTTGTCTCAAAACTGCCACGTCTATCTCCTATTAAAATAGAAAAGCCTCCATTCCTGGGTAGATCCAGCTGTCCCGGCATGCCTTGTTATTCCATGAGATCTATTTAAAGTATACAGGAATAGTTGCAATGAGGATGCTAGTAAGCATGTGGAAGTACTACATCTGGGTTTTCAAAAAACCTTTGACAAGTTTCTATACCAAAGCTCATTAAAGGAACAGTGCTGTCATGGGAAGGAAACAAAGGTTTGTTTATAGACTGAAGGCTGGCTTAAGAGATGGGAAGAAAAGTTCATTGATGACCTGGTGGTTTGGGGGTCACTAGCTATTGTGATTTTTGGAAATGATTTTAAGAAATTGTTTGCCCTGGATTCAGAACAGTATTGCTGCTTCCAGTCCTTCTGGGATTCTTAAGGAAGATGAGGGTAAACACAGCACAAGGATATTGCCTTTACGTATGTCACAAAGTAGGGCTTTTCTAATTTTCGCTGCCCAGCCAGAAGGACAAGAGCGTGCACACACTTCTATTTCATGCTAATCCTAGAGAGGTTAATTTTGATCTAATCCATTGATTTAAGTAGGCTCTGCTCATTTACACAGGCTGACGGAGAGTCCCTTTCCATCATCTTTTATTTTTCATAGGGAACAGCAGTCCCAGCACATGTGATATGTCTCTGTGCTGTGTAAAAGATTTTTGATGTACTAGTCCCAGTCTGCAGTATAACATAAAACCTGGGGTTTTAATTCATGCTTTCTTGTCTTTTAAACACTAGGTGGTAGTGAGGAATTCTCAAAATGGTAAGAATGTCATTATTTCTTAGGATTTTCCTATTTGCTAAAAAATTCTAATATATTTACTTTCCCACTACACTTTTCTAAAAAACATTCAAAATATTCAGCAGGTTATCAGTTCAAGCTCCAACTAATTTGTTTGCAATGCACAGAAAGCATTAGAAATCTTGTTGTTAGAGAGATTATTTACCATTACTTAGCAGCTTCCTTTGCTAACTTTGCCTGATGTTTTTAATTTTGAAACCTAGTTTTCACTCACTTAAACCTGGCAAAAATTTAACTTTGTGGTCTGACATTTCTCTGGCTGGGTATCTGCCCAAAGCATGAATGATTTGATTACTGGGAATGCATGAGGCAAAATACAGGCATAAGAAGCAGGAAAGCAAGTTTACAGGCTTGTCACTGAGGATCTGTAGTTTTGGGAAAATGACTTGCAAAAATATATTTCCATTGAATTATTCCCATGATGTTTATTCATGTACTTATCATGGTATATTATCATGAATGCAATAAAAATCATGTAATTATAGATGCTTGAGGGACCTGAAGTAAAACTGTCTAGACTACTTTGTCATTTTCCAGTTGTGAAGTTGTGAAGGTACCTACTTGGCCACAAAACATAACAAAAAAAATCAGGACTTTAAAACAAACAAACAAACAAACAAACAAACAAAAACTTTTGAGCAAAGGTAAGGAAAGCAGCTGTCCTGGGTATTTGGTTCAAAAAGTGGAGTACAAAGCCTAAAAGTAAAATAGTGAAAATCTGTAGGCAGCTAAATTGCCATGTTCAAGTCCCAGAGTCACGTTATCATTTAATCCCTTTGAATTTTCACCTTCTGGAATAGTTTATTATTATTATTATTTTCTTCCAGAAGAATTGCATATTTAGGACTAGATTATTCTGTTTCCATGCAGTATAGCATATTTTCATAGTTTAGGAATTACAGCATAGGTGTGTTGCCCCAGGAAAACATCTAGAGCAAGAACAAATTAGATTCTTAAACAGAATGTACTCAGTAAATCAATCTCAATGAAGTACGCACTTATCAATGCCCCTATAGACAAATAAAATTAGAATACTTTTTTTTTTCTTTTTTTTTCTTTTTTTTAAGCCTGGCAGTCCAGGCATGTACATTTTCAGTTGGAAGGTAATAAATGTTTGGGACTGTCTGCATGGCAGGATTTCTTAGGGAAAAATACTAGGGTTATTCTAAAAGCAGGTTGATGCTATACTGAGAGAAGGAAATTTTTCAAGAGGTTGCCTAGTTTACATCAAAAAGACCTTCTTACATTTCTCATGCCTTTTATCATGCTCAACAAAATTACGGTTCAGTTGCATCTTGCCTGACAGTTAAGATACATAAAATGCCCATTTTGTTCAAATGAATGGCAGTAACCTTTATTTTGAATGAATAGCTAGTCCTCCAGAGGAAATGAAGCATTGTCTCTGCGTTCCTCTGTGTTAACTCTCCATCCATTATGGCTGAGTAACAGTCATATTTTTTTTCCTTTTCTTTTTGCCAACTTTAGTTCCAGTCTCTGTAAGTGATCACTGTATGGTTCATTAAGTATTTGTACATACAAGCTGATGCTTTGGCAGTTATTTTTATGATCTGGAAGTGATGGTATCTGGCCAAATTTCTTGTACTGCTTTGCTCAAAGTATGTTTTCCCATGATAGTGTTGTGTGAAATGACACTATATTGGCTATTCTACATGAAGAACATTTCGAAAATGAACTTTCTTTTCTGAGTTCTCAAAATTATGCTGAATTGTTGCAGAAAATGATGAAAATTGTGAAGCTAAATGTGGTTTTGATTTATTTCTGCCATCCCCAAACTACATGAATTTCATCATGTATATGCCATAATATATAAAAATGGAATGGGTGGAATCGTATTTTTTTCTGTGCATTTTTTTATGTATTTATTTATTTATTTTGAGTTGAACTATGGTTAAAATTAAAGCAACTTTGTAGGCAGAAATGTAGAGCATTTGGGAATATGTAACTAGCAGTCATAACAAATATGAGCATTTCCATCATGTGATTAAGTTTAAACATGCAAATGGACTTGCTGTCTTTATTGGTGAGCCTCTGTGGAAGTATTTAGAGAGGAAAAATATGAAAGTATTGAAGGATATTTTTTTAACCTTTATGGTAAAGACCACCAGCACAAATTTTCTCTACAGCTTTCTGTGATGGAGTGCTCAGAGTTTCACCATTCTCTTCAGAGGAATCAAGACTTCTGTATATAACATTATACGTTACTCTCACATAATGTAGTTGTTTCCCTGCTCAGTGGACCTATGCCAATAGAACTTGCAGCTGCTATTGGCAAAGTAGTCCGCTGTCCTAGACAATAATGACTGAGGGATGTTTTTGCTCTAGTGCAGAAATTGAGGGATTTCACTAACCTCTGGGGTTTTGAGGTTGTTCTGGTTTTCCACCATAAAGTCATCCTAACATTTTTATTTTTTTTTTTAATAATTTAAATACCTGTAGAGGTAGAAGGATGCTAAAGCCCATTCTTGTCTAGTGCTTAGGTATGGACAAGAACTGTGAGTGCAGAACTAGGACAGAGATCTAGATGCTCATCAGCCCAGCTGGGGGACTGCTTGAACGCTCATCCCTTCCTCAGCTTTTCACCAATGTGTCTGGCCAGTTGCTGACAGTTCCTTTCTGTGGTATATAGATGGTTGTTACCAGAGCCAGAAGCTCTGCTTGAGCAAATTGGCCCTATTATTTAATGTATACTTAGTGTGGATCTGTGTGGATATCACTAAGGAAGCCTCTGAGGTGGCTTGAATCCCTGAACGACTCATTATGCTTTTTCAGCATGCTCTTAGTTTGGAAGCACTACGCCACAGCTTTGGCCCAAGGAACTACAGAATTTAGGACTACATTGATGTGAAGATCACTTCCTTAAAAGCATTTCAGTGAATTAAATGTGTTGGTCCTAGTTGCAAACATGTGGGCAGGAGCCAGAATCTTCTAAAAGGTTTATCATTTCAGGTATTCAAAGAAAACGAAAAGAAAAATAAAAGTCTTAAACTATTATACTCATGCATTTGAAAATCGTGTCTAGTCCGCTGAAAACTTTCATTGATGTTAATCAGGACCCTGTCTTTTTATGTTCAGGAAATACATAAACCAATATATTTTTTCTTGCTTGTTAAGTTATTGCTTATGAAATATTAATTGCTTTTGCCATGCATTGGTATTTGAGGGTTTGGTGCTACGTAAGGTACGTCATTTGAATAGTTACTTCTGGTCTATTGTTCAGAGTACTGGAAATGCATTGAAACAGTCCACTCTCAATTTGACAGATGGAGTTCATGAGACTAATTAACAGAAGATATTTGATTGAAATAAAGACACAGTTAGGATGACGTCTTGCATAGATGGAAAAGCCTGAATTTCCATGGTCTCCGGCTTCTGGACCTTCTAACTATGTTTCATTTTTCTCTAAACTTAGTTAACATGTTAGTACACAAAGTGCTATTTTTATAGGTCATGACAGTAAGCGTTTCTGAAGTGAAAAAGCAAAAAGAAGGTTAATGTTGCACAGAACTGGGAGCTGTTCCCAATGCTTGAAGATACTAATCCTGTGGGCAGAAAAGCTTGGAACCCTGGAGAAGAAAACACGGAGGATACTTCTCTGGAACTCACTGTTTTCCATTTCCTGAAAGTCCTAATTTCTAACGAAAGGTAGTGCCTTTTCCTTGTTATGTTTGATTACTTCTGGAAGCGGGGAGTCTTTTAGAGTCTGTAGCCTCTAAAAATCATGTGAGAAATCTAGTCTTTTTCATCCTACTTCAGTAAAACCAGTATATACAAGTGCAAAATGAATGCATTTCATGTGACTCTCTGTGCATAGGTAGACATAAACTTATCAATCTTCACTTATGTTAATGTCTTCCAAATCTGAATCAGGATACTGATCCGTTTCTGAGATCCCTGAACAGCATTTTCTTGACTGTAAAACAGCTTGAGATATGTATCATCTTTGTCCTGAAAACGTACAACATAAGGCAAACTGACAGCCGTTGCTTCTGTACCAGCAAAGCACAGTGGATTATAATTCTGAGGCTGTCTGGCCTAACACCTCTACGAAAGAACTCAGTTCCCAGGTTGCAAAGGCCATGCTTCTGGAGGAGAAGAAAGGTCTTCTCACTCTGGAAGTAACAATAAGTAATGGAGTCATTGTTTCACTGAGGTTAATAAGCTCTTTATGCCACGAAAGGCAAATCTGCATCCTTATTTGCTGGGCTCTGAAGGGCCTGGCTTGAAAACAGTGCCGTAACTCTTGATTTGGACTGCTATGACTCGGAGGAAGTTCTCCAGTGACTTCTTGTATTGGCAGGTTCCCTCAGTTCTTCACTTGTTCTCCTGAATAAATTCAGACTTAATCATTTTTGAATGTAACATCTTCCTCCCACTTTCTCACCCCTGGGCTGCTTGGTGTGCACAGGCAGAGGAAGGACCATCTTTTCAGCACTGCAGCTCTTTGGACATAGTTTAATAAGCTGAGACAACGTGGTCCAGCTCAAACTGACTCTGGTTTTGTGGTGGCAGGGGGAAAGAGTCCTAGTGAACTGGCAACAAGATTCACGCGTAGCTGGGGACGCAGAGGCTTGGAGCTGTGGAGAACTGAGCTGTAGTTATAGCAACAGATTGCTCCTCCATGGGTTGAGACTTTCCACATGATGTATCTGAGTTACTGGCTGCTGTGTTTGCTGTTGCCATCTGTTGTGCTCCCCGTGTAGCTGGTACTGTATCTGTAAGCAAGCATCCATTGCTGTGGCAAGGAGGTTACATGCAGTCAGGTATTGCTTATGATGGAACGCCTACAGGGATTTTGGCACCTGGTGGAGCAAGCTCAAGGTTATGATAGTTTCTCCCTCGGAATAATGTAATCAGGTGCAATACCCTCTGCCAAAGAGTGTCCTGAGCTCTGGGAAATGAAATTGATGGTCATTTTTAGCAACCAGGATGGCTGTTTTCTGGCCGTATGGTTTGGATTCTGGGACCTAAGTGTGTTAGACACTAATTCCTATTGGAAACCTGAACCTGGACGACGTGAATTTTTCACCCCCTTTAAACCAGAAAGCCCTTGTACAGCAAAGACCAGGTCAAATGAAAAGCAGCAATTAATTGATTTTGTGGATTGAGGGCCAAATGAATTATCTGGCTCTTCTGGCCTTTATTTGTCATAGATACTCTGTTTGAGTTTGTTTGTTTGTTTTAATAAGATACTCTAAATCTTTTATTCTTTTATTATTATTATTATTTATTTATTATTTTTTTCCTGCCTTACCTTTGTCCCCTTTATTTGTATTACTCCGAAAACTGAATAAACCAAATATCTATTGCCAATGATGTGGCAAGAGGCAGTTGTGTACAACAGAGATCCTGGAAGTTATACTTTTGAGTATGCAGGTCTAAGAAATAGCCTGCTTTGCTAGTAAACCATTTCACTTTTGTATGTCTCATCAGCACTGTAAATATAGAACACTTCTTTTCAACCTAACCTGCCATCTGTAGCTGAATTTGAGTAACGACTTACCATAAGGAGTAAGTAATAAATAAATTCGAATCAGCTCTGTTGTTAAGAAATACAACTTTTCAAGTTCCTGCTGTAAAATTTAGAGATTTTTTTCTCTCTCTCTTCTGAATTAGAGACCTGCCAAATTATCATGAAACAATTTGGACAGTCTGAAAGAAGAGCTGTTTTCTGGATAGTATAGTGAAATTTTTAATAATTGAGTGCTTTTCTGTCTACAGAAACTTTTGCTTGTTTATTTTAATAACACAAGTCAAGAGATAAGAGTACAAGCTGTTATCAGAGCTCTGCACATACCAAAATGGCCTGTAGTTTTATGAAGACAAGCATATGAGAACTTCCGTAATGATCACAACAAAAATATGTTGCTCTTACCAAGGCATTTCTCAAATGCAAAATATTTCATGAGTGGTAGCCACTTGGCTTCCCTTCCAAATCAGCAGCCAGTGCCTGAGAAGTCTATGTCTGGTTCCTTATTGGCAAAATCAGCCTGGTTCTAGCAGTCGTCTCAGCCACATGCGTAGGTGCAAACCAGAATTAAGTTAAGTTAAACCAGTAAGTTATGTTGTTTTTTCTTCTTTTATTATCTCCTCTGCATTGGTATGTCTTAAGGTACCGGGGGCTGATAGGAATACAGGTAGATCTAACAGAACTTTTGCTGAGAATTTGGATGAATTACGAAGGGCTAGATGCACCCATGGATGGGGAAGGAGAAAGGGTGTTCAAGGCAAAAAAGTGTTCAAGGCCAGGCTGGATGGGGCTTTGAGCAACCTGATCTAGTGGGAGGTGTCCCTGCCCATGGCAAGGGGATTGGAACTAGGTGATCTTTAAGGTCCCATCCAATCCAAACCATTCTGTGAATCTATGACAAAGAAAACCGTTCTGTTAAGATAAGAGTCAACTGCACTCCATTAAGGTAGGAATATCTGGGGGGATGAAGTTATTTTTCTTAAGCTTATTTAAAGTGTAAAAGAGACGAGCTAGGGACTACTAAATTTATTTGGATCCACTGGGAGCACTGCTGAGTGGCAGAATCTGCCTAGCAGGTTCCTGCAGCTTACAGAGAGCTGTGTTTTCAATGCAGACACTGAAGAGAGGGTAACTACACAGGATGGTCTTTCAGAACTGATTCTTACTAACCTGCAGGAACTGATTAACAGTGAGGACAAGATGAAATTTGGTAATACTTTTCAGCTTTCTCAGGAAGGACAAGGAAGTGGCAGCTACATAAAAACAATGTCCACCCCTTAGTTTTAATTTGAACTGCTGTCTTTCTTGAGGCAATCCATCTGCTTGCTCCGTATACTTTTCTAGAAAGCTTTCCAGAACCTGTCTCATTAACCTGCTGTCACAGCAAATAATTTTTATTCCTTCCTCACATCCAGAACATTTAACATTGATGTAGGATGCAGCAGTGAAGATGAGAAATAATGCGGTTTCTTCTCTGATACTAACCCTACCTCTTTTAGTATACCATAGAGCATATAGCATGCACATTACTTATATGAAAGCATAGAGTTATACTGTCACCTCTCATAACCCTGGTGTTTAGTTAAATGGCTAAATGGGAGCTGTGCCTGAATCTTTTTGGTTCTTGGCTTGGAACATGCCTACCTCAGTGCCAATACTTTGTCCTGATATGTGGAATTTGCACCTCTAGGTATGGTGGATGCACAAAATGTACATGGATAACTCTTGATGCTTACTTGAAAAATGTGCTTGCAACACAGTATTTCGACAAGGAAATGGCTCCCTAGTCATTAAAGAAGTACCATAATTACCAGCATGTGACACTTGGTAGAAATGCGGCAGCTCCTAGGTAACAGAACCACGAGTGAAATTCAAAGCCAGTTACCTGTGGAGAGGTCAGTGACAGTACTAACTCTGTGCCCCCATAAATCTTACTGATTTCCTCACTCAATTCCCACCACCCTTCAAGGAGTTCTGCAGTTCTGTTGCTGCTTTTCTCTTTTTCATCTAAATGCCGAGGGATATGGACAAGAGAGGTGGGATGTGGTCAGTGCTGTATTCTCTGTATTCTAGTAGATTGCAGTTTGGGTTGGGACGTTAGACAGCAGTGTTATCAGCTGTGTGGGCCTGCTCCCACAAAATCTATAGCTCAAGATGACATGGCAAGTTTTTCAAAACTGGACTTTGGCTGAAAAAGGCACAATAAAAAAACTTTATTTTGAATAGAACGGAATGTTTGCTGTATCCCAAGTTATATTTTTCCAACTTGCTTTTTCAGTGAAGTTTTTTGTTAACAAAATATTGCCAGAGCCATCTTTACCCAGCTATTTTTTAGAATATCCACGTAACAAAAATGATCAATTATTTACGTGTTTATAGATTTCACTGCACTGTAATATAACCAAAGATATATTGTGGAATTCTTAGAGGTCTGTTTAATATATAGAAGAAGAATAGGAGTAATTTTTGTTTTGATCCTTCTGGTCTATGTTTTAGATTTTAAAAAAATGGTATCATAAATGGTACAGTGACTGCTATTCTGAAGACACATACAAGGGAAGGAAAGGGCACAAAATACTGAGGAAACAGGAATTTGGGGAATGATGAAGTGACATGACAGCCAGGGAGAGAGGCAGCCAACTAAAAGATTATTTAAAGTTCCCAATTTGAGAAGATTAACATGTTCCCGGTGATACCCTGGAGAAGTAAGAGAAAAATAATGAATGTCTGCATGGATGGCAAAATATGTACCTTCCCCTGCAGGTGTGGAAAGGGTGGACAGGTTTCTGGCAGAATACGGGTAGAAATATAACTTTAAACAGAAATAAAATGGATGAGAAGGGAGTGCCTGGACCGTCTCCAGCTGTGTAGTATTTCTTGGCTTGTGTGTTGTATTCCTCAGGAGAGTCACAGACAGCAAACAGGAGAAGGTAGTGTGATGATCCAAACGTTTAAAGATGATTCAGAGCAAAAATATCAAATTGGTGGAACAACTAGGAAATAGGTGAGAAGGGAAAAAGGAAGGAAAAAAAAAGACCTTATTTAGTAGTTGTGAAGGAGTTCTATACATGTGTCGTGTGTGAAGAACAGGCCTTGATGGTAACAACATGAAAGATGTCCCTGACCATGGCAGGGTTTTGGACTAGATGAACTTTAAAGGTCCCTTCCAATTCAAACTGTTCTATGCTTCTATGACTCTATGATTTTGCTGTAAGCAGGTTTCTAGCTCCTCTTCCATAAATAGTTCATAGACTAGTGCTCTGAAGGTCATCCTCCTTGAAGTGTTGGACTCAGAAATAATTACATTCAGGTATGTAAGGGAAAGTTATTCTGGGTCCTCTGAACTGTTAGAACAAATCATTCCGCTTCCAAAACCTGAATGTATTGTATTCACATGCCTACTTTTTATTTATTGTCACACCTAACATAATGAAAGCATAGACTTGGGATTTTATCACTATCGTGCTAATAATTAAACATTTTTTCCTGAACTTAACATAGCTTTTGACCAAAGTCAGAAAATTACAATCACACACACCCCTCAATATCCACTTTGTATTAAATATCACTTATTTTAGTATAGAGTCTGCAGAAGAGAGTGATACTGTACACTTGTTTTGATTAAAAGATGGAATAATGCAACAGGCTTCTTCTAACACACTGAATCTGCACCAAGAAAAGAGAGGAGTTTTTTTTTTGTTTGTTTTTGTTTTTTTTTTTCACAAAGTGATGCAATTCTGTTTCTTTAATGTCAACCCCACTTTGAGCTTTCTAACTGCATCTTGGTATTCCTGGTGAAAAATGACTAGTTTCACATGCTGAAGATGATGGAAATTGGAAGATCTCATCACCTTTTGAGTTCCAGAATTTTCTTACAGATTTCTAAAAATAACAATTGCTTCATGTGTATTTTCCATGTCTGGTAAGAGCTTAAAGTAACATGAGTACTCCTTTTGAGAACTTTGCTGTGTTGATACGGTGCTTTATTTTACCATTTCATCATTGATTTCCTCATTTCCCTCAGGCTGTGATATACAGATATCTTCACTGTAACAATGAGCCATAATTCATACAAAACTGTTTCAAGCTCTTAATCTTACCGTGTAGCAAAATTGGCCAGAGCCCAGCTCAGAGGGATGTTAAACAGCCTGCATCGCTCCATTTATCAGGGTAGCTCAGCCCCCTTGAAATGAGTCACTTCATTCCAGAGGGCCCTTGAGCCAGGGACAACTATTAAATTTAAGATCTTTTCTGAAATCCTGTCAAAGTAAGCCTCATGCCCCAACCCTGAGCAGCTGTGTCTACCAGAATATTTCAGGACCAGACCCTAAAACAGCTTGCCATCACAGTATTTTTAAGAGTATAGTAGCAAAGTAATTTTATAATAGGAGTATTGAAACACGTATTTATTGTTTTGACGGACGAGGGCAGGGGTATTTCAAGGTGGTGTATGAGAGTTATATATTCTTCTGAAATTCCTAACTAACTTTTTGGTATCAGGAGCAGATTTTGTGAGTCTTCTGTCCCAGTTTATTCAAACAGATGGACAAGGAAGGATAGTGGGTACATGTGAGAGAGCAGAGATCATAACCTAGGGGCAAGATCTTTACAGAATAGACTAAGAATTATTAATGTGTGGACTCTTTTTTGCCTTAAATGATTTCTGAAATCTGAGCTCTTTGGATAATGTAGTTATGAGAAGCTACTGACACACCATGCAATCCTTCCTGCCCCCTCCTCGAACTGTTTTATAAATCTGTTTTATAAAAACAGATTAAAAACTGTTTTATAAAACTGTTTTATATTTTAAAAAATGGCAGTTTGATCAATATCAAGGTTTTTCACAGAGATATTCATTCCAATTTCAACTGGAGTTTTGAAGAGGGAGCGTCATGGTTTTGGTTAGGATAGAGTTAATTTTCTTCACAGAGGCTCATGTAAAGCAGTGCTTTGGATTTTGTGATCAAAATGGTGGTGATAACACTATTGTTTTTAGTCTTCCCAATAAACCTTTACACTGATGAGCCCTGCTTTCCTGGAAGTGGCTGAATATCTGCCTGCCACCAGGAAGTCGTGAATGAATTCCCTGTTTTGCTCTGTTTATACACACAGCTTTTGTTTTAGCTAGTCAACTGTCCTTATCTCAGCCCATGAGTTCTCACACTTTAACCTTTCTGATTCTCTCCTCCATTCTGCCTGGGGGAAGTGAACGAGTGGCTGTGCAGTACTTAGCTGCCTAGCGGATTAAACCACAACAGAGAGAATTTCAAATAAATTGTTCTGATGTTCCTGCTTCAGTTGACTGATAGCAGGCTGTTGGTTTTCTTTGAGAAGCATGAGGCATTTTGATAAGGTAAGAGGCTTAAACTTTATCATTCCAAGTAATTTTATTTGTACTCTAATACTAACATTTATTTTCACAACATATTACATTTCATGGATACTGTTGAACACTTAAATATGGTTTCAGACCTAAACTGACCGAGGCAATCAAATCAAATCATATCAAATACCAAATAAAGTGAAACATTTTCACATTTTTAAAACAAATTAAGTCAACATTGTCTAAGTTATTTTTTTTTTAATTGGTCCCAACTGGAAATATGTTTCAGTTTTTATTGGGCAGCATATTTTCAATCATTTAGGTATCACTTCTGATTCAAATTGAGACTCACCAAGACCGTAGTCAGTCTGTGGCAGTCATAAACTGGCAGGCTATCACCTGTATCAGACCATCTAGGAAAATAAACAAACAAACAAACAAACAAATAAATAAATATTCATTTTAATGTTTAGCCTTCTTTTTGTACCCTATAAGCCAGGCTATCATTTATATTTCTACTCCTTGTTGCAGTGAACACATAGCCACAACCTCTTGCATGCATTGCAATATCTGACCTGTTGCTAATTGAACTTGAATAGGCAAGTTTTTTGTCTGACTGACACTGGAAATGGATTCAGAACAACTGAACCTGATGGTTTTCCCTCACATAACAATATCCATTTCAAGGACAGAGTCAGAAAACCTAATGCTTTGCCAATGTTATGTAACTATCCCATGACTCAGATAACAATGGTCAGCCATATCAGTAGAGCAGAAAAGCAACCACAGATGAAGGGTTGCATTTGAGAGGTGTCATCTAAAATCACTGTTAGAGACATGAACTTAACTCTAGGAAAAATCTCAACAGTGTGAATTCCATTTTAATTTTGACACTTCTTCCTCTCTTGTTTCTTCATCCACAGTTCCACTGTTTTGTAACCATATTCCGTGCCCTACTTTGGAAAGAACCAAAGCTTTTTTCCAGTACTGGGGCTCCCCAGTACAAGAGGGACATAGAACTACTGGGGTGAGTTCAGAGGAGGGCTGCTAAGATGATTAGGGGACGGCCATTCTGTGATACTGTGATTTTAAGTTCTTACTGGAAACTTTGTACTTCATTTTTACCCAATTTTACTGAATCTTATATTCATTATTTTACTCACACCTTCAATCATATTTGTCTTTTACCTCTTCTTGTCTCCTAGGATAATATATTTACAAGATGACAATCACTTGTACTCTGATTATTGCCTCCTTGATACACCACAAATGCAACATGTTCATTGTATTTCAAATATTAAAGCATTCTTTGTAGTAAAATGTTGCAGTTTTGAGTAACTTCTATAACAACTTGAGTAACAAATGAGTTTTGAGTAACTTCTTTTAAAACAATAAAAAGAAGAATGGCTCTGGTGAGTCAGACCATCTCACCTCCTCTCTTTGACAGGGGTCAAATGCTTGGGATCACAAAACAGGTGAGGCTTCTCCATGTACATCTTCCATCTTCCCACAGCCCATGGCTTACAAAACCCATACATCAAACATTGCTTCCAGCATGTGGGTTTTATTAGTCCTCAGTAACATTTTCTCCATTCATTTTTTCTTGAATTCTTCTTTGTATTATATTCTCTATCTCAACAATATCCTGTGATAGGGAGTTTCCTGGGTTAACTATATGCTGTATGAAACAGTATTCCCTGCAAATTTAATTTGCTTCAGCATAGCTCTTCTGTTCCGAGACAAAATGAATAATTGTTCACAATTCACCATCCTCATGTTGCTCATAATTTTACATAACATCTGTCACATACCTGTTCAATTGGTTTCCAAAGTACAGTGTCCTGTCTGTTTAATTTCTTCTCAGAGAGGAGCCATTCCATCTATTAGATTTTTTTTTTTTCTTTAATTTTTCCACTAAGTGAGAGTTAGGAAAACAAATGTTAATTAGTCTGTTATTCTAGATTTAAGAAGACAAGAAGACTGAAGAAAAAAAAAAAAAAAAAAAAAAAAAAAAGTTGCTGCATATAGACCGTGTGATTTGAAAGTAGCTGAGGCGTAGCTAAAATGAATAGGTCAGCAAAGTAACCTACAGATGTAAATTCAAGGTGGGTGAATGAAATCTTTGTGAATTACACTACTGAAAACAATGTTTTAGCAGTATTTTAAAAGTGACTTGGCTTTGATTTAGTCTTGAAGTTAACAGGAACAGCAAGCAGCAGGCCAGTGTCACGGGTGCTTTTGAAAATACCCGTCCCCTGGACACTGCTATACTCTGAGCTCCTCTAGCTGGCTTATTCTGGATGTTGAATGCAACAAGTAAAACAGAAAATGCTCACTCAGCAGAGCCAAACTGTTGATTTGATGTATTTTGCATAAAAGTATAACATAATGCTTTCACAAAGTTCCATATACAACAAATACAGTGTCACACTGACATGCAGAAAGTAGACCGAAAAGAGATTTCTGTGGTGAAACATTTAATTATAGAGAACAGGCATCTGAACTTTGAAAACCTTTTGTGAGCCCAAGCCATATTTTGTTCCTACTCTGGGCAATAGATGTAGTATTTATTTTTCCTCCTTTTCTCTTCTAAAGTTTTTTGGTTGGTTGGTTGGTTGGTTGTTTTTTTTTCCTTCAGATTTTGTACGTAGGGCTTCTAAATCATGGAAATTGCCACAGCTAAGGAAAAGTTTATGCCTGTGTTCCTGAGCAAGACAGAAGTGAGAGTTGCTCTGTAGGTGGTATCATTTGAAGCAATGGCTTCTGCAAGAGGGTCTGAAAAAGGCCAAGTTTGGATGTTAACAGGTAGGGGAAGGAGAAGTTTGAGCACAATTAGGTGAGAACATGGAAGAAATTTAAGCCGGGAAGGTCAGAATGCACCTGGGGAGTTGACAAGTCCCCACTGAAGCTGTCTTCCCTCCTTGCCTCCCATGCTTGCATGTGTGTGCTGTTGCAGAAGGGAATGCTAGATACACAGGAGATCTCTGGGTTAAGTATCACCTTCAAGGACAGAGGCCTTAAAAACAGCTGTGGTCACACCATAATTGAAGTCTGAACTCAGAGACAGAACATATGGTTTATTCCAAAGAAATACTGCTACACAGTCATTCATATTGTTTAAAAGGCACAAACGTAGTGGCCATGGAAGCGAGCCGTCTAAGTTCTGCTAGAAAAAGCTCAAAATGAAGACAGGACTGATTACATGGGACCGGGGTAATCCATAATGTTTTATAATATTAAAATATTGCTACAGAACTAGACAAGTGCAAATTGATACAGAACTGCACTGTCTTTGCCTAGACTGAGAAGTACCAAATATTTAAAATAGTTGCTGATATTTCCTTAATTTTAATCAATTTTAAGCATGTGGGTAAAGTCTTATGTTTGTTGTTTTCTTTCCTAAACAAAATTTGAGCCCATACTTTGATATATGCTGTTAGAATAAAGTCTCAGAGTTCTACAACAAAACAAAGCCTTAAAGCCTAAAGGTTGTTTGAAATTCAGATGAAGAGGGTGTATAATATACTTACATAAGCAAAGTCATCAGCAGATTGAATTCAGCCTACAGCTGAATTCCCTTCCAGCAGTGCCTGAGGTGCTTAGAAACACAGAAGTTGACAGTAATCAGAATATTTTATTCCGTGTTTTGAGAAAGGTCCTAAATCTACATCTGACAACAATTTGGGGAAATTTTTTGTACTTTTTTTTTTTTCTTTAAGTATAGACATAACACATTTACACACCACTTTTCTCTTTCATTAAATATTGTTTCTCCCTTTTGTATCTTCCTTTTTCTCCCTGATCCAATAAAGTAGGGGAATAGAACACAAAAATCAGAGAACTGGAATTTCTGCGTGATGGGGAAATGAAGTCAGAACAGTTGCAATACTTTTATATATCTTGCTCAGAAATTCCTCCATTAAAATGACATTGAAGTGTGTTTTTTTTTCTTCCAACAGTTTATTTTTCGTAATAGAAATGCTGTTGACTAGTCCCAACTTTAATCTGAGTGTCCCACTTGAAGAGAGACAAAATTGCCCCGCGGCAGAGGAGGCTGACCCAGAAAAGATAAATCAATAAGGGGGTGGTTGTAAGCAGTAAATGACACCCACAATTGAAAAGGGCCATAAAACTGTTCTTATGACTCTATGACAGGGGAAAAAAAAAAAAAAAAAGAAAAAAAAAAAAGTTGAGGGAAGGCTGCTTTGCTAAGAAATGAAGAATGGAGTAGTTCTGGAAATGTTACGGATCTGAAATGAGTTTGTGGACATTACTACTAAAGCAGCCTATGCAAAGAAATATGTGCAAAATAGAAGCATGAACAGCTCTAACCTGACTAGGACATATATGGCTGGGCTTCCTATAACAACAACAACAACAAAAAGAGTATGCAAGGCCAGTTGCATACACAGGACGTGCTCACAGGATGGAGAATGGCTACTGCTTGTTTTTTGATTGCATTTGCACTCAATTAGCCACAGAATTGCTCTTGATCCTGTGCTCTGACACTTAGCCTTGGCATAGCAAAGCAAGCAGTAGTCCCCAGGATAAGCTCCCTTCACATGCATCCTGGGCTGGTCCTTAGTGTTAATTGCAATTCAGTGGGATGTCACTGCAGGACCTGCAATAACAGGAACTTCTCACAGGCCACGTCAAACTCTGAAACAGCAACAACAAGGATTATAATAATAATAGTAATAGACTAGTCGCTTTCAGAATGATGCACGTCTAACTCACTAGAATCTGTAGGTTCTGAAAGTCTTAGAAATGAAACCAGAAAAAAAAAAAAATCAGGGAAGTGATCTTGTACTTCCAGAGAGGCTGGAATTCAGCTGCCTGGCTCAGGATTCCAATTCTGCTCTTGTAATATAACGAGAAATGTTTGTAATGCAAATCACTCACTAAGAAAAGTGGATGATCCGCTTTCCTCAAGCAACAAATCCTGGCATAATCTTTCATGCGCCATAAAATCCATTTTTTTCAAGCATTTGAAGCATTTGTGCCTCCATGTACTAAGCTGACAAGAAGTCATAAGGCAGGACTTAAAAAGTGTTCCATGTGGGATGGCACAAAAAGAAAAGAAAAAAATGTTAAAATGTGCATTTATTTTATTAGGTATCCTTATAGCTCTTAGCAATGAGGTTACTGCTTCATTCTGTACTTTCTAGTACTAAGGAATTGTTTCCAATGCTTTCCAAACATTTGTTTCCAAACATTTATGGAAAAATTCAAAGAACATGCAACATCCAATAAAATTCTGGTCTTTTTTTTTTTTTTTTCACTTCCTTTGGTAAAAATTCCCTATTAGTTTTATGTACAGACACAAAGAAAAATAATAATATCTTGTGATCCTGTAATGAGGGAGCCTGTACACTGTAATTCAGATAAAATAATAGCACACCAAGGTTCTTTCAAAAACAACAGCCTCATGCTCAAAATGTTGCATCCCATATAAATCTCACATCAGAATAAACTGTCAAGGAGGCATAGTTCTAATGAAAAAGCAAGCATTTTTCCCAGAGTATTGATTATTTTACCAGATCAATAAGGTAAAAAATAGCTCCTCTAGAAAATAATAGCATGCTAAAGAAGGAAAGTTTTGCTTCTAGCAAGGATGCATGAATAAAGGAAGAAACACATAGTATCTTCACGGGCATGTGTATAATAATAGCCTAAGAACAGAGGACATATCTAAATGCAACAGAAGGGTGACCAATTATTATTGAAGAAAGCCCAAAGTGTATCCAGGAATATAATTTTGATACGTGAGAGCTGTGACTGGAAAACATGAATAAGCTAGAACAAAGAGGAGCACTGCATGAAGTACACAGGATATGAGAAATGCACTTTTAATTTTATTTTATTTTTACTACATCTTTATTTGGGCTTGTAAAAGCTAGTGTAGATGTGGAAATAAGTAATATTGTATTATCTCAAGAGCCTCATGTAAAATTGTTAAGTCCTCCTATGATATTGAAGTAGTTCAAAAAATGATGTTTTTTTCTTTTTGAGTTCCTTTGCTCCAAGGGTTTCTAGCAGCAAATATAATCAGTTAATCATTTGGTTTATAGGAGTATCCTGATGGGATGAGAGGGTCCTTATTTTGTTGTTTTCGTGTATGTGTTATGAAAGGCAAAAACTTACAGATATCTCCCATTACATTCATGTTCTGTCTAGAAAAAAAAAAAAAAAAAAAAAAAAAAAAAAAAA
>NC_048896.1:39680328-39735628 GCF_011077185.1 Oxyura jamaicensis | reverse complement strand
AAAAAAAAAAAAAAAAAAAAAAAAAAAAAAAGATTATCAAGAGTTTCTTTTATATATTGTTTCAAATCTTTCTCAGAAAGGACAGATCCCTGAAGAATTGATATCAGCAATATCTTCAGAAGCATAATTAGTCATTCGTATCATCTTTCTTGTAGTTGCTCAAATTCTTGAACTAAATTGGCCTGAAATACAAGTGTTTGAGCTAATCTCTCTGTTCAAGACTTTTGCTTTTAGAAAGGACTCAGGGACATTTGCGCCTGCTTTGCTCAGCACAGTGGTCTAGAAAATTTTGTATGTGTGTGTGTAAGCACCTCCTGCTTTTGCAAAACCTGAATTTCTCTTTTGTCAGTTCAAGTAAATATTGACATTTTAAAGAACTTACTAGTTAGTACCCTCTGGCAGCCGACATCTTCTGAGCGTACTTGCATTTGCTATCATATCTGACGCTCTCTGCAGGAGTGTGTGCTGTCAGTGTGTGCTGCCTTACTACCCATACGTTAATCAAATGGAGAACAAACGCATGCGTGTTGTCTTCACATCTGGGGCAGCGTGGAAGCTGTGGAAAGCAAGTAAGTCTATGCTGAAGGAGGAGTGCCAAGGAAATTCAGATGTCCCTTGCACAACCTTCAATTTGATGCATTTCTGACAGTGTTGCTGCAGCTCATTCTGGTGTTCTGAGCTAGATGCATAATGTTGCTTGCTCAGCTGCTCCAGTCTTGTTATGCAGACAGAATAATCTGAAATCTCTGAACCTTTGTGAGGGAAGAATATAGTTTCAGGTCTTGTGGAATGCCCTGAATGTGTTGTTAATTCACTGCTAAATATCCCCACTTCTCTGCCTTGCCCCATCTTCTGTGCTTAAGCAGCACTGGATGCCAGTCTTTTCCAGTCTCTGTTCATGCCGAGGAGTTCAGTTTGTTGGAACATCCTGATAGATGTGTGTTTATCCTAGCTGCTTAGAGATTGTTCCTCACAGCTTTCTCCCACCATCTGTCATCCTGTGGGACCCAGTAGGTCGGGTTGATAGTTGGACTTGACAATCTCCATGGTCTTTACAGCCCAGGTGATTCCATGTTTCTATAAATTATCTGGTTTTAGTTATAGAGCCATGGAGATCCTCAGCTGGATGAGAAATGATGGTGTGGGTTGTGCTAACTCCACAGTACTGTAAAGATTCTTTATAGTCATTGCAAAACCCCTTGCCGTGGGGTATGTGTGATAAGTGCTAAAAAGGGTTGCTTGCACGTAACAATAGGCCACATAATCTTCCAGAAGGTCAAAGTGATTCCTATTAGACTGATATAAAGATGAACAATAGTAAACAAAATCAAAATAATAATAATAATAATAAAAATAAAAATAAATGAAAGAAGGAGAAGCACATGTCACTTAAGGAAGTAGTATATGTTTTGCATTTTGAGGTTGTGAATTATAAAAAAGAAAAAAAAATGATTGTCAGGCAGAATGTAAATACAGAATAATATGGCTGTTAAGGATTCAAAACTAGTGCATTTTTGGCTTCTGTACTGTATGCAGTTCAGGACATCTAGAAAGTGAGGTATGGCATCTATTTACTGCTTGGTTCGTAGGCACATGCAGGAAAACTTTAACATTATTATTGACTTCTGATGAAAAATACGTATCAAAGCTGTTTTCTTTTTTCTAATTTATTTTCATCCTTCTCATCTTAGACCTGTGATTTGCTCCTGTTCCCCAGCTGTCCATCAGCAACTGCAGGAGCTCCTCATATCTGTCGAGCCCCAGCAGTGACTACAGTTAGGATGTTCTTTTTTCTGCTGCAGAAAAAATAAAAATAAAAATAAATCAAATTCTTAAGGCTGCCTGGATCTTTTTTATTCTTTATTCTTTCTGATATATTTTTAATAACTGATTTAACTGTTATATATAATAATAATAATAATAAAAACATACAAATGAACAAAATAAACAAAAAGAAATGTCCATTTATTCTCACACCTTTTTTAATACCACTGTCTATTTCAGGGGAAGCACTAGATACCAAATCACTGAGATACTGAGATCCCTGTATTATTGATTTAGTATCTGGTCTCTTAAAGGCTGAAAAGCATCCAAATCTCGTTGACTATATGTACCTGTAGGGTGGTTACGTCTTCAAAGACTTTCAGAGCCTGCAGAATTAGGCTTTCAAGATTTACAATATTTTAAGAGAACTTGAACTGAGAACCCTACACCCTATGCTTTTGAAAGCCATCTAGTTTTTGTTGTTGTTGTTGTTTTGTTTTTGTTTTTTTGTTTCTTTAAAGATTTGCCCTCAGATGTAAGAACTGAGGGCTTTTGCCTCAACTGGTACATAGCTCTCTCGGTGCATTATTGTCTCACTTAAAATATATTTATATCTGGTGAATGTTATACTTACATCCTTAATATTTTATAGAGTGAACTGTTAATCTACTTGTATTGATTGCACCCCCATTTAATCAGGATGCAAGAAACAGATGCTGTAAATATGACTGCATAAATAGTCAATTTTTTTAAATGGCTCATTCACAGAGATTGGAGATTACTGGTTACATGCTCTTTCTCTCGGTGAAAAAATCTGCTGTTTTGGAGGAAAGCTCTTTATATCGGTGCTGCTTAGGCAAAAGGTAAACCTAGCTGAATAGTTTATTGCAAGGAGTATTAGTTATGAATTTATTTCTATTTTCTGTTTACAAATCATTCTTGAAATGACGTGATTCTTTCTGTGAATGAAAATTGTCAGCCTACAGGTTATTTTAACTAGCTATTTGCATGATTCCTTTTGGGTGTGAGGAAAGCTACATCTGTATGTAGTTTTATTCAATAGCTTGTTTTCTAGGGGTTTTTGGTTGCCAAACCCTTGTGGAACACCAGTGGAACACCGGTGGTGATCCCTAGGGATCGGTGTTGGGGCCCATCCTCTTTAATATCTTTATTGATGGTTTGGATGAGGGAATTGAGTGCACCCTCAGTAAGTTTGCAGATGACACCAAGCTGGGGGGAAGTATTGATCTGCTGGAGGGTAGGCAGGCCCTGCAGAGGGACCTGGACAGGATGGGTCGATGGGCAGAGGCCAATGGGATGAGGTTCAACGAGGCCAAGTGCTGGGTCCTGCACTTTGGCCACAAAAACCCCATGCAGGGCTACAAGGAATACTTGATGGCCTTCAAAGGCATGCCAAGAAGTCACTGAGGTTGGGAAAAACTGACAAAGCATTGGAAACACACAATGGCTTTGTTGCCCAGGAGTGTAAAGACGACTGAATATACTCTTTCAAATAAACTTGTAAATTATAAATAAATAAATAAAAATATTGAGAGAACCAGGAATTGCAACTATTTATCCAAAGTGGCAAACCTATTTGTGTTAAATACAAACCGAGTATCAATTCACAAGAGATCTGTTTTTTCCCTGTGTGGAAGGTGCGTTTGGGATGTTGGACAGCTGAACAAATTCACACAACAGACTTCAGGGAATGGAGGGAGAGAGGAGATGATACTTAAGGCTAGAGACAGTATCTGTGACATGTTGTTTGTCATCTCTGTCACTGCCAAAAGAGTGTGATGGGAATAAAGAGACGCGTTACAGAAACACATGGTATTACATATTCTGCTGGAATGGCAATGATAGGGAGTTTGCAAATGGCAATGCCAAATGTGTTGTGAAAATACAGTTTGTTTTGTTTTTATGTGGCCTTTTATGAGTTTTTGCCGACTCATGGGTTTCCTTGTCTGAGGAGTTTTACAACTTTCTCTCTGAGATATAGATTTGATATTTGATACACAGATTTGAGTTACTCTAAGAATTTGCAGTCTCAATCACTGGCTTGCACTGAGAAGGGAAAAAAAGCTTTATTTATCAATGTAATGATAGCTTAGGAGTTTTCCATCCTGTCCTCAATTGTTCTGTTATAGTTTAATATTTCATGTATTTATAGATCCAAAAAACCTACAAGTGGCCTTTATGATCCCGTAATTGCATCTCCAGCACTTGGTTCCTGAATTTTCACCTAAAGATTCATTGGTCAGGTACTGGGTGCCAATGTGCAAAACCACAGGCAAACATGGGATAAAGCCTTCATGCTGAGGACCATAGGATGGATCAAGAAGAGAAATACAGAAGGGGTGATTGAAGAGCAGATAAATGTAGTTGAGTCATGCATTTTTTTCTATGTATTTATAGTTTGTCCTGTTTTGTTTTGTTTTTGAGTATTTACCTAAACATCACCTCTGCAGCTTCTACTCTCTTGTTCCTCTCGGTCCTTGGCAAAAGCTGCCAAAAAAGATGTGCTAAGGTGAGCAGATTGGAGGTGTGTGTATTTGTAGCAGCATTATTTTCTCTATACTAGTTTAAATGTGGCCACAACGTGGCCACCATATGCCTTTGTGGCCGAGAAGGTCAGTGCTCTCCTGGGGTGCATTAGGAAGAGGCTTGCTAGTAGGTTGAGGTAGGTTATCCTCCCACTTTACTCAGTGCTGGTGAGGCCACACCTGGAGTACTGTGTCCAGTTCTGGGCTCCCCAGTACAAGGGAGACAGAACTCCTGGAGACAGAAGGAATTTAAATATGAGACCACAGAATATCCCAGAAGAAACAATACAGCGGTGAACTGAAATGTGAAGAGGTGAATGAAAAGACTGTCACAGCAGCTGGAACGTGTGGTTAGGGAGATTAGCCAAAAGTTGTGCTTATGTTTTGTTGGTCAAATGTTTTTTCATAGAATAATTTTGTTGTTGTTGTTTTTTATCAATGCAAATGCATTGGAAGACCACTGGAATTCAGACTCCAAGACTTTCAGCAAAACAAAGATGAAGTATTTAAGCTTTCTGAAATGAAAATGTGGAAGCAGCTAGATTGGGGAGATCTTTTACTCAGTATCGTCTAGAGCATGTCAGACTCTGTAGGAGTCATTCCAGTGTTTTAAATGGGCTTGGAGTATAATCTTTAATGCTGTAGTGGTGTGTCGGGCTTCAGAGCAAGATATGGTAAGCATAGCTTTCATGCTTTGTAGATTGCCTCTGGCAAAGAAATTACTTGTGCTGGATCATGTTGGAATTGCATGATATGTAAAATAGAAGCAGAATGCAGAGGAAACAGTAATTGGGGAAAAATGGAAAAGCAGATGTGAAGGGAGAGAGATAGAAAGCAGCAGAAAGTAATGAACTGGAGGAAATCCTTACCACATAACAACTGGATCTAATCAGCTGGGGAAAGGGGTTGCTTTGCTTTTTCATCAGTAGGATTTTTGTCCAAAGCCACCGCATTAACAAATAAGAGTAGCAAATTTCTCTGCAGAATCTGTTGCGATTTTGCTATGCTACTTAGAAATAAATGAACAGGCATTCAGGTAGCTCTGCCACTGCTGCTCCAGAATACAAATATGGCACAATTAAAAGTAGGTTTCAAGGCACTTCTGATCTTTTAGTGAGTCTTCAGGCAGTCTCTCTGTCACATCAAGTTAGTATTTCCTACATGGCATGGGGAGAACGGACATCTTGGTTGCAAAACCAGGTAGTTCCAGTGAAGGGCCTGTGGTGGGTCATACGTAGCTCAAATTAGAAAGGTGTTTTTCAGGACTGAAACCATAATACTTAAGCCTATTCTTGCAAAGAAAAGCCACCAAAGTTGTGCTCAACTTTACAGATGCTGTTAAATATTTTCTTTGAGTAAATGTACATGTCTGTCTTGGAGCTTAAATTCAGATTAGATCTAGTGCTTGCTGGTGGAATAATATCTAATGGCTGCCGTTGAATTATCATGGCTATCATTGAGGCAAGGCAAGGCAAGGGCAAGGGCAAGGCAAGGAAAAAAGCAAGGAAAAGGAAAGGAAAAAGGAAAGGAAAAAGGAAAGGAAAAAGGAAAGGAAAAAGGAAAGGAAAAAAGAAAGGCTTATTTTGTAAATATATGTCATCCGTGACTGTTCTACAAGTTAATGGCATCCTGGGTGTAAAATTTCATTAGCATTTAAAACTGTTACCAAGGAAACTTCAAAATACAAAAAGAATGCTCCTTTTGTCTTGTGCTTTATTACAGTTTTCAATACAGACCTTAATTTCATTGGACTGACAGTGGTTTACAGAAGTTTGGGCTTTTTCAGCAAACCACAGAGTTCCATTGCCTATTTGCAATGACTGCTCAACTGGATTTGGTAGGCAGACAGATGTATTATTAAATTAAAAGCCGTCATCTCAACAGGCACAAAACATGACATGTTTTAAAATGGGAAAGAATAAAATGACAGATAGAACAGGTATAAAAGATAAAGGAATGGTGTATCAAATGGGGAAAATGTGCCTCAGTAAAAAGAAAGCCTTTCAAAACAGGCATTGATTACTTCAAGATAACTGCAAATGACAAATTAAATTAAATTGAAGTGATGCTCTTGTAACGAGTATAAGATGTGATAGACAGAAAACATAATGAAAGCAAGACAGCAGCACAACACAGAATAAAATTAAAATACATTGAAGATACCTAGCGATTAAGGCTTTTTGATCCCAGTAACAATTATATACATATTAGCTTTCAGAATCATTTTGGTGATGTTTTTCACACGTGTTTGTAGAACACATACAAAAATGTGAGAAAATAAAAGGAGATTGAAATGCTTGCCCTGAAAGAAATCTAGAGGTGGTGATGAGATTTTATGCTCAGAGAATTTTTTGTTTTCAGTCAGCTTAATAATGAATTAAATCAAAATAGTGCACTGCACAATGGAAATCTGGCTTGTTCAAAACATAAAATTTCTTTAATCTTCAACTAAAGGTTTTGACACAGAACAATCAGTAAAATTCTAGACTTTTTTTAACACCTTTAAAAAAAATCTTCTAGAAGATTAAAACTTCAGACAGAGTAGGAGGCATACAATCTTTCAGGACTTGAAGCTAAGCAGAAATAACACAACGTGTTATGGAAGGCTCATGGCACCCAATGTTTTCTGAACGTCTGAGTGGCACACAAATTGGAGGGAACAAGAGCAAATTTTAGGAGAGAGGAAGTGTTCAAATGGCTAGTTCAGAAGTTATTAGTTATTATTAAAATATAACATTTTGCTGTACTGATAGCAAAATCCTAAGTCCAACTGCTATTTCCTTTCTTATTTCGGATATAGGTTCCACACTTCTTAAAATCCTGGTGTAGTGTCACACTCAACTTCAAATTAGTGAGTTTGGACTCACTGAAAGACAGCAACCTTTGTATGCTTTCATGGAGGAGGCTGTGTGCTTGTACATGAAGAATAGTTTTTTATCTAGCACAGATCTGGTCCATCTTCTACAAGGATATTCCAGAAGCGCTTGCAGCCTGAAGGAGATCTACATACTAATTGAGCTAATTTTCTTTCTAAGCAAGCTAGGTGGAGATATCAAAATAAAGGTTTTGTTAGAGGATAAATTTTATCCTCCTCAGCAAAGAGGATTACCTGTATATGGATTTCACCTAAAAGGGGCAGAAAATTGTGTGGAAGACACTATTTAGATATTGGCTATACATTACTATTAGTAGAGACGCAGAGGGATCATTCCTTTATTCAACGGATCAAAACCATGTATGATAAGGTACTTAAGGCAGGAAATGTATTTTAACATCTTCATGGTGTATTCTTAACATAATGTGACTGCTTTTTCTCATTTTCTGTTTTTCTATATGTTACATTTCCAAGGTTTTTTTTTGTTTGTTTCATTTTTGTTTTTAATATAGTGAAAACAAGATATTTAAAATGAAAGGTGTAGAAAAGGTAACAGTCTCACTGCAGGATTTATGTTGGAAACAATTTGTCACTGAAATTAATGTATCTGACCTCCTGCTTTCTCTAAGTATGATGAAGTTATCTTTGTGCTATTTTTTATTAAAAAAGAGAAACCCAAGGATGTGAACTGCATGGACAGTAGGCGATATAGAGCATGCCCCTCCAACCAGGCTTCAGTGGCCCACTATGGTATCTCCATAGCTCTCAGGCACACTGGAGAATTGTACAGATCATTACTAGATTGCTTATTCTAGCTTAAGAAATCAAACTCCTGTGAAGTCTGCGAATGACAAGCGGTGTGTTTTACCATCGTCCTGCTGCTTTATGCCACAGGTTCAAAGCAGTTGGCAAAGACAGCTGACTATTAAAGAGATGCTACTGGGTAGAGAAATGTTGGCAAGACTTAAGGGAAAAAAAAGTCACAAAAGACATTGCTGACACAACCGTTAGGGAGACAGACTCATAGCTGGTAAGAGTCATCAACAGATGTTTTCCCCTAAGGATGGTGATGAAATGGTGTTGCAAGCAGTCATAATGGCCTGCAAGGAATTTATGTATCTTTAACGTTGTATCCCAGAAAGACAGTTAAACTACAATGAAGCACTGACGTATATAGTAATGCTAACAAGAGATGTACAGAGGATGACATTTTTCTGGCACTAGACACAGAGCCAGGGTAAACACTAGAATAAAACATCTCATAACAATCCCTTGGTAAATCAGATTTTGATATTGGTAAGGGATAAAGTAGTCTGCTGTAGGAATAATATCTTCCCAAAATGTAATGTCACTACCATAAGAGAAGGGCGTATGCCTTTTTCAGCAAGGACGAATTAGTCTGGATCCTCCATTACATGGTTAATTCTTGATTAATATTCCACTTTAAAATGCCAACAAAGAAAATGGACAGAGTTTTATTTCTTGAGTAGCTTCTTGATTTCCATTTGCAAAGATTATGTCATCTACTGTGCTGAGTTTTGTCCTACCAGAGAAACTGAACATTTATAAGCAAAATATAAGCTGTTCATCTGTTCATAGCTGCAATAAGTGATTCTAGGGCAACTTACACTGTAACAGAGCCAAAACTTCATTAAAGGAAAAAAAAAATAAAGAAAAAAAAATATTCTGGTTTAAAATCATAAGATTTTTTTTTTTTTTCAAAGAACTTCTGTGAAATATGGGATCCCAGTCTTGGATTTCAATATTCTCAAGTGTGCCTCTGAACAAAGCGAATGGCTCTTTGTTTTGCCAATCAGATGCCCTACTACCAGCTGTTCTCCTAGTTTGATGAGTAACACCTAATCTAAATCTCTCTTCTTTTAACTTAAAACCATTCCCCGCTGTCTTCTCATTGCCTGTCTGAGCAAAAAGTTGCTCTCCATCTTTTTTATAAGCCCCCTTTAAGTATTGAAAAGCTTCATCGTGGTCCCCTGGAGCCTTCTCTTCTTCAGGCTGAACATCCCTAGCTCTTTCAGCCTTTCTTCATAGGAGAGGTACTCCAGCCTGCTGATCAACTTTGTAGCCCTCCTCTGGACCCATTCAAACGTAGAATCATAGAATCATAGAATCATAATATCCTGAGTTGGAAGGGACCCACAAGGATCATCGAGTCCAACTCCTGGGTCCCCAAAGGACCACCCAAAAAAACAGACCGTGTATCTGAGAGCATTGTCTCTATGTAGAGGTTCAGAAAGAGGATTATATGTTTCTTTAGGTCATTGTAAGTGTGCATTTGTATTGCCTGAATTGCAGCTGTAGACCTTTTGATCAGATGAACATGCAATACCATAATCACAGCTTTGTCCCTTTGAATATTAGGGTACACTTGCAATTAAAAATCTGGAATGTTTATCCACATTTGAAGGAACAGTTGACTAAACACAATTTTTGCACAGTGTCCCTGTGCTTCTGTATCTGGCATGCAGAAAAGTACAATGATTTTTCTAAACCTATTTCAGTGCTGAGTGTCACTATAGTGTATCTTACAATCCTGCCACATAGCAAATTCTGCTAGAAGTCTTGAGAGTTTGAGAAAGTTAGTCATTTACAGACTTGCCACTCAAAGACAGGTCTGTGTCTACAAGATGAGTGAACTTCATGAACTCCATGGGACTCAACAATTTGGATAAGTGCTGACAGTATCTCAACTACAAAAAAAAAAAAAAAAAAAAAAAAAAAAAAGTCACCTAATGTCACCTATTTGCAAATTGAGATTTTAATTTGAGAACTGACCAACTGACCTTTTGAGCTACTGCTTTCTCAATGTTCTGTTTCTCTGCCACCCTCCAGCCTTTCATAACCTTGGGGTCTTACAGCACATTCTTACCTGTATTTGTAACAGAGAACATCTGTATACTATGTCTCATTTTTAATGTTATTATTTGTGTTTTATTATTATTAATAGTAATAATAGCAATAATAATAATAATAATAAAAACTAGTGTAGCTTTGTAGCACGATTACAATAGGCCAAAAACAGGGAATTTCTAGAGACACTGGAAAAATAACTTCATTGAGCTCAACAGGTTAAAGAATTAATTTCCAGCTCATAAGAGAGAATATGAAGGTTCAACTATGGTTCTGATAGCATCAAAACTACAAGAAAACCACAGTTATCGCCAAAGCACCCATCCATCCTGGCCCATTAGATCATGGTGCTTTCCTCCCACAAACAGTTGAGCCAGAAGAGCTTTTCCATGATTACTGTCTTCATCTGGGGAGCAAGGAATTTCTGCTGGAGCAATACCTTGAAGACAGCACTGAATTATATCTCTTTAAGGTAGAGGCAACTGTGAACAGCCTCTCAGTCAGTGAATCACAGTGACATACTTCCTTTCTGGTTGGATTATTGGAAATCCAAATATTATAAACAGAGTGTTTTGTTATAGAATCATGGAATATCCTGACTTGGAAGGGACCCATAAGGATCATCAAGTCCAACTCCTGGCACCACAAAGGTCTACACACAAATTCAGGCCTATGACTAAGAGCACAGTCCAAACGCTCCTTAAACTCCAACAGGCTCGGTGCCGTGACTGCGTCCCTGGGGAGCCTGTTCCAGTGCACGACAGCCCTCTCAGTGAGGAACCTCTTCCTGATAGCCAGCCTGAACCTCCCCTGTCACAGCCTGACACCATTCCCTCGGGTCCTGTCACTGCTCACTACAGAGAACAGATCGGCGCCTGCCCTATGCTCCCCCTCGTGAGGAAGCTGCAGGCCGCCATGAGGCCTCCCCTCAGCCTCCTCTTCTCCAGGCTGAACAGGCCCAGTGACCTCAGCCACTCCTCATACAACTTCCCCTCTAGGCCCTTGGTTTTGTCCAGCTGGATGCTGGACATTTGGTCCAGTAGGATCCTATGGGAAACTGACTCAAAAGACTTACTGAAATCCAAAAGATCACATCAGCTGGCTTCCCTTCATCAACTAGACAGGTGATCTTATCATAAAAGGAAATCAAATTTGTTTAACAAGACCTGCCCCTTGTGAACTCCTGTTGGCTGGGACCAATGACACCAAAGAAGACAGGAAAGCAGTTTTACTGGTTGTTGGTTTTTATTATTGTTCTTGTTGTTGTTCTTGTTGCAATGTATTTTTTTAATTATTTTTCTGATGATTGTTCTATCAGTTTCTTGCCCTGGCTTGGGAAGAGCTGGTACCCAAGCATCCTGAAGGGCCTTTACGCTGCACTGCTGCGCTTCTTCCAGGCAGAGCTGAAGACTTCTGCTTCTTCCGAGGAGCAGCTGTCTGTGTCACCGTTTTGAGGCATCTGCTGCTCTTCTCTGTGCACCGCCATGCAGGGCGCGGCTTCGTCTTCAGGCACCTCTTGGGCAGCCTTCTCGTCCTGGGGCCGAGACACCCCCTGCCCAGCGTGGCCTTCGCAAGGGTTCTCCTGTGGCCCCGGGGCAGCAGCCCAAACGAAGGCGAGTGCGCTCTTGCCCAGTGCTTGGCGCTCCGTGCAGAAGAGATGATACCTCTGCAGGAGAGGCGGGGATGGGGGAAGGGAGGGGGCAAGGGGGGGGAAGAGGCCATCGTGCAGGCAAGCCTGCGTGATGGTGAATGGATGGCCTCTCCCCCCTATCTGCGGAGGCGGAGGCAGGGCCGGGAATAGGGAGCAGTCCCGGCGGTTCTGCCAAGACGGCGGCGTGGTCTCGCTGGTGGGAGCCCTGGCACGATGACGCTGTGCCATGTCAGATAGGATGGAGGTGGATCCACCTCCATCAGCTCTTCCTCCGCAGGTGGATCCACCTCCATGGGCTCCACACCATCCGCCGCGGCTGCTCCGCCTCGGCCAGCGCTCCTCCGCCTCCACTTCTTCTCTGGTTCAGTGAACCACTTGCTCCCACGAAGAGGTGGGCAGCTCTCGTCTCTGGGTCTCTTCATCCCAGCCATGGCTGGGTCTCGCTAGAGCACCTTAGAGATGAGTGAGTGGGGGTCCAGGCGCAGGGGCTTTTATAGCCCCCAGGACAAAGAGGGGCGGGCAGATCCCACAGTGACATCAGGAGGCCTCGGTGATGGCCGCTGTGATGGCGCACCACGCCCCAGGCCCAACATGGCCGTGTTGGGAGGGGGCTTGTGCGGCCTGAAAGAGGCCCTCGTGTGGAAGGAGGAGGAGGGTGAGGGGGGCTGAGGGCCCCTTCCCTGGGGGTGCCTCTCTCAGGCTGTTTTGCTTGCCAGAGAGACAGGCTGCCCCTTGGGCACAGGGACTGCCCTCCGCCTCCCCACCTGTGCCCTGGCCTGCAGCTCCCTCCTCGTCTCATTCCTGGGGTCCCTGTGCCACCAGAGGGTGGCAACAATGTTTTCGGAGGGTTGGGGGTCTTCCATTGCCCCCAACCTCTCAGAGACGTGGCTCCCTGCAAGAGGTGCAGCCCCCCGTGCTTGACAGGAGCTGGGATGGGGCGAAGCATGCAGATATCCCATCTGTGGGAAAGGGTGGCGCGGCCGGCCTGTGCTAGGTCTGCCAGCAGTCGATCAAAGCCTTGCTGGTGTTCGAGTGGTGTGCCAGCCCTTCCTTGCCGTCCCCAGCACCTGCCCCTGCCCTTGGAGCATGAGGAGGTGCCATCCCTTGTGCCCCCAGCCCCAAGGGGTGTCTGGGTCTGAGGACGGGAAGACTGCCCAGCAGGTGCTTGAAGATGAAGCCGCAACACGAACAACAACAAGGCCAATGATAATAATAAACAACAGCCAGTAAAAGCACTTTCCTCTCTGCTTTGAGGTCATTGGTCCCAGCCAACAGCGGTTCACGAGACCTGTAGGCTTCTGCTTCTTCCGAGGAGCAGCTGTCTGCGTCACCCTTTTGAGGGACCTGCTGCTGCTCTCTGTGCACCGCCATGCAGCTCTGCAGAAGAAAGAGCCCCAGGCTCACACGTTTCCTTTCCCACTACTGGCTTCTTAGCTCTGCCCGCACGTGCCCTGCCTCCAGTCCTGCAGCAAGGCTGCTGGTGGCACAAAGCTGGGAGGAGCGGCTGATCCACCACAAGGCTGTGCTGCCATGCAGAGAGACCTGGACAGGCTGGAGAGCTGGGCAGAGAGGAACCTCACGGAGCTCAACAGAGGCAAATCCAGGGTCCTGCACCTAGGGAGGAATCACGCCATGCACCAGGGCAGGTTGGGAGCTGGCCTGCTTGAAAGCAGCCCTGTGGAGATGGACCTGGGAGTCCTGGTGGACAAAAGGTTGAGTTGGCACAGGGCCCCTGTGGCCAAGAAGGCCAGTGGGATCCTGCCCCTCTACTACACCGTCAACAGAGTCAGCAACTCCTCGCAGTTTTGTATCATCAGTGAATTACTCAAAACACCTTCCAGTCCTACATCCTACATCCTGGGCTCTTCACCAGCAGGTTACAGAGCGACCCCCTCCTCCTCCCCCCCAGGGCCGGGCTGTGCAGGGCCGGGCAGGGCGCGCTGCCGGCTCCGCCCGCGCCTCCTCAGCCGCCCTCACGAGGGCTGCCGGGCCCTGGCGGCTCCCTCGGCTGCCTAGAGGGGCCTCGGGGCAGAGAAAAAGCCCTAAAAAAAAAAAAAAAAAGCCCTGCCTGCCGCCATTTCCCACTCCGCTGGGGCACGCCACTGCCCCGGAGGAGGTCAGTGCCACTTCATGCTTGGTGTGGATCCCATTACCGGCGGGTGTCATACAGGTGAGGATCTCGGTCTCCCAGTCTTTCTTACAGCATGTGTTTTCATCTTTGCTGTCTGATGTGTTTGAAACTTGGCAAGGTTAGGAACCATCTCCACTCCATTATCAGGTGGTAAATGGCTTTTTCAGTCCTTTCTCTTTTTCTTCTGTCTTTTTCAGTTTATTTACTGGGAGGGGAAAGCCTGTGAAAACCAATGAAATTGAACTCTAAGCATAGCTTTCTATTCCTTTTCCCATAGCTATGCTTGCTGCCACTGTGTTTTAAGTGGTGAAGGCTCCTTCATAAAAAACAAAAGGACATTTCCTTGATCAATTCATATCTTCAGTATGCTTTCCAAGTATTCTAACCTAAATAGGGCTGTAGGAAGGAAACTTTGCTTTTAACATTGCTTCCTTAACATGGCTTACATCAGTAAGGATGTTTTGTTCATGTGGGGAAAAAAAAAAAAAAAAGAAACAAAAAAAAAAACCTTATTTGTCTCTTATTAAAAAAACTTATTTGTCTCTCTTATTTGTTCTTTGGAAGAAGCTGGACTCAATTGTGATACAAAAATCACAAACCCCAGATTAACTGTCTAATGCTTTGCAAGAAAAGTGCATTCTAATAATACCATAAAACCTCAATATCTAATCACTGGAACAGTGGGGAGGCTGAAGGATCCATTGATGAAAGCTTCTGTTTTGCATCAGTTTGATTAAAACAAACAGTTTAAACTGACAGATGATGTTTCACATGGTGGACAGGGGGCTGCTCTGTTATGTGAGTTTCTTATGCCTGAAGATCAATAAACTACTGTGAAAAATCTCTGCCTGTGTGGACACACAGCAGTTCAACAGAGGATATGGCATCAAAGCAAAAAGCAAACTCATTCACTCCCTCTGTTCCTCTTGTTGGTTACCAAATAACAGATATGACAACACAGGGATTTGATATTCCATCAATATCATAGCTGTATTCAGGCAGGCACTCGACCCACATGAGACCAAGTTTGAAAGCTTTAAAATGTGAGTTCTGAAGGGTGTTCTGCATATATATATATTTATATATATCATCTGGATATTATATGTTGCTTCTTTTTATAATAGTATGCAGAGCTTAATTGTACAAGAGATATTGAGCACTTCCAGACAGGCTCTGGCAGCTTCCAATTTGCCTATACAACCGTTGAATCTGAGGATTGAGTCCTCAGAGAAACGAGTCCTGTTTTAAAGGTATTACCGTTTTCACTTCTTTCTTGAGAATGCTATGCCAATCTGGAGAGCAACCCCACAGAAAGGGATCTGTGGGTTTTAGCTGTCAAGATGAGTCCACAGTGGGCCCTGACAGACAAAAGGGCCAACTGTGTGTATCCTGGAGTGCAGCAAGCACTGCATTGCGAGCCTGAGATGGGAAGGGATTGTCTTGCACTACTACTCTGTGCTGGTGCGGCCTCACCTCAAGAACTGTGTGCAGTTTTGGGCACAACACTATAAAAAGGACATTAATAATTAGAGAGCATCCAAAACAAGGCTGTGAAAATGGTGAAGGTGCTGGAGGGCAAGATATATGACGACCAGCTGAGGTCACTTGGTTTGGTCAGTCCACTGAAGAGGAGACTGAGGGGAGACATGTTGGCTTACAGCTTTCTCACAAGGGGAGTAGAGGGGCAGGTAGTGAGCTTTTCTCTCCAGTGACCAGTGATAGGACCCAACGAAATAACATGAAGCTATGTCAGGGGAAGTTCAGTTTGGATATTAGGAAAAGTTTCTTCACCTGGGGGAGTGAAGGCCTAGAACAGGCTCCCCATGGAAGTGGTCATGACACGGAGCCTGCCAGAGCTCAAGAAGCATTTGGACAATGCTCTTGGACATTTGGTTTAACTTTTAGGTAGTCCTGTGTGGAGCCAGGAGTTAGACTCCCTGATCCTTGTGGGTACCTCTCAGCTCAGGATATTTTGTGGCAATATATTTAAAACAAAAACAACAGAAACAACAACCACAACAACAACAACAACAAAAAACAAACTTAAAATGTGTGACTTGACAGCATCTAAACTAGATCATTTCTCAAGGCAACCTTGTGGCAGCAATAGTTTAACTATGAGATGCTCCTAAACATTAAGCCATTGCAAGTGCAAGGCTGCTGGAATGTACCTGATTTATTTATGAGATTGCAATAGTTCTTCTGTCAAGTGCCAAGAAAAGTTTCCCACCTGTACTGCCTGTTGCCAGAGTTGTGCTGCTGAGCAGGGTTAGCCATCTGCTAAATAATGCATGGGTCATGGTGTGCTAACAAAATGCCTTCTTATAAATTTCCATTTTTCTAGACAATTCGAGAAGTTGTTCCACCTGTCATGCTTTTTGTATCAGTAGCTGTAAGCTTCTAGCCCATGTCATGTCTCTTCACGCAGTCTTGGTACCCATGACATGGGGTACCAGCACTTGGCACAGCGCACACAGTACTTGGCTATCCTGCAGTCCTCTTTTATAAGAAAGTGATGGTATTCATAAATATAGTAAACTGGGCTAGCAGCCTGATTGTTGAGTAAAGATTGTTCGGTAACGATATATTTTTAGCATTGTTTTCATAGTTATGTTTGTTGAATATTTGCTTTGTATTCCTCCTCATTATTAAAGCAAAACCTAAAACAGCTATGCTTGAAAGCTGAGGGAGTCTCCCTACTTGGAGCTCTTCAAAAACCATCTGTCTGGACAAGGTCCTGGGCAACCTCCTGTAGGTGGCCCTGCTTGATCAAGGGGTGGACCAGATGGTCTCCAGAGGTCCCTTCCAATTTCAGCCATTCTGTGATTCCGAGTTTCTGTGATGCTTTGGCCAGTCAGTATTTCTGTGTATCCTCTATGGTCCAATATATGCAAAAGTAAATAAATCCTACTGCTGACAGCATTGTGCTGACAGCAGTGAGGAAGAGCTGCAAATACTCATGGAGTCTGCAGGTATTACAGGAGCTGTCAGCAGCTGGATACTAATACCAGGAATTTGTACTTCACGCAGCAGTAACCGGGGTCTGGACTGATGGGAGGCTTTCCTTGGGCAGATGTGCTCTTGTATGCTCTGAACCCATCTCTCGCTTCTTCACTTGCCTGTGTGAGGCTGGCCAACAGATAAAAAGGGGTTGTTTGGAGATTTCCACTTTCTTAATTGCCACTGAATAACTTTTACAAACTGCATCTGATTTGACTTGCATCAGAGAACCATTACGTGATTTTTAATGGGAATTTCTCCCTGCTGTTTTTGTCCAGGAGTCCAGACTGAAATGGTTTCTTTTTTTGTATTATGCACTCTTCGAGTTACACGTAACGGCTTCCTTTGGCTGTACTGGACATCATAACAATTTTATTTCCAAGCTCTAAATAACAAGTGCAAAAAACATAGTGGGTCACATTTTCTGGAAGAGCTGCGGTTTAGAGTCTGTCCAGTCTACACACTGTCAGATAAAACACTTTAAATAGTGCTGTGCATGCACAGGGAGAGCTGTTGCTCCCTTGCATAATCTAAACAAGTTCTGGGGTCATAAGAGAAACAAAGTTATTTTGCAGATATAAATCATGGAAACTTTCTTGTCTACATAACCTTTTAAACACCCCTCAGATACCCACTTTGGATGAAATTTGCAAAGGCACAAAATGCTCACTGAAAGGTACCAGGAACTTGACATCCAGCTCCTGCTAACCAATTGTAAAAATCATTCCCTTTTTTCTTGCCAGACTTCAGTACCAAATATCCACTGGTTTAGATGAATGGTCACAGACAAACAAACAAACAAACAAACAAAAAAAAAAGGAGATGCAGTAATGTGGGATTAGGTCACCAGCAGCAGCATGCTAAAAGAAGAGGTAAATTTAGCAGGTGATTTACTAGGATAACAAATTCAGTATACAAAGATGGTGGCTGTTTTAAAGAGGATATGTTTTCTAACTGGCCCTAGCAAGGAAAAAAAACTTTTATTTTTCTCTGCTGTTCTCAGTGGTCTTCTGTGCCATTCTTTTAAATTTCAGATATCAAGGTAGAAGCAGACTTCTATAGTTAGTAATAATACTGAATCAAAAGAAGAACTATAGCGCGTGTTTGCTGCTCAGAACACACTAACATGTAATAATAATAATGGAGTGGCTAGAAAGTCTTTTCAGTCAGACTATGCAGCAGGGTTTCGCTTTCTTTCTTTGAGTCTGTATTTTGTGTACGACGCCTGCACTGTTCTGCAGCACAGTTGGAGGAGTCACAGTGCAAACTGTTGCTATTCACAATAGGTCTCCCTCCAACCTTGATGGACTGGCAGTATTAAACACCAGCCAGCCAGGCTGGCAGCAGTCTTGTTGCTTTTTTTTTTTTTCTTTAATTGTTTGGAAACAGGAGTGGCGAGGTAATAATGGGCCAGTGGTTTTTTCCCCTGCCATCAGAATCATTCCAAAGAGTGTTTATCAATATGGTGATGGGGACTTTATAAATTAAAACATAACGTCTATATTTATGAAAACTTTAACACATAATCTTTATAAGTCAGTGATTCCTGCAAAATGTAAGTATGACCTATAAAGTTTTAACTGCTCTGGAATCCATCCACATATTATATGGTTTGGGTTGCAATATTATGTATAATATATTTCTGTTTAGATGAGAGAGCTTTTTAAACATTATTCAGTGCAGAAGTTTCAGGCTAGATACTCAGCATGACCTGGGTGTGTCACGTGTGTCTGCTTCAGTTCAGCTGAAAAACTGATGAAAATAAATGAAGGGCAATTTAGATGTTATGATGTGAGACATCAGTATAGATAATCCACTGGATCTTAACATCTGTGTGTGTGATAAGCCCAGGTTGATGAAAAAATGCAAAATAATTCTTTACTATCAATGTTTTACTGGGAGAGTTACTTTATAGTCTTCCTCAAGGCCCTAGCATCCTAGCTGGGGTGCTCATGTAGCTTAGAAGGAGGTCTTTTAACCATTTTGCATGTGGAAAACTGAGTCACGGAAAAAATAGTATACTGTAGTATAGTTTTATATATAATGCTGTATTACTGTAGGATGATTTTATATATTATGCTATATTAAAAAGCTATAGTACTGTACTGCACTGCAGTGCTTGAGGTTTGCATTACAGTTTGTAGTTCAACACGAACAAAAATTTATTCCAGTTTCTGCTTTTCCAAATTTAGGAACTCTGTTAAAAATGAAGTAAAGCATTGCTCTTACTAAAAACAAGTTATGTGGCTGTCCTCTAGGTCTTCTGTCATTTGATTCCTTCTACGAGTGCCATGAACTTCTTAGGGATAGGAGTCAGATTTATGAGATGATAATTGCTGTTTTTTCTTCTACTTTCTCCTCTACTGTTGTTTCTAAGTCTAGGAACAATTAGAAGGCACGGAAAAGACAAGCCACAACCTTAATTGCAATTGTAGTTAAAAAATAGAATTCCTTTGGATGTAAATTTCAGCCGTATTATCAAAAGTAAGGGAATGACAAACCTGTTTCAGTCTGAGGTGCAGGGATTTTTGACACTCCTTTGGTATTCCTTTCTCTTCTGTTTTGCAAGAACCCCTAATTTTTTACGGGGCCTATAAAACACCCAGTGTTTTATAAACGCTTTAAGGACTTGCATTTGAAAGGAAAGTTGAATACCTGAATCAAAATGACGAATGTATCAGTTACACTTTTGCATTCTGTATACCAGCAAAACGAAAGGGTGATTATTTTGTAAATTTACCATTAAAATGAATGAGGCATTTTAAACCAAAACATATGCTTCGGGATGAGAAGCCATCGGTTGTAATCTGGTTTTATGTGTGTATGTAGATTCTAATGAATCCATTAGATTACTTTACATTCCTGTTATTAACAGTTTATCTGCTTTCCTCAACAGTTTAAACTCACTGAATAGATTCAGTGCCTTGAACAAAGAAAACAGTAATTCCTGAGGAAGGCAAAATCAATACTTTGCCTTCCATTTAACTGAAAATAAAACACAAGCTTGCAGATCATAACTCTGTGAGTACCCTTGTAAAATCCTGAAGCAGATTTGTCTTCATCTGGGGCTCTCCTGTCCAGGAAGCTACTGTGCAGGTGTTTCAGTGAACTTGCAGCATGTTTGCTGCTCCCTACCAGCTTTCTCTGGACAGCCTTGGGGCCCAGTAAGTTTGACAAATTTGACTGCATACACATGGTGAAGGTCAGGCAGGTAGTGTGCTAACAATTCTCGCTCTATTTCACTGCCCTACTGAACGAACAGGAGCTGTGAATCTCTTCTAGTGAAGTTTCTATAAATTATCATGTGGTTTCGTTCAGGGTGATATTGGGTGCTTCAGTTTGGTATTCAAAGAAAAAAAAAAAAAACACCATTGAAATACTCTTTAAAAGGTCTCCAAATAATGAATGGACTTTGGCCTTCCTTCAGTTATGGGCCATTTAGAATGCATCTTCCGTTTTTCTTGGTCATTGTATTACAGAATCACAGATTAGTAGAAGTTGGAAGGGACCTCTGGAGATCAACTACAGTCCAACCCCCTGCTAAAGCAGGGGCAGCAAGTAGGTTGCCCAGGTCTACATCCAGCTGGGTTTTGAATATCTCTAAGGATGGAGACTATTACAACCTTTCTGGGCAACCTGTACCAGTACTCAGTCAACCTGACAGTAAAAACATGTTTTCTTGTTTTCAGGTGGAACTTCATGTGACTTGATCTGTGCACATTATTTCTTGTCCTGTCATGTGGCAGTCTATCCAGGGACTTATCAGGCTGAAAATAGAGGATGAAGACACTCTCTTCATGGTAAGTTTTCCAATACCAGATTGGATCCTGTTCCTTCATTTGTTTTTATCTGAGGTTTTACCTTTTTGATTAGAATGCCATTAGTACTTTTGTTTGAATGACTTCCAAAGTAGAGCACCCTCCTATGGGAGCAAAAGAAGCTGTTTTGCCTTGTGATTGTTTATGTGACCTCAGCTGAGCTTAAGGCTCCTCTGAAAATATAAGGCAGTTTAGCCTCTATTATCTGTAGTATGCTCCAGAGATCTCCTGGAGGTTTTTTTTGTCTCTTCTTATCCTTGCCTTCTGGAGGTAGATTAAAAGTCGGTATAGCTTTTTTATTTTCCTTTAAAAAACCCTCTAAGATGTATACTTTTGCTTAACTCAGACATACAGGTTGTGTTTAAGAACAGAAACCTCAGGTTAGAAAACACAACAAGAACAACAAAATGCACTAGTGTTTTAAAAATGTGTGTAAACATCCATGTGTCTGCATACATGTGTGCTTGTGTTTTTCCACTCCTGGGCAAGCCACATGCCTTTGGGATGCTTTGAATCCTAGCAGCTGCAAAGAAAACGGTTCTATAATACAGATAATGCCTGCTACATCTCTGTGCTCCTAGAATGCCATCATCTAAGGAGGGGTGGCTGCCGGGGGAATATGATATTCAGGGATTCAATACCTATTGTTTCAGTGGGATTAGGCATGTGGAAGCTGTTTTTCCGAAATAGGAGCTCATGTACTAAGTAAAGTGAAAATGGGTATAACCTCATCAAGAGTAAAATAGTTTAAAATCAATGAAAACAAGGTAGTTCGGTATCATACATGGCAAAGGGGCAGGGGAAGGAAGTTCAAGCTCTATATATTTAAGATGTAGCATCCTATAAATTTTAACTACTCCCAAAATACTATTACAGATGGCACTCCTATATAATTACTACACTAAATTATGTCTAAAAGACAAGTGGATCCCACTGAGAGTTCACACTCGTAGTGCTGGAGAGTTCGAATATTAATATATGGGAATTAAAAACAATAATAACTTTGTTCTAATTGGTCTTATTTCACATTAATTCCCACCATCTCTCTCCTACTCCTGAACGTATGAGTAGAGTAATGTTGCAAAGTGCAGTATAATTACCTTAAATAATTCTGCTATCTTCTGCAGCTCTCGATCTTTCTGTACCTAATAACACTGTTACATCTGCTACTAGCAGACACTTGAGTAAGTTTTATTTCCTTAAAGGAAAAAAATAAAGTTATGAAAAGGATTTACAAATGCCTGGGGTAACTGACTCGCAGCAAACTGATTAGTCATAGCAGAGCGCACACAGTCTTTATTTGTATAAGTTTTTCACAGTGAAACGAGATTAGCAATTCCAGCAAGTTTTGTGTAATTCGCTGCTATGGTTGGTTTAGCCCTTTTACCACTGTGGATCTGTAACCATTGTAAACTGCTACCTGTGAACTCTTCTGTGACTTGTTTGATTATGTTCATGTTAGTTTTTCTCTTGGTATCTGCTGAAACGTTTCTTTTTTCAATTATTCACTGTGATGGCAGCCAGGATATTACAGCAACAAGAAAGAATATTGTCATATCAGACATATTTGTTTTGTTTTGTTTTGTTTTGTTTTGTTTTTTTTGGGGGGGGGTTGATTTTGATCATATTTACAGAGCTGTGAAAAATCAGATGATACCTATCAGCACACAGGAGATCAGCATCTCTCCTGTAAGTCAGCAGTAGAATATAAGAAATACTAGTATTTAACACTGGCAAAAACAACTCTAAGTGTGTGACCGCTACGTTACATTTCTTCTGCGTTGATAGCGAAGCTAAAGTTCTAGGTTAAAGTAAAAGTTTGCAAGAAACAGGGAATTTAAAACTTGCTGAGGGTGCACTCAATCTCACTGTACATCACCAACAAAGATGTTAAACAGCTGTGGTCCCAGTACAGACCCCTGAAGAGCAGCACTCATTACTGATCTCCTCTTGGATGTTAAGCCATTACCTGCAACTCTTAAGTGAAAACATCCAGTCAATTCCCTACACACCAGGTGGTCCATCTGTCAAATCCATGTTTCTTCAATTTAGAGACAAGGATATCATGGGGGACAGCGTCAGATGCTTTGTGCAAGTCCAGGTAGATGATGTCAGTTTTCTTCTGTTATCTGCCACTGTTGTAATCCTCTCATAGAAGGCCACCAGATTTGTCAGGCAAGATCTGCCTTCAGTGACGAACACAGAACCTCGGCCGTTCTGTGATTCTGTGATGTGCACCAGCACCATCTGTAACAATGTATGCCTTGTATCTGCATTTAGGTGTCAGAAACACAATTTCGTGGCAAGCTTGGATAACAGCAGTACCTACTGGTAAACGTACTAATGGCCCTGTCCTGCCTGCTGTCTGTTCAGGGAGACTGGTTGTTGCTGTTGTTCCTACGGTCCTGCTTCTTCAGCTCAAACTGCAGCAACTTAAGCTTTTAGACTAGAAAGCACCCTTTCAGTCCCATGTGTGTTGACTAGCGTGGCATCCACTACATCAGGGAGTTAGTTTGCATGATACCATCTCTGCTGTCTCCCAGTGTCAGACCATGTTTTTTCTGGCCAAGCTACAAGCATAAAACTATGTGTAGTCTGTCTCAAAGACAGCAAGGGGTTCTCAGCTTTATTGTTCCCTGTTATGTTAGAAGCCACAGGAGGGTACTTTTGCAAAGGAAATTTTTTGAGAAAACCCTTGCCAAGGTTTTCTCCTGTTGTCTGAGAGGTGACTCACAGCCTGAGTCTGTCCTTTACCGAGGCAGCTGTCAGTTTGAAGTGTGACTATTATCATCTCCCTTCTGACTCCGTGCACTTCCAGATAAAATAATGGCCACTACAGGCAACTCTCCGGGCTGCTCTCACCCACAGTGCTTGTAACCCACACAGGAGAGGAGAGAAACGGGTATTCCAGAGCGATCTGGATAGGCTAGATCAATGGGCCTCATCCAACAACTTGACATTCAGTAAGGCTAAGTGCTGGATGCTACACTTAGGTCTTAACTCCATGCCATGGTATAGACCCAGGGTGGAGTGGCTGGAAATATGTCTAGCAGCAAAGGACCTGGGAGTGCTGGTCAACCCACAAAGCCAACAACATCCTGCTTGCTATAAGAAGCAGGCCAACAAGTTGATTAGGCTACTACAACCTCCAGTGTAGGTACATTTTATCCTCCCACATTAAATTCCTATTAGTTAAGCTTACTGTGGTAAATTAATTTGTAAAATGGTCTTAATTAAAGCAGAACAACTTTTGGGTAGATCTCAAGCTTACTCTCTCTTTGGTCTGAATTTATCAGAAGAGTTTAGACCTGAACACAAATTAGAGAGGTTAACACCATGGACTACATGTCCCCGTTCCTATGGAATGGTACATATTTTGTCCCACATAACCTTTAAAGTACGCTCGTACTCATTCTCTTGAAATATTACATGGCAAAATTGTTTGATGTTAGTTTGACTTGCCTTGAACAAGATAACTTAGTAAGAACCTTTCTGTCCTCCCGACACGCATGATTTTAAAAATGTTTATACTATGAGAAGAGGGAACACTTCTGTTAATACAACTGATTTCAGCAGCAAAGAATAAATGTAAGAAAGTGAAAGTAATTACTAGGAAAGAAACAGAGCAGGAAAGTGAAAGACTTCATTATGTCATTTATAAATGGTAAAGTTACTTTGTGAATAGGGTGTGTGGTTCCTCTCCATTCCTTTTTTTCCTACAAATGATGTGGTAGATCTGGAAAAAATACACAAGAAGAGCGATCAAAAGCCTGGAAGAGTCATTGTGATATGCCAGATAGATAAGCAGGGACTCTTTGAAAAGAGATGATTCTTTGTCTGGGTTTCAGCTGGGATAGAGCTAATTTTCCTCCTAGTAGCTGGTATGGTGCTGTGTTTGGGATTTAGGATGAGAATAGTATTGGTGACACACTCTCTATAATCAGGCATTCCAGGTAAATGAAGGGTAACCGTGCATTGTTGCTTCTTGCACAAGAACGTGCTTATATCAAGTTAAGCGTGGGGAGGAAGGGATGGTGAGAACAAATGGAAAGTTCTTCTTCACACAGTATTTTTGAGCAACGTGATCTCATGGTATATATACCTGCTAGTGGCAGAGGGGTTGGAATTAGATCTGTAAAGGTCCCTTCCAACCCAAACCAATCTATGATTTTATGATCTAGTTAAGCTTGGTGTGGTTGCCGTTAGGTATTAAGGATGCTAAGATTTTACATGCTTTCTGAAAAGCAGCTGGTGATAATCACATAGGAAAAATGCATGTGGCTTTAAAAAACGTTCACCCAATTTTTTGCACAATTCATGCATATACAGAATGTTACGATTTGGGTGTGGAAACTTAGGTTTTCCTGTCCAGTGTGGTGAATCTCTTATGTATAGGTAGTAGCATCCTTCATACTCTTACCAGTTTGGAAGGTGACTTGCAACAGAATTTGCTTAGGGACCAAACCGCAGAGTCACACATTCATCACAGGCTGCATTTTTATTCTTTTTGATTAATTTTATTTTTATTTTATGTAAGGGGAAGAATTACTTAATTCTTTTCAAGGAAAACCTTTCTCTCTGCACCAGAATCCTTGCATGTGCAGGAGCACTATAAGGCTCAGCTGTGCTCCATCTTTCTATGTCCACTTTAGTATAAATTCACAGGTGTGTAACTCTTGTTCTGCCTTCTGTAACACTGGAATCACAGCCGAAACAAGGATGAGGCAAAGGCTAAGAGAAGGGTTTTGCTTTTGAACAACAGAGTGAGATCTGTGGCAATCTCTTCTTGTTTCCCCTCCACCCACCCCCCGTCCCACACCCTCCCCCCTCCCCCAGGTCCGCAGCAAATCAATAATCAAGGTTTTTGTGGACCGTGGGTATGAAATAATACTGTGTCAGTGGTCCGGGAGTCTGTGAAAGGTACTGGATAACACAGCTAATATCTCAGCCTTTGTTAAAGAATTTATGGCCTATGAATTGTTCATTAATTAAGTGATAGGGTTGCCATAATTAAAAGAAACAGCTGGTTGGAGAAAGCAAAAAGGTGACGTTAAGGTTTAGTTCTTTCCCAAGTCCTTGAGATCTACTGGTCCTGGAAAAGACTAGATGCAATGCCTGTGATTTTAATAAGCTAGCAGCTGCTAGTCTTGCAAGGCCTGAAGGCAGTAGGGGGGAACAACCAGATGGCTTGAAGGAAATAATTCAGAAGAGCTAATTGTTGTCTGAGTTTACCCTGTAAGTAAGTCCCAGAGGCTAGAAGTAACATATTAATTGGAAAGATATCAGAACAAAATATTAGGAAAAAAAAAAAAGCACAAACCCAGAAATACAGAATAATGACTAAAGAGGATAGAAACCTGTAGCAAATGACCAGAAAAACTTGTGCCATTATTATTTGGGTTGCATTTGGCTTTGATGCATTCTTGTGCTAGAGAGAATCTGATACAACATTGGCATGTCAGAAAGAGGTGACAGTGAACTGTATCTGGCACACAGATTGTCTTGGGTTTATTGAACAAACTCTTCTAACAAGTCAAGTTAGTCGTTTTTGTGTTCTTTGCAGTGATCTCTGCCATATATTTGGGATTAAAGTACAAAATACCTCTTCAGTAAGCCTTGTGGGAAGAAGGAGTCCCACAGAGTAAGATGTTATTAAATGGCCTTCATAACCCAGGGGGGAGAAATTCCTTGTTCTGTTTTCCCGTCCTTGCTCACTCGTGTGCAATATCCAGAATAAATGAGACTTATCTTTTGATTTCCATCCTCTTTCAGTCTGGGGTTGTGTTATTTCTGAGTTACTTGGTGAGTAAACAACCATTTAAAACAAACAAACAAACAAGTTGTCTTCACTAGGGTGTCAAATCGTGGCTGTTCTACCATACTGGTAATTGGTGTACAGCATCATTACATTGTTTTACTGGTGTTCATTGCTGTTTTGTGGAGATGTAACATGGCTGTTCTGGTAAGAGGAAGTAGGTGTAAGAATGGTTGTGTGTATTTTGTTGAGAATGATTTTATCAGGAAAACAAGCTTATATTGATTTGTGACAGCACTATCATATATCGACCTCGGAACTGTTTCAACTTTACACAGTCTCCAAGTCTCTTGGAAGCTCAGGGTGTAAGGTTTTCAACTACTGAGTTTGCAATTTCCAGTTTGAAATTAATCTTAATTTTTAAAAATGAATCTTCCCCTTAATTTCCACCTGAGAGAACTTAAAAGTTTGTTCCTTGAAATTAATGTTATCCTAATTTTATCATTTGGTACTCAATTTTAATTAAATTTACGTACCAGTTTTACTGCACTTGAGTCAATGACAGAGGTCTTGCACTTTTCAACCTCCAAGTCCTCTTTATTCTTTTGTTACTATTTCGTTGTCTTTTTTTATGGTGTAAGTGTAATTTAGTTAGCAAGACACATTGGTGTTTATAGAATTCTCTGCATTTTGCTAATGAAATGGAAGCAAATGCATTCTGATAAATGTACCTTATGGAGTTCACAGTACCTGCTATAAACACGGGGATAAAAATTTATGGTTAAGAAAAAATTAAATGCTTGCTAATGAAATGCCAAAAATAGGATACTTGATCTGGAGGAAATTCATACCTGCTCAAAGGAACACAAAGCAGGCATAACTATCCAACAGGCTATGAGCTTTTTTGGCTGTAATGGTACTGCACATGACGTTATATATCACCACATCCAACCTTTTCTTAAATTTCTTAAACACCCCCAGGGACAGTGACTCCACCACCTCCCTGGGCAACCCGTCCCAGTGCCTGACTGCTCTTTCTGAGAAGAAATGTCTCCTCATTTCCAACCTGAACCTCCCCTGGTGCAACTCGAGGCCATTCCCTCTAGTCCTATCATTAGTTATCTGTGAGAAGAGACCAAACCCCAGCTCCCCACACCTTCCTTTCAGGTAGTTGTAGAGAGCAATAAGGTCTCCCCTGAGCCTCCTCTTCACCAGACCAAACACCCCCAGCTCCCTCAGCCGCTCCTCACAGGACTTGTGCTCCAGGCCCCTCACCAGCTTCGTAGCCCTTCTCTGGACACAAAACTGGACACAAGTTAACTTACATGCTGTCAGTTTTCAATACCTATCAGTTTTCTTCACCAAACCAAAAAGTGGTTTGGAGAATATGTATTTATATTTTCTCATTCATGTATCCATTCAAGGATCTAAAAACATTACAGGAGAGGCCTTAGTAATGTTGGAGCCAGAAATAACTGGTAGAGTTTGATACACAGATTTCAGTTTCGTATACAAAATGTAGAGGACTCTGCAGAAAAGGGGTTGTAATCTCACCCTGAAATTTTGGCAGTCAAGTGCTTGTTTATTTTAAATGTGCTAAGTGTCAGCTGGTTTTGTCCATTACGGCAAGCCAGACTCAGCTGCAACCATCTGAGGTAAGTCTATTTAGATGGACTGTCGTGGATGTATGTGAAGTATTTTGAAAGACAGAAGGCATTATGGCCTTCTTATTGTTTTGATAGCACTGACCAGGTGAGAGGATATCCTAACGGGGCAGCCACTGTAAACATCCAGCTTAATTGAACAGACTTAGTATTAATATTCTGCAAAAAAAAATCTTGCAGCAAATTCTCTTAGTTTTACTGGTTTTAAGGTGGCTTATTTAGATATTAATTAAGTAAACAAGAAGCCATGCAAAATTCAAAGGTGTTAAAGAATTTAGTTTTGGTGAGAAAACAAAAGAAAACAAAGCATGAAGGGTAGTAAACGTAAACTTTAAATCAAGCACCAGCTTCTCTGTGCACAGCATACAGCAAAGTTTGTTAGCCTGGCTTCTGGAGAAATTAAGTGAGATATGTATGACCATAGGAAATATGTCTAGAATGCTTTGAAAAATATGAATTTATAGCTGCTATAGTTTTTATTTCTTAAATTGTTAGTTGTATATTTATTTATTTCCAGTTGATGGAAATTCCAAAGCAGTCGTATTTTTGCGTGGAAATTCTTGGTAATGATTGTTGATATTTTAGTACCTTGGAGACCTCAGAGAGGTCAGGTGAACTCCCAGGCAACAAGATCTTGGAACATTTAATTCCATACAGATTGTGGATGATACCAAGAAGAAAAGACTAAATCACAAATATAGTTACATTGCTATAAATTCACTTGGAGCCATCACTCCAGGATTGCCCTGAGGTGAGCCTGAAGTACCTTGTGGAATATGGAGCATTTTGTGTGCATATGACAGTTATTGAAGTTTTGCAGATCACTTGGAATAGTTGGAGTTCTTATGCAGGTGCTATAACCTTGCTGTTATTGGAGCAATTACATTTTTTGGTTTGTATAATATCTTGAGCACTGGTGTTATCATCTGTATTCGGACTCCGAAGCATCAGCATGAATGGAAATAAAGATACACATCTCAGTAGTAAGTCCTTTTGCAAGGTTTGCATGTAGAAGGGGACTCAGTTACAGAGTAGCCTACAAATGATAGAACTGCTGTATATTATTGTTAAATGAAGCTGTAGAGAAACCGGCAAATCTATCAGTCCCTGTAAGGTCATGCATAATGTGGCAGAAAAAGTCAGTACATGATCCAGAGTCTGCTATTACCCCTGTTACTACATGCTTCTCCCTGCCAGAAAAGTCTATACCTTCTCAAAGAGGTTGGGAAGAAATCTAAATTATCATGGCTCACTAAAGCAGTGGAAAATAAACAGAATTGAGGTGGAGTAAGGATGCATAAAATCAGAGGCCCGAGGAGAGTTCTTAAATGCGTATCTCTTGAGGTATTTAAGAGTCTAACTCATGGTGACATTATGAGAAACTAGGTTTGTAAATAGGATGCTGGTGGACTTGGGGTTGGTTAAAGAGCATACCTGCATTCTTACAAGATGTTACATGGTGGTGTTATAGTGAAAGGAGACTGTAACTATTCTGAACTGTCTTTCTCTGCATGAACACGCGAGCTGTGTCTTAGAGGAACATCATTTCTGCTTCTAAGGTGTAGCTGGCGCTTAGGAGTGAAATGTTATTTTAGAGCATGTATTTAGGAATGCATATGTGTGGGGAAGAGCATGACTCCATCCACCATCCCCAGGGTGGTGTGGGTCTGCCAGCAGCCTCCTGGGCTCACCAAATATGAATAAGATATAAAAACACTTTCAGGTTGGGAGTTCCACAGTATTGCTAGCATTTTTGGCTGTATTTTCTAACGGCCCTGCTTACACCGCTGTGCCTTCCTGATACTGATTTCTTTCTTCACTTCGTACATTCTTTTTGAAATCTGACACTGCATTATGGTAACAGACTGAAACTGCTGGAACATGGGAAAATATTTTGCTTTCCTTCCTAGTCTTGCCCAAGTGCTAATACGAGCCCTTGAACCTTGATTTATTTTCCAGATTTCTGTGTAAAGTTGCTATATTCTTTATGAAGAAAAGACAAGCCCTGTGGGTGGGGATAATTTCTCAGAGCTCAGTTTTTGAGACAAATGAGTATCAAACAAAAATGTTGTTGCTTCATGTTAACCGTAAATTTGAAATGGGAACCATGGCTAGGCTCCCTTTTCTGTATATATTAAATAAAATAATAGATTTAAGTACATATATCTGCCCATTGCTCCAAGGATTCTTCATAGAAATTTGCTTAAATGCCCATCTTTTTTGTTCAGTTTGTTTTCCTTGATTAGTTTTGAGTAGTATTCGTAGTCAAGTCGAAATAAGGAGGCCATTTGCTGCTACATACACTTACTGACTCACTGAGCCATGGGGATGAAGAGAACAAATAGCAACATAAAAAACCTCTATGGTTGCTTTTTCAAGAATTTCAGATTTTATTTTAGAACTTCTTTTAAAATATCTGGTCTTTTTGTTTGCCCCACTTTTCATTTCTGTAGCATTTTGCAAATTAAAATATTTCATTTCCATTCTTAAAAGGTTCCTGCTTGTGTTGTAATGAATCCACTGGAGACTGATCCAGAAAATACGAAACACACTTAGGGGCAGAACCATATAGAGACTTCTGTGCCAAAAGAGCCAAGTTCTATTCCACTTCTGTGTACCGTTCAGTGAGGATCCATATAGGCTGTACAAAATCTATCAGAGGAACCTCTATAACACAGGATTGCCTTCCATCTGGATAGTAATTATCTACTACTCTTACCTACCACTGACCTGATGCTGATAGTAAGTTGATGATGGGGCATGTAGTCTGTGACTTAGTTAACAAATTGCGTTCATTTATCTTAAATTTCATTACAGTAATGAGACAAGTTACTGCATGTTCTGGCGTAACCCTTGTCCCCCTCCACTCTGTTGGCTTCACCTTCCATTTCCCTTGTGTACACCTAGTTTACAGTATTACAGTATGTACAGCCATCAGCACGGAGAAGCACAGATCCAGGAGGTGTGTTGCCATCACACCAATGAAAGATTGCCAGTGTGTTTGTTGTTTTCTCTGAAGCTTTTGTAATCATCTTACAGCAGAATCTGTCTTGAAGAAACAGGCTGTTGTATTCAAGCAGCCTTGAGAATTTGGACTACAGAAGGGGAAAGACAAGGAGAGGCTTTCGGAGTCAATCCCCATAAGAGATGTCTATACTATTAAGCACACAGCTGATGATGGAGTGGGTAAAAAATGCATTCTATCCGATAATCAAAACTATATGCAGCTTTTATTATTACATAACTGTCAGCACAGCAAATGAGACAGATTGCATATGTAAATGATGGACTTTGGCTGGCTAGCCTGCTATTGCAGGTAAACAGGGTTGGTGTATAAGCAGTCACATCAAAAATGGATACTTTTTTCTTAAATCACTTTGCATCTCATTTTGTGCTTTTATCAACATATTTATAAGCAATGTTCATTGTGTCTTGCTCTAAAAGCCTTACAGTAGTAGATTAAGAAATAGCAATGATGTATACCTAACTTCATGTAGCTAGCTAACGGGGACTGAACAAGGGAGGCTCAACATATGAATTGGCCTCTCATAGGCCAGTGAGAATCACTTAATGACCTTCATCAGCAGAGGAATATTTTGATGGTAGGCTGGAGTTTGTCACTAATCACCTCATTTACCGTGTGCCTTAGCATAGTGACTGCTCCATGACTTAGCCAGGCACAGAGGTGAGACTGACTGGCCCAGGTCTTTCTTTTTTTTCCCTTTATTAATAATGGGGGCTATTTTTTCCCTCTTCCAGTCAGCAGGAACTTCACCAGACTGCCACGACTTCTCAGATACGGTGACTAGTGGCTTTGCAGCTGTATCTGCCAGTTCCCTCAGGACCCACAGATGTATCTCTTTAGGTCCCATGGATGTGTTTCTTAGATGGACTTGAAGCTGATCTTCGGTATGTCTCTAGGTGGTTTGTCATTCTTCCAGTCCCTGCCTTTGCCTTCTGAGACTTGGTCTGTGTGGCTAGAGCTCTTGCCGGTGATGACTGTGGCAAAAAAAATAATCAATACCTCAGCCTTCTCCATAACCCAGGTAACCAGGTTTCCTGTTCCCTTCTGGAGAGAGTGCACAGTTTCCCTACGTGCCTTTTATCACTGACGGACCTGCAGAAGCCTTTCTTGTTGCCCTTGATGTCTTTGGCTATATTTAATTCTAAAAGGGCTTTGCTTTACTAACCTCCACCCTGGCTGCTTGGACGATGTCTCTGTGCTCCTGCCAGCCTGGTCTACAGAGCTGGCACTGACATACTGTGCCATGCCGTGACTGGTCTCAGCATGATGGGTATGAGACACCTCTCAGAAGCTGTCTTGGTCACTGCAGATGATCTGAAGGAGGCTAGGAGCTGTCAGCGCTGTAAACTTGTAGGTAGGCTCATGGTGAAAGATTTTTGTAGTAAGGTCAAGAGATAAATTTTCTGTTGTGTGCAGCAGGCATCGTGTATCTTGTTCCATTATTTTCCCAAGGAAAATCCTACCTTTTCTTCTCCTTGTACTTCCACTCTGTCTAGGGCAAAAACACGGTGGCTGTTGCTGTTATTTCAGAAGCAAATGAGAGCAGATGCAGCCAAAATATTAACCTTCTCAAATGTCAGCAGTGCACTGTAGTCTTTCTTTATGTTGCAAAAGTGGATGTGGTTTATTTTGTGTGCCAGAATGATTGAAGACATGCTGGAATGCTGTTACTCACTCCAGAAGGATTTATGCCTATTGTATGCAGAAAAGATATGAATGAATGTTTTGTAACTGCCAGTGTTTGTTTTATTGTGTTGTGTGTTTGCTATTTAAACAACTTCCCCATCACTGAAATGGGAGGCTGTCTATGTAAGGGTTTTGACTGATCTTCTTTGGGGGAGATTGAGTGAGATCACAGTGAAAGCTGTGTCTTAATCTGGATTATTTTTGTATTCATCTGGAATTTGTCTTACTCCTCTTGAGGGAGGAGCTGCTTTGTAACACTGAGGTTAACATTCAGTGGAGAACTATCAGAAAAGTTTCCCTCAAGTCTGAAAATATAATTTTTTAGTGCCACATTACCTTTTTTTTCCTTTTTATTTCTTACCTTAAAAAACAGGTGTCTACATGTTGGGTTGTTTGCTTTTTATGACTCTCTCTACAAACTGAAATGAAAGTATTTTAGCCTCTGGTGTATTGTACTTGAAAAGCTCTACATTATGATGTAGATACCAACTTTCTACTTGGACTCATTCAAAAGAATTTTACAGTAAAATGTAGGTAGATTATATTTTAAACCTGAATTCTATCACACAAATACTTGTTATGTTTGAATCTCTAGCATCATGCTTTAAAAAAAAATCCTTCTGTTGATATTTTATACATCAAACCAGAAGGATGCATTTTAGAGCATCTGAATAAAACAAGCAGCACCATCAGTGAGAATTTCAATAAAATAGACTTTAAACCTGTGTAAAAATTTCAAATTTTGTTTTCTTTACTTATTTACAGATAAATTGGCATATATTTGTGTGTTTGCTTCCTGGAAGCAGGTAGAAAGGGAAGGGCAATGTGGAAAACACTTAGTGCTTACTACATAGCCAACCCCAGGCTTTCCTTAAGTTTAGAGAAGAGCTCCTCCGTGGGTTCAGTGCCATAGTGCATGCTGAACTCATGCGAACAATCCATTTGCCTCTCAGACATTACCCAGTTCAGCAATTAGCTTAGAAAACAGCGTTGTTGTGTGAAATGACCCCAGCTGGAGTTATTCATCAGCCTTACGTTTCACCTAACCTCACTTGCCTACCATGGAGAGTTGGCTACCAGTGATCTGACCCTAATATACCAAACCACAAAGTCATCTGCAGGTAAAAAATCAGAGGATTTGACTTTTCAGGCATGCTTAGGGCTAATATGATGTGCGCTCTGACTGTACAGATACATTAGTGTCATTGACATAAACACCGTTAGCATTAAAAAGGAGCAATTATGCAGATTTGTGGTCACGTTATCAACTTGTATCACCATGACGAGGTGGTTCTTTTCCTCAGAGCCTGAACTTCATCTCTGGTTTCCTTATTTCTTGGGTGTGCAGTATTTGTAAAACTTGGATGATGGCAATAAAATTAATTCACTTGTAAAATAGACATTTCTGGCAAGCAGGTGACCCTAACTGATCAATTGCTTTATTTTACACTAAGACCTAAATTAAGATTTTATACTCACTGATTTATTATTTTTATAGCCTGTTTAAAATTTCACTGCTGACTGGGAATTTCTTGATATAACAGACCTTTTCTTCATTGAAAAATTATGATAGGTTGCACGGGACAAAATTCTCATTTTTTGAATGATTGGAAAGCATTCAGAGATTGATTAAACACCGTTTTTAATATTTTCAGGATGAAAATGGAAATCTTTTTGAAGTTTCTACTGATTTTTATTCCTTTGGTTCTCATTCATTTTTGTTTCAGAAGTAACAAAGGTCAAAATCAAAATGAAGTGTCTTCAAATTATCAAAATAAAATGCTTTGAGATTGTGAAAGTGCAACTTAAGTGTTTAGTTTAATTAATTTTAAAAAAATCATTCTTCCTTTTCATCCTGAGGATGGAAAATATTTTAAAATGCGAAAAATGTTTCTCATCTGGGCAAACATTTGTTTCACCAGGTTTGTTAAATTTCCATCTGCACTATTACCCAAATCTATCATATCTACCTTCTTTTTAAGTAGATGGAAAATGGTTTGAAATTTTCTTGCAGAAAAGGTATTTCATAATGGAGTATCATATTTTTTTTGTTGTTTCCTTTGGCTACATAATTTCCACACATGCTGCTCTGAAAAATTAAAACACTTCCATTATCAGGTGCATTCTCATGCAGACTACATGATGGCTATGGTTCACTGACTTCACTCAGTGTCCTCTTTATTCTTTGTCACTTTTGATTAGGAAACTCTTCACTTCTAATAACTAAATAAAGTTGATTAGCTCTAATTGTGTAGTTAACCAGATTTTATCACATTCGAATGGGAATCGTGTACTCTGGGTTATTGGTTTGCCGGTCACAGGGACAGTGGGTCATATAAATGTTCTGATTATTATGCAATGTATGGGCCCAGATCTGCTTCTGGGTATTGCAGAAGGTTTGCTAGGCTGTATGACACATGAAGAAATAGAGTACCAAGGGAAATGAAATCAAATGGTTTGACATTTCCAGTGACATGAAGAAAAGATTACCCTTGTTTTACTCATACTGAAAAGTAATCAGTCTATAACGAGGATCAAAAATTATCATCATAATAATGAAACCTTGCAATTGCTTAAAATACTTTCAATTTATTGCACGTATTTGCCATATTATTGACAATCATTACCTTGAACGTGTTACTGGCCATCCTTACAGTTTTGTGAAATAATAAACTAATTTAAAGCCACAACAGTAAAAAATGATAGGCATTACCATCCTTTTAAGGAACAATCATATAAAAGGAAGAAAAAGAGCTTTTCCTAAAGCTTCTAGAAAGCAAGGGGTGTCATTCAGGACAGGTCATACTTTAATTTCTGTTGGGAAAAGGGGACGATGGATCATTTAGGAGACATTTCTTCTTAGAAAGAGCAGTCAGGCATTGGGACAGGTTGCCCAGGGAGGTGGTGGAGTCACCGTCCCTGGGGGTGTTCAAGGAAAGGTTGGACGTGGTGCTTAGGAACATGGTTCAGTGGGTGACATTGGTAGTAAGGTGACAGTTGGACCAGACGATCTTGGAGGTCTTGTCCAGACCTACTGATTCTATGATCCTTAAAGTGGTGAAAGGTGTGGATGACAGGTGTTATGCCACTCAAGCCAACAGGTGCAGATAATATGGAGAACTTCTGTGTCAAGGAGCTTCACGTGTGTTCTCTTCTGGGGCGTGCGGTCCACTCAGAATATGTGTAGCTCACAGTAGCAAGAAAGAACGAAAACCGTGACTATGAGGGGTTGTGTGATCTTTTCTACCTTTCCTGTGTGCATTAATGTAGGGCCTTACACAGGCAAAGAAGCTGGGTCTGCAGTGCCAACAACATCCACGTACTGACCTACACTTGCTAGACTGCCTTACTTGCTAATGCAGAGAGTCTGACTTTACAGGACCGTGAAGTCAGTATCTCCTTTAGGAGTGCTGTAATTAGAAATTTGCATAATCACGACAAAAGAGTATCAATCAATTTGTGAAAGCCTTCAGTAGGATGCTAACAGTTCCCCTTCTCAGGACTCAGGAGACTGACTGTAACAAAAAAAAAAAATGTAAATTAAAAACACCTTTAAGAGTGTTTTTGTAAGGGGAATTCTTATTTCATCGATGTGTGCATCTTGCTGTGTAGAAGAGTGAGTCATCTGGGGAGCTGATATCAGACAGAGGTAGGAACAGGACAACAACTGAGATGACAAATTATGCCCTGTGACACTGACATGGCCTCTGAGTGCCTTTCTGAGGGAACTGACTGGCTTCTTGCTGCTGTGAACACTCTTTGCCCCCTGCTCAGTTTCACTGAGATAACTTTCTTCAAGGAAACCAGGGTTTCATCCTTTTTTTTGAAATAATTTCTCTCCTTTTTTGAACATCAGAGTCTTGACCTCAGTTCCATCATCAGATTCATCCATTCAAAGGATTCAAATCCAGATCTCTTTTTTTTTTTCTACTGAAGTCTGCCTACAAGTGTGTCCTTATAAATAGGGGTTGTTCCTTAGAGACACAATCTAATCAAAATATATCTAATAATAATAAAAAAAAAGATTAAGAATAACAATACTAAGTGCCAAGTTGTTTATTTTTGCCAAATGTATCTCTAAAATATTTTCTTTTTCAAACATTAATGTCACATGGATTTTGTAATTTTCTCAAAATACATGTTTGATAATATCACATGTTGTGTATTTTAATATGAGGAAGACATGAAAAATATATCAGGAAGAAAGCATAGAGAAGGTAGTAAGAACATTTTACTTATTCCCTTCCCCACATTTGTAAGATGTGTCACTTTTTTTGGCATTCCTGTAATTCTTGCTGCCAAAATGGACAACTAAATTCAGAAATTGCTCTGGAAGGTTATATATTTTATATATATATATATATATAAATTGATTTGTAAGGTGTCGATTATACTTTGCCACACTATTGGAAAATGATGAGCCTCATGGAACAGATACAAACCATGCTGATGTCTCTAAAAGTTTACCCAGTGCTACAGCATGCTTACAGCTCGTTTATTCAGACACAGAAACTTTAAGAATTCCTCATATATGGCGTTCCTCATGTTGGAAAGATGGGACCCTGCAATACATTTATTACTCCCTTGTCACACTCAATGGAAGCATGGCCATGTCACAGTCTGAAGATGGGTGCTCGTTGCCTTGGAACCAGCGTGTAAGCCCCCACTGATTCAGAGATTCGCTCCATTTCAGGGACACTGCTGTCATGATGCTACATGGAGATATGGCATGATACATGGAGGACATGACATGCTTATAAAGTAATGCAAGATAATACGATGGCAACATTTGGAAGCATTAATTACTATACTACCTGTATGACTGTCTCTTTCTCTCCCTATCCTTCCATCCATTCCCTGCTTCTCCATGAACAGTCAGCTCACTTCCACTATCATTACAAACCCCGTAATTAAAATCACAGGTTAAAATAAAAAGTTGCTCGGGGAGCCAGAAAAAATGAATGACACCAGGTTTCCTGCAGGCTTGTCACCTCTGTATCCTAACCACCTTCCTTCACTACAACTACCACACCTTTCTCTGGTAGCAGTACAGGTCCCCATCAGTTAGACACTGCATTGTTGGCTGCTCTGGAGCTCAGCAGCTGCTGCCAACAAAATATACCATGCTTTCTTCGTGCTTTCCCCCCATGGTGTTATTTTCACATAAATTCTTTCCTCTGCCTGATCATGAAGCATGTTGATAACTTAATTACATTTAAAATTGCAACTTCACGTTAAAACTTAATCAGAAATGACAAAGAATGTTATATCCTTATGGAGCCAGGCTAATAAACAGTTCCAATATTTACCTGTGCTGTATTTCAGAAAACAGAAAAGAAGGTAAAGTAAGGTCTGTTGCAATTCAGGAACAGTTTCATGGAGTTGGGTAGAAATAAAAGCTAATTTTCGTGCTGTATTACCTCCTTAATATGTGCCGAGGTATCTATTTCAATTCTAATGAAGGCTTTTGCTGTCACAAGTCGCAGAAAACTCTGCAGTATCTTATGTCTTCAGGCTTTAAGCAAAGTATTTAGACTACGCAGATTTTTGCAAAAACAATATTAACTATGGAGTCAGCTTGATGGTTCGTGGATAATTTAAAAAGAAGAAAAAAAAAGAAAAATGAAGGTCTCAGGAACATAAATGATTCGGCTATAGTGTAGGTTGTGAGGTAGTATGGCATGATGTTGCCACATTTACTGTTACGGGTTTCATTATGTAACTCTGAACGCCAGCCTTCCTCACCCATAACTTTTCAAATCCGGGCTCTCATTCCTTGACCTCAATGTTTATTCCCGAACAAATTCCTAAAAGAAATTTGGATTCTCAATTCACCGCATTAAAGCCAGTTGCCGTCCGATGTTATCAATGTCACTATCCGAAAATAGGAACCGGCCAGTGTGGTGTCTGTGCATTTGCATCTGCATGTCTTGATACACATGGGAGAGGTGCTGGGTTAAATGCTGAAGGGTCAGACAGGTCTCTCCTGGCCTTCAAAGAAAGAGTGGTGCTGGCTGTAAATACACAGCTGTAAAAAGCAAGTGGACAGGGCAACAGTTTTGGACATCATGCCCAGGGAAGTCAGAGAAAGGTCTGGCATATGGAGTACGCAGCTGATAAATGCCACCCAGGCTATGACATCTTACACCATAAAGGCTAGCGTGTGACACGTCTGTCACTCCTCTGACATGCCAGCCATATGTCACCGAACTGTGCGCTGTTAGTGCACCACGTTACTGCACTTGTTGATCGGGTTTGCAGTGTGCCTGGGCTATCTGATAGATTGGTTTCCCATGGATAAACTTCCAGGGGAAGTCTAAGCTGTATATACTTTACAGATACAGCTAAGGGACATTTTATTCCTCATACAATGCACAACGGAAAGGCAACAACATTTATGTGGTAGTGAAGTCAAAGAATTAAGGAAAAGCTCCAAGGTGGAAGTTGATTATTCCTGCCTTTTAGAGGTGGAGGTATGTAAATCTGCCTTCCATCACACCTGCAAGTAGTGCTTCCCAGCAGGAAGCTCTGCATCTTTTCTTCAGCTGCACGCAAGGATGCAGACACCTCCTTGGGACAGAAACATTTATCATTACAGTGTTCAAAGTCATACCCAAAGAATAGTACTGCCTGTTAGCTGTCATCAGGCACGGCAATGAGATGGGTTATCTCACTGTTTACTATTTTTTCCGCCAGTATTTTTTTATGCTGCTGGCATCATATTGTGTTCCCTTTTGAAGAAGCTCATCAAAGCTACCCTGACAAAACTCCCTCTGAAGCCTCTCTGTATGAACAGGAGCAGGAGTGGTGCCAGCATTTTCCCCTAATATATTTCATTCTAAGAAAAGAGAAAGGTGACTCACCGTACAGAGCAGCTCTTGTTATTTTGACAGTTCTGCCTGGGCAACTCCTTAAATTATTATTTGATACAGGATATGAGAATTCTTCAGTTAACGTTTTTGTTACGTTATAACTTTAACCAATTTGTGTAATAAAAACATCCTTTGTGCTGAGAAATTCCCTGAAAACCTGTTCCTTTAAGTGAAGCCTTCTGTTATTTAGAACCATTATTAGTGCTTGTCTTTATCTGACCTAGGATGTTCATTTCTCTCTCCCATTCCCACTGCCTCATCTTCTCTGCAGAAATGTTTATTTATTAGATTTAATCAATGTTAGGTCACAGGTGAAGTGACAGTGTAGCTTCTCTTAAAAACACTCAGAGACAGTAACAGCTCATAGCACTCAGTGATTTAACGAATAAAGTGTCAAAAAAAAAGAAGAGAAGGAAAAAAGGTAACATAAACAAAATATCTTCAGTACAAGACTTCAATTATAAATATTCAGGGTGTCCGTATTGAAAAGTCCTGTACAAAGAGGGCAGAGCAGGGGAGTCATCAGAAAGTGAGATTTGCTTGTGGAACAGTTTCACAGCAGCTGATCCAAATACCTTGTTCATTGCTTCAGATAATTTAATGCCAGAAGAGACCGTTCTTCATCTGATCTGCATGATCAAGACCTCAGACTTTCTTCTTTCTGGTGTCCTTTAATTTTTAGAAATGGAGCCTATTTTAAAACTGGATTTAACAGCTCCTGGGATGGGGAACTCAGCACGCTTGTTGCAACAGTTGACTTATCCTTGATAATAGACAGTGGACAAAATAGAAAGAAAACCTCTAGATAGCATCATACTTCCACATTTAATTCATTGAACCAGTGTGGGATGAAGCTGATAGTTCCACAGTATTTTGCAGGTTCCAATTTGTTACTAGCATGTTTGACCCAGGTGGTTAACGGTATATGCAGAAGTGATGAGATTCTGGCAGGTTTGCAACTCCTGCTTAGTTGCATTCCAGCATCAATAGTTATTTTGTTAACAGATTTCCCAAAGGCTTTGCCAAATAGCTTGCCTTGAATGGCTAACCTCTATAAGCAGCTTTATTTAAATAAAAGAGGGCATAATAAGTTAAGTAAAAAATCAAAGAAACTGACTAGTTTAAGTAGATGTATAAAAACAGTGTGACAGAAAATCAAACTATGACTTCCTGCCTTTGCTTTCATATTGATTTCAAGGAAAGCAGCAGTAGTTTCTTCCTAGCTTTCTTGCTCATAAATTCTATATTTTCCTTAGTGATAAAACCTTGCTCCATTGAAGACAGGGTAATTTTATGTATGGCAAATTTAAACCTGCAGAGATAAATGGGCAGTTCCTTCCAGCACAGGATCACTTCATTTTTATCACTTTATTTTCCTTCTGGAATAGTTATGTTTGATTTATGATGTTCCAGTGAGGAGTAGGGAACATGTGATGAAGATGATTCTGGAGAGTCTGGATGAACAACCAAAGCATTTATGTCTTCAAAATAGAATCCTAAACATTAAGCAAGCTAGCTAGCAAACCAAAAATTGAAGAATGTAGAAAGGAGAAACTAGTGTAATTATTTTCTATAAAGCAAATTTTAAAGAATTTTTCCAGGAACATCTGTGAAGTTTGTGGAAGACAATGGTTTCGTTAGTCACAAGTACTATGCTGAATTTTATGTTCAACTTTAAATTGATAAGCCTTTTATTTCTTTACGTATCTTAAAGTGTTGCTAACGTGAACTTAATGTCAAAAACTAATGATGAAGGGTTTTAAAAACAGCATCATCTAAGTCTGTGTTGAAGCACAAGTTTGATACTCAAAATTGCTGTTTTTGGCACTTCTTCTCCTAACAATCCTCATCTTTACCCAACAAACAAGCATTTTGACACGAATATTTTATCCCATGTACATAGTCACAGGCAATTGAAGTGTTCTCTCACCTGTATAGATTTTCTCCAACTGTGACTGCTTGAAACCTAGAGCAATGGCACACTCTTCACTTCAAATATTTTCACCATATCACCCAGGGAACTGCACTTGAAACTTTTTTTTATAAAGACTGTGTTATAATTGAGGCCTTTTTATGCTTCGTCCCTCAGGCCTTGTGAATCATAACGAGATTTTGAACAAGGTGCATAACCCATGCTAATTCAGCAGGGTTTGTGTCACGATCTAGTGATGGTCTATATATATCAGACATTATAGTCAGTTAATAACTACTTGTTCCCATCTTCAGTGCAGATGTTATCCCTTTGTCACTGATGGTCAAGCAACATCTTAATGTAACATTAAGTAAACTTTTCAAATATCTTTAATTGCTCTTCAAAACGAAGGTAGAGAGCAAGTACCATGCAGGCATTCATGCCTTCAGAGACCATTCTCACCATGGTCTGATAATCATGCTTACTTTCTTGCACAGTGCTAATTTCCCCCTTTCAGACTGCAGGCTTTGTAAAAAAATTACATTACAAAGCAAAATATTCTTGAACAGTGCATTAGCTGCGTCAGCTAGAAATACAGAAAATGAATATGGGATTTGTGTAAATTGTGGACTGTAAGTGCTTTCCAAATTAAGCTAATCTATAAACATATTAATATGCTGCAACAAACATTCCCTTAGTGTGCCGTGAAAAGTGCTCTATAGTTACTGTATAAAATGCCCTTCTTTTAGTTGTGCCACTTGAAATCGGGAAAGAGTTGATAAAGCTGGAGAACCCTCAGTGAGGAATGAAACACCTGACCTTCATTTTGTTTTGTTGCTTGTTATTTCTTGTGATCTGGTGTGGAACTATCAACCCTTGCATGAAAATCAAGAATTTGCATGCTATCCTTTACTCCATTTTGCTAATTTGTTAAGCAGCAAAATTATACGTAAGGTCCTTTTTAAGGTGTTTCTAATGAAATCTCTTCATAACCATTGAAGGACCTCTTCTGAAGAAGTATTTGTGATCTCCCATTTACTGCTAAGGTGCAGACTTGCTGCTGGGCATCTGCCCACACAAAATTGGGCACTGCACGCAAAACTGCCATCTTTCTGCACTTCATACTGTGAGCACTAGATACTCTGGAGCTCATCAAGAGCCTCAGGTAATGGACAAGATGTTGTTATCATATCCCATTAGATCCCCAACTGTTCAGGATGCTAGCAAGATGTCTAAACTCTCCTGTACATCTTTGGACATACATGGGTTCACCTGTTCATCACCAAGCTACTTTTCTGACCCTACAGCCCTAGATCCTTCATTTCCCCCCGGGTCCTTCTCTTGCTCTTACAAAATCTTCTCCTGCTCCAGTTGGGAAATAAAGATTTTACTAGTAGGGACTGTGACAGTCAACATGGCTGGGATGAAACTAAGGCTCCAGATGTCCTCCAGGCATTCAGCCAGATGAAGAAATTGGCTGTGAAACAGCCTGGCTGCACGGAGGAATACCTGAGGAAATTTTCTCTTATGCCTATAGCCGGGCAGATGCAACAACTTATATTAGGAAATGGTGACATTTAAGAAAGCTATTTTCTTTCCAGGACAGAAAGGAAAATAATCTCCATTTGAGATCACTAGTAGTTATTCTTCTGGACACACCAGAATGTCCCATTTTACAATAAACAGAATTGTTTAGTTACTATGTAAATAAATAAGTAAATAAATAGAACAAACAAATAAAAGAAGTGCAAATGTGAAAAGCATTTAAAATAAAATCTGAAGGTATTTTGAAAATTCAAGGTGATACATTTTTGTGGAATGTCAAAGTAATCCATTTTAATAGCATCAGAATATAAATTTGAATAAAAATAAAATAAAATAATAATAATAAAAAAATCATTTAATGCCTAACTGTAAATTTGACCAGGCTTATTCAAAATTAACCCAAGTCAAGATCCGCAATAAATTTTCTAGTCCCAGCTTGTATTTAATGTTACCTACATGGCCCCTGGTCCTGCCCCCCAAAATATTAAAATATATATATTTCTCTATGTATGTCGGAAAGAAGCATGATGCTTTACTTTCACCTCTAGAGCAAGTACAGCTGTGGAAATGCTACAGCAGTTATTCTTCATTGTTCCAATGTATTGAGAAGCCGTAGCTCTGCAGCTCAGCTTAGAATATTGATTTCCTTCACAGGTAGTTGGTTTTTTGTTAGGAGTTGCAGTAATAAGGAACTACACAGGGAATTAAAACAGTCGGATTTGTGTAGCTGCAGTAGATGGTCAGCATTGCACTAGCCTGCAAAGAATTGCACAGGGTAAGGGCTTCTTCAATAAATCTGTTCTAAAGAAAAATCACTGTTGTATCATGCCTTCTGTGGTAAGTGGTCTCAGACTTCTGCAACCATGGAGCTCTGCCTGCCAGTAAAATCTGTGCTCCCTGGGAGTCCTCTCTGTTGGCTAAGGTGCTGCCAAGCTATCTAGAGAATGAGTTGAACTCCCTGTAGATTTTAGCAAAGAAGACTGGTTTTCTAAAATTCTTACTCCCCAGCCATTGTTGTGAAGGGCTGAGCATTGGCTCCTTCTTCTGCCTTCGGAGCTCTAGGACTGCTTTTATCAACAGCCCAGGTTGCTGGAGATGATTAGGGATCAGAGGTGCTGCCAAGTGAAGGGACACTAGAGCAGCACTTCCATGGACTCTGTCATTAGAGCATGGTGCGTGGGGGGTGACTGTCCCATCTCCCAGGTAGTCATAGGGCACTTGGACTTTCTTTGGAAGTGCTTTCACTTGTCACTTGCTTTCACTGGAACAGTGAAGTTTGAAGCACAAAGTGAAATAATTTCTATAGGAGAGCTGGAGGACATCCTGTCCCTGGATGAGACAAGGGCCTGAGGATTCCTGTTTTTAATTTAGCCACCTGCAAGTCTTTATGTTTAATATGGAGGGAGAAAATAAACCTGTGGGCCCAAAATATATGTTTTGGAAAATCATGAGTTATGCCAGTATTGGGAGAATAGGTTTCTCTATTAAAGCCATTGTGCAATTTAATGTTAATACAGTGGTACTGCCTGAAGGTCCCTAGCAGAATAGATAGTATACATTATAAGATAATCTAAATGGCTATACCAGTCGCATCAAAGTTCCTGTTGCCTGTTTCTGATGGGGCCTGAGAGGAAACACCTGGAGAACAAGGTAAATATTTAGGGTAATTGCTCTGACTGGTCTCGGCCACCACTTTTAATAGAAATTTCAGCCCCTATCCCTGCTAGATAGGAAGAATTCTGTACGATGATTTCTCCTGCCCACACAAGAATAAATGCTTGAAGTTGCTCTCTATTGAATTCATCATGTCTTATTTATTTATTTATTATTCTTATCAAACTCTATGCCAAAAACATGTTGGTTAGTATGGGACTCCATTGAGTTGGCATGGATTGAACCTAACGGTAAACAGTCTTTGTCTACAATACATGAGTGTGCCATGTAGGTTTTTGGAAGATAAGATATCTATAAATTTGCATGCTGGGGGAGAGACATGGTTGAATATCTAGGATGTGACATCTACAGATACCTGTGAGTAAGTTTAAATGATGGACAGAAATTCTTTCTGGGGAAATGGGGGTTCCAAAATAACTGAAAAAGCAAACTAGAAACTATTAAATTGTGGTGAGGTTCATGTTGCTAAATCACAAAGGATCTATACATTTCTACAATTACAGATACTTTTAAATAACTTTTCCAACTTTTTATTTTACTTTTAATTATAAAATCTCGTGAATGTGGAGATGCAGTGATCACCTTATAATAATCAATTTGCTTTTAATTTCTGAACATTTTACAGACTGTATGTAATCTGAGCATTTTAAAGCTTTTCCTTTGGAACTGCTATCATTAAAATATCCTCTGTGCAGTCCGATTTTATCAGGGAAATTATAGGGGCTATCATCCATCTGGCATTTCACAACCTGTGACCATATATTGCTCCATTCAGAATTAGCAGGAAGAATTTCCAGGTATGATTTAAGGTAGTTCCTTAAGGCAAGTTGCTGTTTGATCAGATAGATTAAGCATATAGCCAGATAAAAAGAAAATGCACTCAAGTTAAAATAAGAAAGTTTGTCTCTTAAAAATTCTGTAGCGTGCACACCGTACAGTACTTACTGTCTGCTTTCTAATAGAAGAAACAGAATAAAATTTGAGTAAATTTCTTTTTGTGAAGGGTTTATGAAGGTGTACAAAGAGAAAAACTACTCAAGTTTTTGCTTTTCTTTGACCATCTTCATAGGATATAATGAGGTCATCTGCATTGAAAACTTGATGGCCTCTACTCTTTTCTGAGATCTTCAGCATTGTTTTGGTTTTGTAACTGAGTTACAAACCTCTCTCAATAGTTTTTCACTCAGTAATCTTGTCCCCTTAGATTGCTTTCTCCAGCCATCTGCTGAAACTTTGTGCTGCTTGACCTTGGAGAGATATACATCTGTAATTTCCATACCCTTGATACCTTGAAAGTCAGTCAAAATCCTGTGCATTTCCTTATTAATTTTTCCATTATTGAATTTAGCATGCTCAACCCCACACCCTGTGCAAGTCATACAGCATGCTGTCTGGAAAAGTCCAATTCACACCTGAGTAGCAATTTGCATTTGTGGGTGAATAAAATGGGAGATTTTGCCTCTGCGGTGTACAGTAGGACAAACTCTTAGATTCATGTATTTTGCTACATGAACATAAATGTCCACTGCTTCAAAATGTCAGTGATGCAATCAAAACTGCTTTCTGGTTATGTGACCAAAATATATTGTATAGAGGTGCAGCGTAAGTATATCAAATCACATAACCTTTGGCAATTCCATTTTATAAACAAGTATTTAATGGAAAGCGACTTCCATTATGGTATGAAGTTTAACCTTGCAACTCTGACTTCTGCATACAGTGAAACATGAATTGTGGTGTCATTTTATTTCTCATTATCAGATTGCCAAGTTATAAAGTATTATCGCTGCAACCTCTGAAGTGAGCTGGTGTTTTATGTGAAACCATGAAGAAACTTCTATTTGTAGAGCTCAACATGTAGCTGTTATTTCCTGCCTTCTCTTAAATGATTGTTCTTAGAATATGCCAAAATAAATATAGTACTGCCATCTAACATACCTATTGGGCCCTAGTCCACCTACTCCCACCTAGAATGGGAAACCTTTTCAGATTAAGTATACAGTGCTATGTGGGAGGTGCAAAGCAGGAGTTTAGTAACCAGCGGTGAATAGGAGGCAGCTACAGGAGCAGCAAACAAACTCCGAGGAACAGGGATCCTGTTTACATGCAAATGCCTAATTAATTAATTAGTAGGAATGCAGATGCAAAACTCAGAAAATTTATAATTTCTATAAAAGATCTCTAAGGAAATTGTCAGCAATGCTTGAGTGCTTGATGCCTCCGCATATGGGTAACTGAGTATTATGGATAGCTACATGTGTTTTAATACCCTTAATGCATGAACTGATCTTTCTGATCACATCAGTACACTTTAGTATAATTTGTTGAGACAGACACAAAAACATGCTTGATTACAAAGAATGCTTTGAAGACTCAATAATTGACTACTGAGTCTAGAATTATCCAAAAGGAGATCATAAAACAGCATGATGCGATATGCTAAGTGACTGCAAGGATGTTCGAGGAGGTAACTTTTAAATGACTTTGTTATCCCCCTAGGCCAATTCTGCCATCTTTACTCATGCTGGAGAGTGTTTTATTCCACTAATAGCCCATATCTGATCAGTGGGACTCTGCAAAATAAGACGCAACTCAGTGTGAACCAACATGACAAAATGGGTCCATGCTTTACTGGGTGTATGTGTTTTATTAAGCAATTTGTAGTTGCTTGGGGAAATGATTTATTAGTACTGACTTTCTGGTAGCAAAAAATACAAATTAAACATAAGTGTGTTTTTCAAGAACATATTTCTACCACTGGGACATTTCTTCGTCCTGAGCAATAGGAACACAGTCTGACTAGAGAACTGTATGATCTTCATCAGTCTGCTGTTTAAGGACTTAGTAAGTATGAATGCCATGGAAAGAACGGAGTATTATTACCACTTGATAGACAAACAGCTAAAACACACAGTAGAAATTTTCTGTTGAAATTATTGTTGTAATCAGATCATACTGAAATTTTAAGAATTCATTTTTTTGTTACAGAGTTGGGAGCTTATTTGCCAAGAATAAATTCCAAACAGTGACAAAGAGATGGCCAGTCATTGTTGTGCATTAACGTGTTGTATTAACTTTAAATGGACACAACGGTGTGAAGAAACATACCTTTGTGGTCTTCTGTGTTTTCTCTCCTCCTGTTAGCAGAAAATTACCTGTGAAGAGAACCTGTTGGTAGATGGATAGTTGGTGGGCTACTGCCCAAACTGCCCAAACAGAACCATACATGTGTGTAACTGCAACCAATTTAAGTTGCATGATCATGATTGGGATACATATCTATGTTGCATGTGAGTTGGGTTTAGTTCCTGAGTGATCATGACCAGTTGCCTTTAAGTGTAAATAAAATAAAAGAAAAAAGCGAGACCTTGCACGCTATGAAAGTTAGGCACATGCAGTCCCAACTCCAGGGTCCAGCATTCCTCTCACACAGTGTTTGGGCAGGACACACCTCAGGGCAAGATCGGGGCTGTAATGAACACACTGTGGCCTGTAGCTGCCCACTTCAAAATGCTGAGCTCAGAGATTTGCCTCTTTTTGTTCTCTTAGGCGTGAGCCCATCATTCAGAGCTGTTGGATTTGATGGCAATGGGAGCCATAGAAGAAATGGAGATAAATAGACTGCATTAAGAGAATAAGCTTATAAAACTATGCCTTTATTCCTCCCTTAGCCAAGAGTTTCATTTCCAGTTATCAGGTAGAATTTATGCTACTTTGTGAAGACTGAGAAGAAACCATTCAGCTATACAGCCGTAGACATCTGCACCCACTTTAAATTCCCTAGGTGTTTCTACATGGTGTCCAGCAGCCCTTTCAGAGTCTGTACGTCTCCCTGAAGTCTTGTTCACAGCTGCTGTCTTGTGAAGACATCTTGATAACCAAAAAGATGGTCAAAATGGTGTTACAAGCCCATCTTTATATTCACTGGCAAAATTTCCTGTCTGTTGTACAGACCTCAGCTGTTTTTCATTCCTCAAGATACCTTCGTCTCCTCTGAAAGTCATCTAAGTCCAAACTGTTTCTCTGACCTTTTATGTAAAAGGCTTGAGTCATCCTGTCAGGAGATGAGACCAGCACAGAGCAAGTTCTCATCATGTGAGTGGTGCTGCAGCTGGTGAGTGAACACCTTGCCAAAGAGGACAGTTTACAATCTGTGTGTAGGCCACTGCTTATTAGACAGCTCAGGCTAATGTACAAACCCAAGCACGTTCTGATTTGCTCCTAAATAATTTGCGCAGAGGATACACGCTAAACTTGATGAATAGAAAGAGACTGGATTCCGTGCTAAGCTTAATAAAGTAGCTAATTCGCTGTCAATGTTTTGACCAGTGCTATTGTAAAGTATTGCTGAGATTTTCTCTGGGCTAGTATGTACCCACTGGAGAGATGTCATGTAGATAATTCAAATTACCTGCTTTTATTACAGAAGAGCTTGAGAAGAGTTTACTGACAGTGCCCTGCCAGCCATTTGAACAATGGGTGCCAGCTGAAGCCAGCTATTTAGAATGAAGGTCAGCCCTGAAAAGGCATAATTAACCTGCTGAGCTATAAGCATGTCACCAAGGCTCACCCCCCCGCCTCTGCTGCATAGAGAAATGAGACCTGAAAAAGATCTTTAAGCATCATTAAGTCCAATTACATTCTAAGTAGGACAGACTGTTAAAAGACTCTCTCACTCAAGCTTTTTACCGCCTAGCTCCTCTGCACGAGGATGTGTTACGTTCCGTTTCTCCAGCTCCCTAGCAGGATGTTTTGATACATGGGAAGAAAAGCAAAGGTTATTCTGCATAATACATGGTCATATCAGTACTATAAATATTTTAAATGATGTTTACATTAGTAAGTAATCTGAATAATTAAAAAAATATGCAAATTTAAACTCTTTAGAAGCAATAACTTTGCATGTAAGTTTTGTGAGAGATATTTCCATTCTTTATTTATTAAGCGGTAACAATTAAACCCAGCAAAATGTAGTTGGAAAGTAAAAGAGATGGCCTACAGCCATTTTGTTCTAAAGCAGTTTGAACACGATGACCTAGCGTAGCTTTTACATGAAAGCTAACGTGCGTAAACACTCCCTGTCAGTGGTAGACAACAGAAAGGTAGATTGAGCTATTACCTGTGGTGGACCAAAATTTGAAGCACTTCCATAACCCCGGGGTGTGGAAGATAATAATACTACTGTAAGCACGCTCTTACATTTATAGGATGGCTTCAAACATTAGCATGGGTGTCCTGATTTTGGCTGGGATAGAGTTAATTTTCCTCCTAGCAGCTGGTATGGTGCTGTGTTTTGAAGTTAGGATGAGAACAATGCTGATGTTCTAGTTGCTGCAGAGCAGTGCCTACACTAAGCCAAATGCCTACACTGAATCCTACCAGAAAGGAGGCTGGGGGGGTGGTGAAAAGCTGTGAGGAGACAGCTGACCCAAACTATCCAAAGGGACATTCCCTATCATATGATACCAGGATGAACAATAAAATCTGTGGGGAGTTGGCTGGAGGGGCTGCCATTACTTGGGGTCTGACTGGGTATCAGTCAGCTGGTGGTGAGCACTGCATTCTGCTTCATTGCCTTTATTTATCTTTTTTGTTGTTATTGCTTTTGTTTGTTTCTCCTTTTCTTTCCTTTTTTTTTTTTCCTTTTCTTTCTTCTTAAACTGTCCTTATCTCAACCCATAAGCTCTTGTACTTTTCAGTTTTCTCCCCCATCTCAGTGTGCAGAGGAGAGTGAACAGCTGTGTGGTGTTAGCTGTCTGATGGGTTAAACCGTAACTAGCCTTATGGCATCCACCATGGGGCTCAAGGAAATGAAATAATGACAGATCGGACCAGAGCATGTTAGAACTAATTTGCTATAATCACTCTATTTGTTTAAGAGCTGCCAGTCACCATTTTATTTGTTCACAGTGTTGATTTATTTGCTCTCCGGGTTATTTTTCTTAAACTCTTTTTTTTTTTTTTTTTTAATCACCTCTGGGGGCTGGCCTAAGTTTGTTTATGGTTTTGTTGGTTTGTATACAGCATGTGCTCAGGTTACCCAACTGTGAACGTAACATAGCTGTGTAACACCCAGGGAGGTGGTGGAGTCACCGTCCCTGGGGGTGTTTAAGGACAGGTTGGACGTGGTGCTTGGGGACAGGGATTAGTGGGTGACACTGGTGGTAGGGGGATGGTTGGTCCAGATGATCTTGGAGGGCTTTTCCAACCTTAATGATTCTATGATTCTGTGAATTAGACAACGTAGGTTACTCCAAAGTTGGGGGGGGGAGTACTTTCTGCTATTCCTGCAGATGGAAAAAAATAGTAAAAATGCAATTGGAGAGGGGGTAGGGGGGTTGGTTTTTCAGAAGCCTGTCCAGATGACAGATCATGGGATGATCTTCCAAGAATACTAAAACATTATGTGCATAATTATGATTTTTCAGTTCTTTCTGGCTTTACCTTACTAAAGATACATCAATTGCATCCAGGTTGAAAAGTACTGCATTTTTGGTGCCACTTTCAGATCTCTGATGGTTCTTAGGGGCATACTTGATTGTTTGAGGCAAACTGGCTGCAATCCTGTGTCTGAAAAACATGTTCCTTTGCACAAGACCACACTGACTTCCTTTGACTCTCCTTGTGTAAGTTTTAAAAGCTGAGCATTACCTCTGTTTGTCAAGAGAGCCACAGTTTTCTTAAAGCCTGTTCGCACAGTGAAGTGCAGGCAATCACATGCAAACTCAGCCCGTGCTGTGAATTGGCAGGACAATAACCTGTTTCAGTCTGAAAGCAGTTCTGTTTCTGCAGCAGTTCTGTTGGGCTTCTTGCTGTTGGTAGAGCCGTGCTTTAGTATCTCCTCATAAATGTGTTCCAGCTGTCCTGTGCTGCTGTGGTTTAGGTTTTGGCAGACCTTGAGCAAAGGATGTCACATATGGCTGCAAGAACATGAATCTTAGTGCAGCACCTTGCGTAACGGGGCAGATTGTGAAGGTGGAGGGTCATGAAGGACTGGTGTGACCCCAAAGTATTATAAATATTCTCTCTACAGAGGGCTTATCACTCTGACAATTTTTGATGTCTGGCCTGATCCTTCCATGTTCATATTTCTCTCTCTCTCTTTCTCTCTCTTTTTCTGTAGCATCCTATTTAGCCTAGACCCGGGATTATGAAAATTTTACAGACATTTCAAATTAATGGCTTTTGATCCATCCCCAGGTACATGGTGCGTATTGTTGGATATCTCCTATAGCAGAGCAGCAGTACCTCAGAGTAATGGCATATCAGTGCTTTTGTTTGCATAAATTGGCCCCCAGATCATCCAGGAAGGAAACTTGCTTCTGGAATATATTGTTTGTACTCTTAAGCATTCTTAAGACCACTCTTAACAATAAGAAAAAAAATGAAAGGAACATACTGAAGGATAAGCAGGAGAAAGAAACAGTATGAGCAAGTGAATCCAACAGTTAAGTTCTTTCCTCTGAGGAATAGCTGTAAATATATTATTTCAAGGGAAATTTGACCTACAAACTGAACCCCTTGTCCATTAGAGAGGTCTTCCTTTTCATCTTCTTGTCTGGGCACTTCATATTACCTGCTTGATGTTACTCAACTGGTAGGAAGTCTGCTGTAGTGCAGTTTCTACGTGTGTCTCAGCTGACACCCTTGGTAGTGGCTGTTGCATTCCATTAAAGTCCTTCCCAAATCAGTGAGTGCCGGTGGAGTTAAGGTACCTTTGTCTATACTTAAGCACATGCACAGTTTTAATTATGTGGATGAAACCAGTGATCTTAATGGGATTAAAAATGGAAGAGGATGTTTTGTAGCTGACAAGTATGTTACAAAGGAGAAGCTAATTTTAGAATTAGTTTGGGAAAGCAAGTAATTCTGTCGTATGGGTATGACAAACTCTAATTAGTAACTGTGAGGAATTAGAGGAGATTTGCAGAATAATAGTTCGCACATTGTTCATACTTTAAATAACAATTTGATCTGAGCATGATTATAAATAAGCTTTTGCTTCTTACTAATTTTCTACTTGATTACTAAAGCTATTGTTCAAGTGCAGAACAGAAAGAAACTATTAGAAATGGTTATACTCGTCAAACGAGGACAGAAATTATAAAGGAAATGTATATTAATGAATAAAAGGACATTGATCTATATGCAAAAAAAAGTGCCCAAATGAGATGAAGTTGTGCTCATTGCTTTCATTCATAACAAGGAATGAGTAAGTGAAGCAATGAGCACCTATTGATGTGTTTCCAATTTTTTTTTCATTTGTCTGATTTGGATATTATTTTTCATCTATAATACTTGCTAAAATAGATTATTTGCAAATCTCTCCTTTGGGTTTGGTAATTGCAAATTATGTAAAACTCCTTAATATATAATAAACAAACTTCTAGCACAGAAGAAATTAAATATGCTCTAAATCCGAAGAAGAGGGTTTCGTTTTCTCTTTTTTTACAGACTTTGAAGATAAACCTTTAATGTAGTTCATGAGTCAGGAAATTTCTCATTCTTATGGCTGCATGAGTGGAGCCAGTCCCAAATGGCTGGTCCCTCCACGTTAATTAAAGCTATATAGTTACATATTACCTGGAGCACTGGGCATAGTCAGGAAGAGTTGGGCAAATCTAAAAATTCCTTTCCATTCCATTGTAGATTATCAGCTGAAACTGATGATACCGAAGTATCCCCTTGCAATTCCTGTATCTGCAGTGAAGGGACATACGTTTTGTATTCTTTGTAGGGATAGTGTGTTTTATTAAGACCCTGTTTAGTGTGCTTCATAACCACAGTAAATGGTTAACCAAAATGTGGGTACTTCTCTTTAGGTACTACAGTAGCACAATACAATATAATATAATATAACATAATAGAACATAATATTATATAATCTCCTCGATTAGAGTTTGTTACCTCCTAATTGCGGTATAGTTCTTTACAGTTGATCATCTTAATCCTGCAGCTTAATATTTTGCAAAGTATCTCATCAACATCCACACGGGCCAAGAATATAGCATGGTTTGTGCCCTTCCGGTTAAAGCCTTGAAATACGTGTTTTCTTTTTACTTGTCATGGACACAAGGAGCTCTGGTAAGAAGTTACAGGATTCTGTGATGTTGCTTGAAAGTTCCGTTGAAAGCAGGACCGAGCCGTGCACATTGGTGCATTTGGGGTGAATGGGCATGTGCTTTGCCAGGGAGTGATGAAGTGACTTGAATCTTCAGTGTTGTAACTACAGTAGGGAAACAAACAAATAAACTAACAAACACACACACACACACACAAAATAAATAAATAAATAAATAAGCAGAAACCAACTTCCAAACAAAATATAACCGAAATATTAGTATGGTCTAGACCAGAGTATATAGGGAAATGGCTCAATTAAGTCATCCGTCAAAGCAGGCTGAAAATCACAGACCACAGGTAGAAATGATTAGTCTCTTACTACACAGTTTTATGTGCAGTTAAAACACCACTTTAAAAAGATAGCGGCAGGAAGGAGAAAGGGCATAAAGCTCAATACATGCAGAACAAAGTGGGGGAGGGGAAAAGGAAGTGGTTTTGACAAAACAGGAAATATATTTTTTTTTCATCTGAAATTTGAGGTTTTGTTTGGAATTCCAGCCTAATCTAAACACTTTTACCACAGCTTCCAATTAATCAAGTAACCAGTGCTGATCATTTTGGTTATATTAGTCAAGTCTTCTTGGTGGAAGTTCTTTATTCAGGGGTGGTGAGGCCCTGGAACAGGTTGCCCAGAGAAGCTGTGGATGCCCCATCCCTGGAGGTGTTCTAGACCAAGTCAGATGAGGCCCTGGGCAACCTGACCTAGTGAGTGGCATCCCTACCTACGGCAGGGGGGTTGGAACTAGATGATTTTAGAGGTCCTTTCCAACCTGAGCCTATGATTCTAGGATTCTGAATAATCTCCTTTTCCCTCTGAATGAGAATTTTATTTTATGTGTTCCCTATGTGAATACAAGGATACTATCATTCTTGCATTTCTAAGGAGGGTTTGGATTATATACTTTTATGTCTTTCTGAAATATTTATAGTTATTTTTTTATTGTAACTGTTTTTTTTTTTTGACTGTTTCCTTTGATTGTTTACAGTTCATTTTATTTTAATTTATATTGGATCTGTCCCTGTCCGTCTGTTCCCTATTGTACCCCGTGAAAGGACAATTGGGCATCTTCTGACAGTCACTGAAGTGAGCTCTTAACTACAATTTGAAAATTTCATAAGACTAGTTGTTTAGGTGGAGAAATTATTAGTGGATTTTTTTATTTTATTTTTTTGGTCAAAGTTGAAAGAGAAGCAGTGAAAATATCAGGAATAGAATGTGGGCCACCTCAGTATTCATGTGATTTTACAAACAAAAGATCAGTTGTTTCTTGGTGTGGACTAGGAAGCCAACAGAAATCTATCTACAGAACAGAAACAGCTATTTTTACATTTAGAAAAAGTGCAGCAAAGTGGAATTATTTGGTTAACTTTGTAAATAACAAAACAAACAA
>NC_048896.1:39677284-39680228 GCF_011077185.1 Oxyura jamaicensis | reverse complement strand
GGGGGGGGGGGGAGAGTATTTGTGCAATCAGACCTGCACCCTCACAGTGTTTGCCTAAGTGCTGATTTGACTAGCTGTTCAGAAAAAAATAAAGATCCTAGACAACTGCTTCTGTCATGCACTGCTCAATATATTTAATGCAGTTTATTCCTTAGGAAGACTAGAACAATCAGTTTTGAATGTCTTAAAACAGGCTCATATCCCTGCAGCTGATTTAACCAAAAGTGCTGAACTCACCCCTAGTATTAGTCCTTCAAATTCAGTGTTCATAAGAAAAAGTTTGTATAAATGGATGGTGAAGATTTTAGCAGTTCCTGAAAGGCTTAGAATCTGAAGTCACGCTGATTTTGAGGATATGAATATCTAAATGCCAAGCTCAGTTTGGAAAAATAACTTATGCTCCTAAATTACTCAAAGATATTTTGAAAATTCCATCCTTGCATGCATGAGATTGGTAGAATTAGAAGTGAACCATTTCCTTCTCCAACATTTTTCTCTATGATTAATGTATTCTATATAATGTGCTATCAGACAAAATCCTTTTGAAGTATTAGTTTCATGTTCAGTTTTGTTTGGTCATTTGTTCCCCTGGCAATTAACTGTGTGTAATGTATAATTACAAGCAGAAGAACAAAATGCTTAAAACGTGATAAGTAGCTTTGACTTGTTCCTGCTTATAAAAGAAGTAGCTAAAATAGCAGTCAAGTTGTGCCCCTCCCCCAGGGAAATGCCATTATTCTATCTGCATAAAATATCAAGGGGGAAAAAGAAAAATTGAAGGGTGTAATTACAACAAAGTTATAACAAGCTAAAATGTCTTGTCACTGCAAACAGATTGTCTAAGGGTTGCAGTAGAAAGCATTAAAATTTAAAGATATTCTTCAAGACATTTCCAAACAGCTCGATGTGAAACATCTTTGTCTACTTAACACATAAATATTTTAAGATATCAATATTTCGTACACATATAAAAACATCGTAAGTCACTGCAGGGAAATCAAGAATAAATGGATTTCCACACTCAACAGCACTGACAAACTATTGGATTTCTAGGAGATATTTCAGGCATTTAGGAACTCACAACATCTGTACCTCATTTAATTTCAAGTTCTAACACAGCCTTCACTTTTAAAAAAATCCCTCTAGAAAGTCAGTCCAGATCAGAATTAACAAACCAGAGTGGTTTGGGGCATGTCTAGTTCCAGCTCCCCATGGCAGGGGAGTTGGAACTAGATGATCTTTGAGGTCCCTTCCAACCTGACCCATTCTATGATTCTGTGATATAATCCCCTTTTTTGTCATTGTTCAAAAAATGCCTCGTATCCAGTTGTGGAATTTGAAATAGTCTTCACTGGCATTTTAATTAGAAGGTTATGTTTATGTGGTTTAATATTAAAGAACCAATCTTCATTATTTTTGCCTGTTGGATAACTATATTAGGTTATGCTTGCCTGAATTTTGTGTATATGACTTCTACTCTAAGAATAAACAATAATGAAATACAGGAGGTGGAGAATAGTACTTCAGGGACGAATATGGGACTAGTGAGTCATAAGCTGAATACAAATTAACTGACTTAATATTGGATGATATGGGGTATGAGAACAGCAATGAAAATGAACAGTTATATAGAAAATATGACCCAAGAGGGGAGATGGGAGGCACTGAAGTTGTCTGATCTAGATCAGAGAGAAAAATGGAAGAAAATACAGGCCTTTGGGTATTAAAAAAAAAAAAAAAACTTATGAAAGCAAGCAAATTTAAACTTCTTCTATGCTCATTCTGCAAAGTTCAAGGAGTAGCATGCTCAAATTACAACACAAGAGGAGGGTAGGTATTAGGAAAGTATTTTCAGCTCTGAAATGTATCGCCTGTTCAGCGTGTGATGGTCTGTGGCTCCTGAAACAGAGGGTGTTTAAAAACAATGTTAAAAAAATTTAGAATATTCTTCTATACTTGAGAACTTGAGATAGCCTTGGGCAAAAGGATGGTTCATGTGACATCCATACAACCTGTCCAGTCTTTTTATCTTTTTTTTTTTTTTCTGTGGTTTCACTGCCTAGAAATTCAGGCTTTATCTATCTATCTATCTACCTATCTATCTATCTATCTATTTATTTTTAACCTGCCTGCATTGTTAATGCTCTTTGGGTGCTGTCTTCCATGGTTTGAAATGCCCTGCATTCAGTCAGGAATACAGCCATAATATTATTCAGCTTCCATTTGTTCAGTACCAGCAAATACGTTTTTGTAGAAGAGTGGGTTGGATTTTTCAATATTTAGTTCCTCAGAATGCCTGGAGGATTTTCTCAGGACAGAAATAACATTTGGCAGATTTAGTGGAATTTCTCTGGGATAAGGGTAAATATTCGACATCTTCCCATAGGTAATGGAACTGATCTTGACAAGCTGTTTACCACCAGTTCTCTAGATAATTTTGCTTCAGCTGAGGACAGAAGTTTAGAAAAATAAATTTTATCCCCTTCAAAAATAAAATAAAATAAAAAGTTTCCTTTATCTACTCAGTGTTGTGCCTGCTTTCTTTATTTTATTAATCAAAAGACAAATATCAACATCATTGTAATCCTGTCTGAGCAGCTAATTATGGGATTTGCTACTGAAGGGCAAGTAATTAACTAACACAGTACCTTAACATTCGTGTCAATTTAGGAGAACCAACAAAGCTGTGGAAAGTAATGCACACATCTACTTGAAAAAAGGACAGGACAGGACAGGACAGGACAGGAGAGCAGAGCAAAGGGAAGGGAAGGGAAGGGAAGGGAAGGGAAGGGAAGGGAAGGGAAGGGAAGGGAAGGGAAGGGAAGGGAAGGGAAGGGAAGGGAAAAGAGAAGAGAAGAGAAGAGAAGAGAAGAGAAGAGAAGAGAAGAGAAGAGAAGAGAAGAGAAGAGAAGAGAAGAGAAGAGAAGAGAAGAGAAGAGAAGAG
>NC_048896.1:39567698-39676884 GCF_011077185.1 Oxyura jamaicensis | reverse complement strand
AAGAAAAGAAAAGAAAAGAAAAGAAAAGAAAAGAAAAGAAAAGAAAAAAGAAACAGTTCAGTTGTCAGGACCATTCAAAGATCATTTAGAACAAATGCCTGACCTCTTCATGGCTAACCAGAAGTCAGAGCATATTATTGAGGGCATTATCCAAATGTCTCTTGACCACTGACAGGCATGGGGCATCAACCACCTCACTAGGAAGTCTGTTCAGACAGCCCTCACAGCACAGAAATTTTTCTGACTGACTTAGGCTAACAGGTCTGTAGTTTCCTGGTTTTTCTCTCTTGCCCTTCATGTAGATCAGTATGCTATTGGCTAGCTTCCATTTGAGAGTGGTCCAGCTAATGTTTGCTAACTCCTTCAGTATTCTGGGGTCAATCCCATTAGGCCTCGTGGACTTATGAACATTGAGCTCACACAACTGCTGCCTTACTATTTCAGTGACCACAACTGGAAAATCACTGTTCCCCCAGTCATCGCCCTCCAACTCAGAGGACGGGGCAGCCCAAAATCTATCATAAATATTAAAAAAATAGGAAAAAAAAAAAAAGGTATTAAATTCCTCTGCTTTTTTCTCATCCTTACTTGCTACGTGACCATCTTCATCAAATATCAGACCAATGTTTTCCTTAGACCTCCTCTTGCTGTTAACATGCTTAAAAAAGGCTTGTCTCACACCACACAGGCCAATGACAACTCCAGCTGAGCTTTGACATTCCTTGTTTTCTCCCTTCAAGATGCAGCCTGCAGGTCTGCTCTCTCCCTGTGAAGCCAGTTCTTGCTTCCAGAGATCATATATTTTCTTTTTCTGCCCTAGTTCTAGGAGGACTTCCCAGTTCAGCCAAGATGATCTTGCTTGACTTGGAACACAATGAGACTGCCTGAACCTGAGCTTTTAGTAGGTGGTTCTTAAAAAGTGACCAGCTCTCACGGATCCCTAGATTATCTGGAGCAGATTCCCAGACTATTGTTGAAAGTCAGAGTTCACTTATATCTTAACCACCTCAGGTTAAAATATTTCTTGGGTATGGACAGTCATTATTACTCAAAGTAAGGAAAGTAATTGTGGTTGTTATCATATGTGACAGTTATAACCTCCATCTCAGAACAGCTTCAGAATGAGCAATCCCAAGAATCACTCCAGCCTATGAGTCTCACCGTGTTTGAGGACCTGCTTGTTAGCAGCAGTGATAATGGGGCATGAAATGAATTGATTTGTCGGGACTTAATTGTTTTACAGATCTCACCACACCACTTTCTCATGTATTTAATGTATTGTGTAAGCTTTACCTAGGAGAGGGGAAAAGGACAGAAGCTCTTGGGATCATGTGTACTGGCAGACATCTTCTGCAGCACAGATTATGCAAACTGACTCTTTCACCTTATTTGACTCTTCAGAATTTCTGCTTCAGTGGGTTCAGCTCATGTTATGCATGGGAGAAGGTGGAACTACTAAGGGATGTTCTTATAAAAGCTCATTCTTCGTTAATGGTCAGAATTAATATAGTAGAGATCCCTAAAGGATATTATTTTGAGCACTTGTGTTTAGAGATTATTCAGTTTCTGTAATGGAGTCAATGCTGTTGACATTCTTTATACTACGTTGTGGACACTAATTCAATTTAAAACCACCAAACTCAATTAGAGGCAATTAATTCTCACTGTTATTTCAGTAACAGAAGTATATGAATGTAATGAGAAAATACGGAGAAGCTCTGCCAGCCTAGGTATCCATTATCTGTTAAAGTGCATGTTAGTGTGGCAGTAACCGTCTGGATTTCCCTAGTTACCCCCATATGGTCTGCCTAAGTATTCAAAAAAACTATTATCCTTGATTAGATTGGAAGCACAGATAATTCATTACTCTCCAGGAAGCCAGAAAATGCTAAAAGCTTGTAACTGCTCTCATAAAAAGAAGAATAAAATTACAGGCCACCATGAAAACAGTGAACAAGTGACCAAGTTCTCCTAACAGGAGTTTTCAGGGTTATGCACTGTCAAGGAACATGAACAACAACTGGGGTTAGCTTTCTTTTCATGGAGCTCATCATGTCTGCAGGGAGAGATGCCACTGATTGTGCTTAGATGTCGCAAGAAGAAACTGCTTTCCACAAAATAAGAATGACAAGAAACCTCACAAATAGATTTAGAAATGTTATTTAAAATTTGTTTACATCATGTGACGAGTGTGTCCAATTACTAATTTAGATAGGATCTTTGATTTATTTTTTTTTACTTACACTGGGATTAGCTCAGTCTTTCATTGTAGTATTGCAGTTTCTCCTGAAACTAGGCTGCAATTCCTTGAAGATAATATAACTACAAAAGTTACATTTTCTTCAAGTTTTATGAATTTTCCTAGTAATGAGATGCAGAAAGACCTTGACGCAGGTTTTTCAAATCGTGTGTAAACACAGTTATGAGGGAACATCATGCAGCCTTGTATGACCTTCCTGGTTCTTTCTTTCCTACAAGAAGCATGAAGAGGAAAAAAAAAACAAAGAGCAGGCTGAGATGTTGTTGTGTAAGAAGCAGGTAGAACTGTTTGCCTGCATTAATCTGTGTGAGAATGAGGAAGGATTCCGCTGGTCAGTCAGTCCACGGGAACCCACGTCCCCTTGCTGATAAGAAAGCTGTCAGTATTCTTGGCTGCGTTAGGCAACATGTTGCTAGTAGATCAGGAGAGGTGATCCTTCCAGTCTACTCAGTGTCGGTGAGTGACTGTAGAAAGTATACTGAAGTGTATTATTTGAATTTTACCTTAGATTTTGACATCTCCGATTTTCCCTCATTTTTAAATATTCATCTGGTTGTTGTTGTGGTTTATTTTAAATGAATCCACTGCAAAGCAAAAGGCATAGATTAACAAAAACACCAGAAGCCCAGTGTAAGTATACCTTTGTACATACTCAGTTCCTGTATCACTGCATTTGCACAGATTTATGTAGTGAGGTATATAATAAAGGTGGTATTTTTCATTACTTTGAGGGTGCAAATATTAGCACTTGGGATGCCTTTTAAGAACAAAACCAACGAAATACAAAGTCAAAGTGACAGGTTGTAACTAATCTCTTCTCTTCTGAGCTGGGAAGGAGGTTGTAGAGAGGTGGGATTCAGTCTCTTCTCCTAAGCAACAAGTGATAGTACAAAAGGAAGTAGCATTAAGTTGTGCCACGGGACGTTCAGGTTGCATATCAGGAAAAAAAATCATGACTGAATGGGTTGTGACTTGACATTGCTAGTTTAAAGGTTGGACTTGATGATCTTAGCGGTCTTTTCCAACCTAAATGATTCTATGATTCTATGAAAAAGTCTGGAATGAAATGGATTTCGGCACCCGTGAAAGGAATCAGAATATTTTGGAAAATATATTAACTTAAAGCTCTTAGAATTTGTGACTGAATTTGGAGCGCCCCTGTGATACCACTTCTGAATTGCCAGCACCTTTCCCTATTTCTGAGGATAGCAGAAGTTCATTTTATTTACATGCGATGCCAGATATGCTCCCACCTTCCTAATGTAAGTATTTGTCCTTGTCTACATAGTGCTGACACAGGAAGGAGTGGAAGAACTTACTGTATGCACTTAAGCATTGTGCAGTGTGCTGCATAGGGAGAACATTAATGCTGTTTAAATAGATTACATCTCCAGGCTTATAGAGGAGTGAGCAAATTCACTCAGGACCTCTTAGAGTTTGCACTTGCATATTTTGCCATCGGTTTACTATAACAACCATTTCAGAAACAAAAACATAGGTGCTTGGCAGGACTTGCATTGTACTTAAAAGAAAATATAAATATGTATATATATTGTGTATTGGTTATTTTTAGTCCCAGGTCTGTTTAACTGTTAGACTATAGCAAGCTTCTGTCTGGTGTAGGATGGTGCCTACTTAGTGAATTATGACCTCAGATGTGACCTCAAATGTGGCTCTATGAGGCACGATTCTTTGTTAGCCATGCAACTAGATTTTCTTGTGTTGACTTAAATGGCATTTGTATTTGGCCTAAAATCAAGAGTCCTGGAGCAGTGGAGAAGAAGGGAATTAGCTGAAACTCCTAATAATGTGTTTTCCCCTGAAGCTAACCATAGCTGAAGCAGAAGATACAGAGCAGCAATCAGTGGTGTGTATCCTGCGGATCAGGATGTATTACAAGTACTAATGCGATTCATACAAAAAGCCCAAAAGGGGACATTTATAGTGCATAATTAATCAGCGTGCATTTAACCTTAACTCAGGACAGATATCCACTCCAATAATTGGTAGTTACACAATCATTTTTCAAAGAGCACAATCTAGCATAAGGGATCTTTTTTCCTGTTTTCTGCTGGTGAGTGGTGCTGTGGGAATGAGAGGTAAACTGTCTTTCAAAGTCATTTATGCCAGCTATGAAGTGAATGAGCCAAAACTGTGAAATGAATTGAAACTTTTGTTGCAGCTGATCAGCCTTTCATTTGTTATCGTCCTATTTGGGATAAAAGGTGTGGACTGAAAGAGAAAAGGAAGGAGATGATTAAAGAAATCTAAGCAGAGTTTGTCTTGGTTTGTGCCAGCTATCACTTCTCACCTATTGGCCCTGGCAGAGGGAGTACCACACATAACCCACCTTTGTTGTAGCAAAACAACACTGGAAATGGGGTTCTTGCAATTATTTTAAAGCTGAAGAAGAAAAAATGCTCCTACAGTTTACGGTGAATGAAAATTATTGAAGGGCTGAGTAGCTAAAGGTTGAATTAGGATGTTCTTTTTCATTGTATTTTAGCTCTGAAATTAAAGTATGCAGGATCCTTGTGTTACATTCTTAGGCCTGAAATTATGTGACATCATGAAACATGATGACAAAAATATTGCTTATTTATGTCACTATAAAGTTAAGTTTATAGTGGTACAATCACGACTACCATTTATACTACCTATGCGCAGCATTACTAATTGTATCACTATAAAGCTATTTTATGGTCATATAAACAGTACGAATAATGCTGTCAGGTATTGGATATTAATGCTGCAAATAAACGTACATATATACCTTATCTAGACATCTTTTATGGTGCTAATATGCAAATATTAAGGGCAAGCTGGCCATTGTAATGTGTGATTCTGTGGCCAGATATTTTTATTACAAGAGAATGAGAAAACAGAGTGCCCTTGCACTTGCCTCTGACTGAAACATTTATTACCACATTTGCTTTTCCTAAATGTCTGGCTATCTCATCTCCAATTTGCAGCAAGCACATCTCTAAGGGCAGGTCATACTCTGGGGACCTGCAAGCAGAAGAAGCTCAGTTTCTGGTTGAGAGTCTGGTATGCAATCACACAGCCTATGTGAGACAACCAGGCCATCAGGCCCAGAAAGCATGGGTTCATGAAGGGCAAGTCTTGCCTGACCAACCTCATCTCCTTCTATGATGGGGTGACCCACCTGGTGGATGAGGGAAAGGCTGTTGACGTAGTCTGCCTAGATTTCAGCAAGGCCTTTGACACAGTCTTCCACAGTGTTCTCCTGGAGAAGCGAGCAGCAGCTGTACTCTGCTCTGGTGAGGCCGCATGTCGAGCACTGTGTTCAGCTTTGGGCCCCTCACTACAAGAAGGACATCGAGGCCCTGGAGCATGTCCAGAGAAGGTTGGAGATGAGGAGACATTTCTTCTCAGAAAGAGCAGTCAGGCATTGGGTCGGCCTGCCCAGGGAGGTGGTGGAGTCACCGTCCCTGGGGATGTTCAAGGAAAGGTTGGACATGGTGCTTGGGGACATGGCTTAGTGGGTGACATTGGCAGTGGGGTGATGGTTGGACCAGATGATCTTGGAGGTCTTGTCCAACATTAGTGATTCTACAATTATGTGGGTTCTCTTTATTCTGGTAGAGACAGTGGAAGTCTAGTTGGGAAAGATATAAGCCTAAAGGAAATCTGATAGAAAGCACACTGTGTTTTTGTTGCTTCCTGACCATAGCAGAAAGCAGTAAATGAAAGGGGGTCTCTGTGAGAATATTCTGCTCTGTTGCAGACTCCTGTCTCAGCTATTGCCTCCAGTATGTATCCTAAGAAAAGATGTCAGACCTGTAATGGAATAATAAAAGGGAAATTCTTGACTCTTACACACTTCTAATGTTAATATGCAACTCTCAGTTATAAATACAGGTGTTTTGGTCTTTTTTTTTTTAAAAAAAAAAAAAAGTATCTGAAGACCAAGATAGATTTGGTAGCCAAGGCAGTGAGGATTATTTTCTGCAGCACTGCAGAGGATTATTTTCTGATTTAAGGGCTAGTGAGCTCACGGATGGATGTTACGCTTGCCCATGCAGAGTGATCACTTAAGCATTTTTTCTGTAGAGCATCAGGATTAAGGAGATTACAAAACAAGGAAGGAAGGAAGGAAGGAAGGAAGGAAGGAAGGAAGGAAGGAAGGGAGGGGAGGAGGGAGGAAGGGAGGGAGGAAAGGAGGGAGGAAAGGAGGGAGGAAGGAAGGAAGACAAAGCAAAGCAAAAAAACTACCAAAAAGGTCTGTTACAGGTGTTGATTAATCTTGCAGGCAATCCTAAATTCATCAAGTGTTTTAAGGCCTGAGACATACTGAGGAAAGCCTCATGATTCTTCCCCAGGATTCACAGATGGTTACCTGTCTTTTCAGAGCCGTTCCTCAGTTTCTCCCAGAGCCTCAGAAGTACTGCATGGGCAATTCATATTGAGTCTATTTTTTATATTATCTTTGTCTGAACTAAGAACCCATACATTGACAGGAATATATGTAAACTATGGATTTGAAAACTGGGTGACAGATACAACTTAAAATTTGCCTTATTTCTTGCATTTTTATGTTAGCCATCTTGTTTTTTCTCTCTTCCTACCAGGTAAATTTTATTAAGACAATCTGTGTGGTACATTTTAGTCACTTATAGAATCATGAAGCAGTTTTTGGTTAAGGAGTTCAGTTTTCTCCTCTAAAATTGTGTGATGCTTTGAGTTTAATATGATTTACCATTGTTATGCCTGGTCTCTGTATTTAAGGTTTTTGGTCTGGTTTGAATAAAATGAGTTCTTCAGTCTGAGTCCAGACTCTTCACCTTCCCAAACAGACAAGAAGCAAATGCTAATAAATTACCCTGTAGAGTTAAAAATTTGCATCTCATTAGGAAAAAAATAAGAAGGTGCAAATAATGTAAATATCTACTTGCCCATATACCTGACAACATCAAACTAATGCTCTGAAGACCAAGAGATGCAAACTAGAGTGAAACAACCAGGCTTGATAACGTCACATTGCAGGAGATCAGAGGACATAAGGCAATTTGTACACTGTATATCCAGATCGATCTTTACAGTGACCCTTCAGTTGCATATGTTGCCAGACCTACTGCACACTGACGATTTGGAGGCCGTATTAGGAGACTTTGCTTCTGGTTCTGCTACTTGAGCTTTAGTGAAAATTATCTTTCTAAGGCTTGTAAAGTTATATACACAAAGAACATGTATGCTAGCAGTGCACGTTTCTTAATTTTTTAAAAACCCAAAACACAGCACCATACCAACTAGTAGGAGGAAAATTAACTCTATCCTAGACAAAACATTTTCTGAAATACTGTGGTTTTGTTTGCTTTAAATGAGGTCTTTCTAGCTGCTTTAATTGTGAAGAAATCCTTGAAAATATGACCTGAAGACAGGCAATACAATTATACATGCTTGAATATGCCAAGAGCCTGAAGCACTAGCTGTGAGAATAAATAGCCCCTTTCAGCTTCACATATTAACTCCAATGCCAGTGATGACACTTCATATGTCAACAATGTTAGCTGTTTGCTTGTTCGTTGAAGCACAGAAAAGAAGCAAGAGATGCAAAGATCTTCATGACCTACTCCACGTGAGAACTTAAGACCTAAATGCTCAGCAGGATGTGAGATCTACTGAAGGAAAGGAAAATATGAAAGAACACCCAGAGAAACCTTGTCACGTCTTGAGCATTCAGTCAGTCTGTGCAGAACATCTTAGTTGGACTTCTTTGGGGATGTCCCATTATCTTAATTTGAGTAAGCAGACAAAGATAAAGCTGCACAGTATTTTGTAATTCATCCCCTTATCATCTGCTGCTGATGTTTCAGTTTATGCCTCTTGTAGATACAGGCAAAAAAGGTGGCATCGAGCAAATACATTGCCACTGTGGTTTATCATTTTTTTTCTCAAAGTTTACATTTTTTCTCATTGTCAGATTCTTTTGGGTGCCAAATGCTTGAATAAGACTCCCAGGAAGGGGCTGATATAAGTAGCACACAGGACTACAAGTCTGTCTGCTTTTTGAGTAGAATCTTCCTAGAGAGACTGATCAGCGGCTGAGGGTTGGACAACTGTGTAAAAGTTACACTGGCCCACTCTGTTATTTGGCATGTGTTTGTGAAATGTTGGTTTTGTCATTAAAACATGCAGCATTTGCTTTTCTCCTTTGCTGAAGATGATGCATTTCAACTTTCACACAAAGAATAACCTTGCAAAGGTGATGGAGAATGGGCTAGCAATAACATCCGCCAGCTCCCTCAGCACTTACGGACGCATCCCATATGGGCCCATAGATTTGTGGGTGTCAAGTTTTGCCCAGATCTCTGACCTGATCCTCTTCAAACACTGCATCTGCTCCCAGAGCCAAGTATTAGATTGTGTCTACTCTTCTAAGTGAACTGCAGTGAATCTCTTGGCTCTTCAAGAACGCCTGTTCACATTAGCAGCTGAATTGTTTAGCAGAAAGTGGGAAAGGTGAAGTCAGGAGCTCTCTTTTTTCTACTTAGCTGAAGAAATCCTGTACTAGTAGGATCAGATACCACCTTGTGTGACAGAGCCTTGCACATAGGTTTGAACTTCTGCAGCATATGTTCTAAAGGCATATTTTTGTGTTGGATTATGAGGTCTGATTTCAGGAGAAAGGAGTGAGCTTGCATGGGTTGACATGGGATAGCTCCATCTCAGTTTATCATTAGACTACTTTCATATGAGGGTTGGCACTTACCATTCTCACTAACCCTGTACTTGCCATAAGAGTGAAAGAATTAGGCAAGAAAAAAAAAAAAGTCAACAGCAAAGTCTGCTGCCACAGATTCATGAACCAGCCAGAAGATCTACCTTTCAGCCGATTACACCAAAGCTTGCTGCTGTGGCAACAGAATGAAATCTGACAGCCGTGCCAGGCACTCAGTCTGGGCAGGATGCTTATACCCCTGCCAGTGGTAACAGAAGGAGTGAGAGCACGTATTAATATCCACAAGGAGAGAGCTAAAGCAGAGTCATGTCAGTTGCACTCAGCATGTGCAGTGAAGTCGACACTGGTTATGTTCTTCTGAAATCAGCATCACAGGGGTGAAACATTGCCAACTGAGAGCTAAAGATTAGTACAGAGGCTACAATCATTTCAGCACCACTTAGAACGAATATAGCACTTCTCAACTGAGAACCAATTAATCTTTGCAGCATGTCTGTAGAGTACATACTAAAAATGCAGTCCTTTGCCTTGCTGAAATCAGTCAGAGCTTTATTTCTGACTTTACTGGAGCCTGATTTTCACCATAAAAATACAAATCTTTATTTCTGTTTTGTAGATCATTTACAATTCCCACCAGAGGGTGGGCATGAGTATAGGATACTGTTCTTGAGATGGATAGATATTTACAAATTTTCCAAATTATTTTAGGACTCCTACACAATTTTGTTCATATGTCCATAAAAAGAGCTCTTCATTACAACTTTCTCACATTTTCTTTTCTAACATATTAATATATATATATATATACAGATGAAATTTAGCATGTATATAGACAGGTAGCAAGTATATAGATTCAACTCCTTTTTACTTTTCCCCTTAGACATATTGGTAAGATGCTGATAAAGGGGAAAAAATATATCTGTTCAAGCTGAGACATGGCAATTGTTTACTTGAAAACAGGAAATAATCAGAATTCTAGTAACTGGAAAGAAGGGGATATGGAAAAGACAGGCATATGCAGAAAGGAAAATGTCCTCTTTGGTTTCACTCCAACCAGTTGTTAACTTTAACAGGCTCTTGGATTCCCTTCTGCACAGATCAGTCTTTTCTAGCACAAGTTGGAAAGACCTGATAAAGCATTTTTCAGATGTTTGTTGTTTTCTTGCATTTTCCTTGTAAATTCAAAGGTTGGTAAAAAGATAAAAGTTATCTATCTCTGAGATATCCAGTTTCTAACCTTTTGACCATTTCTCATCTGCCGATGTGCAAAAATATCTTACAAAGACAGCTGCAGCAGTGTAGCACATGTGGTTATTTTTACCTGGATTTCAAACTCAAAAGACTAAAGAAATTTCATCAGGCAGTGAAATTCTAGCAGTGAAAGACTGACATTTGCCTTTCCATCACTGTACCTGACAATGTGTACTTTTTATATTTGCCTGTGTGCTTATTTACCAGTCACAAAGACTTTCATGTTATACCACACTTCAGATTTTCAGACTCAGGAAGTTTCTTCTTGGATCTAGCACTTCTACAAATTAATTTTCTTCTGTCTAAAGCACAGTTGGGGTTTCTCTGTCTCATGGAACTGGCAAATTCTCTAGTCCTTGTTTATGCTAATCACCTACGTCATTATATTTATAGAAGGATATGTAGCTCAATTAAACAGAGATGCAAGAGATTTGTATTATATGGCTCCACCACAGATTTCCTCTATTCATGGGCAGTAGCTATTTAATCTTTTCATGTTCCTGTAAATCGGTGTGCATGGGTTTTTTCGTGCCTATTCTGTGGCTGCTTAATTAATATTTGGAAATAATTTTGAAGCTACTGAGACTATGGACTGTCAAAAAGACAGTATATATTTAATCATGAGGACAATGGAATATGTGGCAACGTGAGGAATTCCGCGTATGAATTGCTGTTGCTCCCCAAGGACCATGGTATCATGGCCAGAAAGACTACCCAGAAGTGAGTATTTTCAGTGAAATGAGCAAAATCCCATATGTTGTCTGTCCTTGGCCTTTCAAATACTAGCCAACCACTTAAACAAACAGAACACATGAGCCAAAAGAATCAATAAAAATGATTTTGAAGGCTGAAAACACAGATTTCAATGTTGAAACAGAGCATTTCATGCTCGGCTCATTGTGATTCTCTGGTTTTCTGTTCCTGTGATACCATTGATTTTCATTGATTTGAGTTACAGCCGTATAAAACTAAGGTAAATCAGGAGGAAATCCGGTTCTTTGCAAAGAGGCTTCCATAATTACAGAAAACAACCATAGTTTTACCTGTTCTTAAGGTAAATTTTGAGCTTTTTTTCAAAAGGCTTTGTGTTCAACACATGGTGTGTTGCTTGTTCACTTTTCATATTATTGTAACTCAAATCTTTTTTTTTTTCTTTTTCTGAAAACTTACTGGTACAAAAATGATGCTTCGGAGCTTTAGAGCAACTAAGCTGCCAGTTCAGCATGGATTAACAGAGGGAAATGGACAATGCTAGCATTTTGTTGGTAAACACCGTATTTCTGTCTGGCTCTTTTGCAAACACCTCTTAGTTCAGCAGTTATATCAATGACATCTGAGATGATCAAAAGTGTTTTGCTGACAAGGTCAGTAAAATTTCAGTGTATTGTTTGAGAATCAACAGAGGAGTATTCTGAACCACTTTCTTAAGTAGTGTGCTCAGCAAGGTTAAGAATGCAACTTCCACATCATTAAATCTTCCTCAGGTTAAGGCTCTTTCCTTCTACTTGAATATATCTATTAAATGAGTTGATGAGATTTTGATTTCTTTCTTCTGCACTTTCCTTTTAATAGCAGTTTAATGCATAACTATCCATACAGCAACTGGCATTCTATCTGCCCCCCATCAAAGTAGGCTAACTCCTGTCTGAGTACAAGTTTTTTTTTTTCATTTATTTAGTAAGCTTTTCAATTATTTAGATACTCTCTCGTGTCGGTTTACATCCCCCCCCACTCCTCCCCCCTCCCCACCCATGTCTCCTAAAGGGAAAGTGTCCTATATTTCATTTTCTTTGTCTCCTGTATTTCATTTTCTTAGAACTTAGCCAAATAGCCCAAGTGGAATGGTGTGTTCAGCCACTTCCAGGAAAATGGTGTGTTCAGCCACTTCCAGGAAAGCAGGGCTCATCACACTTAATGGTTTCTTGGGAAGACAAACACCATCACTCCACACACCCTTCCGCTTCCCCCTCCACACTTCCTACATCTTTACCCAGCTTTTATTGCTGAGCATGTCATCATAAGGTATGGAATATTTCTTTGGTCAGCCTGGGTCAGCTGTCCTGGCTGCATCTCCTCATAGCTTGTTGTGCGCCCCCAGCCTCCCTGTGGGCAGGCAACAAAAGAAGCAGAAAAGTCCTCGGCTCTGTGTAAGCACTGCTCTGTGATAACTGAAAACATCAGTGTGTTATCACCACTATTTTAATCAAAAATCCCAAACACGGCATTATGTGAGCCTCTACAAAGAAAATCAACTCTATCCCAGCCAAAACCATGACAACAGAAAATATAACACTTCAGGGTTTTATGCACAGCCACAGAGCTCGACTGATGATATTAAGTCATTCAAGGTCAATGTTCTGGTCTAGTACAGGGAAGGATCCAGTTTTCCCACACCTTGAAAGCTTCACTATTCTTTATGGAAATATAAAGGTTAGTATTTACTGAGAAATAATGGAAGAAGGGTCAATATGAAAGTCTGACTGTAAAGAGAGGGAGGGAAGGAGCTGAGCTCAAAGGATGAGCTCATGATTTCATCTGACACCAATTTCAGCAGAGCTGAGATTTCAGCCCTCGGAGCTGGAAGGTCATGTTGTTCATGCCACAGACTGTTGGCAGAATCAGATCAATCTAAATTGGCTTCAGGGTAAGGCTCATATTAAAAGCTTGCAGAGTGACTGTCAACTTTACGAAGGAATTTTCATCTATCTATGGATAGGTAAGTCAATGACTGCCCACAGCTAAAATCAATTTAATTAAAAACTGCATGGATGCAGTCTACACAAACCATACTGGGGAGTGACAACACACATATTCTTAAACCATCAAAACAGAATAGCAAGAACAAGCCATGCTGAAATTCAGTGGCAGTAGTATGTTATGGAGACAAAGAAGAAACAAAAGTGACATTTGGTTCAGTAAGTGTGCAGGTTACAGATGGGTGAAGGCAGTGTAGAGGGAAGTTTACTCCTCAATCTTCTCTTGCCATTTACTTTCCCCAACTCTAATTTCCCTCTTCATTTGCTCCATTTCTTTCATAGCCTTCCTTGCCTCTGACTGCCACTTGCCTGCCTTTGCTAAGTTATCTCAAGCAGTGGTTATGTATGAGAAAATGTGACTGAGTACATCGGTGGTGCTATCCCCATATGGTATTCTGTCTTCTCTTCAAACCAACTGATATGAGAGTATTTTTGATGTGTTTAAAAAATAAAAAAATGACTTAGTACAGAATCACAGAACAGTTGAGGTTGAAAGGGACCTCTGGAAGTCATCTGGTCCAAACCCCCTGCTTAAGCAAGGTCACCTACAGCAGGTTGCCCAGGACTCTATGTCCAGACATCATTTGAAGATCTCCAAGGAGGGAGATCTCTTGTACTGGGGAGCCCAGAACTGGACACAGTACCATGGTGCTTTTACCCAGCTGGGCAACTAAACTCTACCACAACTACTCTCTCTTATTCCTCTTACTCAAAGGAAAATGGGGAGAAAATGTGATGAAAAGGGCTCAAGGGCTGAGACAAGGGACAGGGAGATCACTCAACAATTATCATCTCAGACAAAACAGACTCAGCACAGGGAGATTAATGTAATGTATTGCCTATCCCTAGCAGGCTAGAGCAGTGAGAAACTAAAAGCAAACTAAAAACACCTTCCCTCCATCCATCCTCTTCTATGTCCTTCCCCCAACCAGCACAGGGGAATGGGGGCTGCGGTCAGTCAATAACATTTTGCCTCCACTGCTCTTTCATGGTCACTCTCTTCGCCTGCTCCAGTGTGGAGTCCCTCCCACAGGATGCAGATCTTCCTGAACTGATCTTACATGGGCTGCAGATCTTCAAAAACTGCTTGAATATGGGTCCATGCTATGGGGTCCACCCATCAGGAGAAAACTGCTTCAATGTGGGACCCCACGGGCAGCAGCTCCGGCCCGGGGCCTGCTCCTGCGGGGGCTCTCCATGGGCCGCAGCCTCCTCCAGGCCACATCCACCTGCTCCACCGGGGGCTCCTCCATGGGCTGCAGCGTGGAGATCTGCTCCATGTGGGACCCATGGGCTGCAGGGGGACAGCCTGCTCCACCAGGGGCCTCTTCCTGCACAGGCCGCAGGGGAACTTTTCCTCCAGTGTCTGGAGCTCTTCCTGCCCTCCGACACTGTCCTTGGGGTCTGCAGGATTGTTTCTCACTCCTCTCTTCCTAGATGTTGTTGTACTGCTTTTTTTTTTTCCATTTCTTAAATCTCCTCTCACAGAGGTGCAAACAACATCTCTTATTGGCTCAGCTCTGGCCAGCAGCAGGTCCCTCTTAGAGCTGGCTGAAACTAGCTTGTATCTAACATGGGGCACCTTCTGGATTCTTCTTACAGCAGCCACCCCTGCAGCCCCCTGCTACCAAACCCTTGCCACATAAACCCAGTACAAGTACTCCAGGTGCACAGGTAGGAAGGATCACTTCTCTTGATCACCTGGTGATGCTTTGCCTAATGCAGTCAAGCATCAGGAGATGAATCAGAAGAGATATGCAAGCAATTTATAAAATACTGTCTTGAAAAAAGGGACCAAGAGACTTATTCTTACCCTTTTTTATACAATGAGAATAATTGGTGTTAAATTGCAAGTGAGTGTGAGTTACTTTTGAGTAAACAGGAGTGAGGAGAAAGTTTGCCTTATGGTCAAGATGCTTCATAATTGTTTAGAGGACATTTCCTATCTGTCTCTACGGTAGCTAGTACAAGTCTTTCTAAGACACATGGTTCTTCATTAACTATCTTTCTGTGCTGACCAGAAATTATATTTCCTTTGTTCTTCACTCCTCCTCAAACCTCTGGGAAGGACAATGTCAGCCACTTCCTGGAAAGCTTCACGGAAACTCTTCACCAAAAAGCTTCATGTTTTCATAAAAATGGCCAGCAAACTGCCCTTTATGCTTCTAAACATAAGCAGTTTCTGACAAAATACAGGAAGAAGTCGGTGGCCTGTGGCGCTAGATGAATCTTTGGGCTGTACTGCAGCCAAAATGTGAAAAGTAGCATGCAATCCAACTGGGGCTACTATAAAGTCCTCTATTTTAGGAGTCTGTTTATAACCACTTTATTAACAGTTCTGGGACATTTCAGTGAGGATGACCCCAGTACCTCTTGTGCTCAGTGCTATGCAAAATTATTCTAAGCAGTAACATTTTTTGCAAACAATTTACACAATGACACCCTCTAGACTTAGTTCATGTTTACCTCATTTTCACCCTCTTCTTCCATATTTATGCTCTCATTTATTATCTATTGTGCCCATCTTTTCTTATTTTCCCTGAAGCTGAATGTTCTTTGGGGTGAAAACAGCTACTGCTATCTTCAATACAGTTCCTAACAAAATGGCCAAATCCACAGCAGTGCTAAATTTTATTCCTGGTGGCAATAGTAGGACTGGAAGCTACTTCAAAGGTTCAAAGGTTGTCTGCTACTCTGATGTCGCTCCTGGTAGGACCTGTTTGTAACAACAGAAATAAATACAAGTCCAGAAGGGTGTGGAGGCTGGGACAAAGTCCCATGCCTGTTTCATGGCAGAGGGAGGCCAGTACATGCATCTGATATCCACTGATATCCTACTGTGAGTGGGATCCTCAGTAGACCTCTCTTTGTTGGAGATGACCGAGTCTCACGTTTACCTTTCCTCTCAGATTAGCAGCAGAGCATTGTAGTTGCCTCCTGCTCTGTTTAGCTTTGTGCTTCCAGCTCAAGTTGTGAAAGTCCTCTTTAAGGGCTATTTAACAGGTTTTCCTATGACAGATATTGACAGAAACTGAAAGGGAATTTCATGGTTTCAGTTTTTCATAGAGGTGAAACTAAAGAAGATAATTGGCTTTTGCCTTAAGTTTGTATTATGGGTCTTAGTGTTTGATTCCCAAACAGCCCACATTAATTTCTGGCTAGATGTTTTCACCCTCCCCAGAATATTAGATCTCATTTTGCCTAGTATGGCTCTCTCAGTCTCATCTGTTCCTCTCGTTATAAGAGCAGCAGGTGAGAAATTCATACAAGGAAAGGTGAGAGGTAGCCCAGAACAGTGTTATATCTCAATTCTAAGACTGAAATGCTGGCAGCTCTGTTTTACATCTTTGTCCCTACCTACTCACTGCCCCACACTACAGCAATTTTAACATGTCCCACTTGGGGTTTCCTGAAGTTCAGGACAAAGTCCAGTGTCTTTTTAAACTAACAGCATGCGGGTACACTAGGCAGGTCCAAAAATGTTTGTCAGGCCTACCATGCAGGGAGGCCAGGCACATGGCTGGGTGCAGATCCTTTGCTGATGTGGGCCTATAGGTTGTAGTACTTTGTGTTTTTTTAAGGAAACACAGTTCATCCTTTGTGCTGGATTTTATACCCACCTCTTGTCCCTCTGCTGATCAGAGCTTTGTTTCCTTTTGCATTGGGTAGAGGGAAGGCATCTTACCCTGCATGACTGTTGCTCTTCACAGCTGGGAAAAGTGTCAGTTCAGCATGTTCAAACAAAGGCAGAGGAGACCTATCAAAATGGCTATGTCTGAACACAAGGATGAAAGTAGAGGCTGGTGGGAATTAAACGTTTTGCTATCTTAAAACCGTAAATCAAGAATACACACTTTTTCTTTTGTTACTGTGCAGTAAACCTCCAGAACCTGAAGAAAAATTACGTTTTAAAGCCAGATGAAAGGGATGCACTAATTATTTAAGAGAGTAGCTGCATCTAGTAGCCAGTAACCTCCAAGCAGAGCAATTATTCTTTTTTTCCACCTTCTGCCCTACATGGACACAAATTGGGTCAGGGAGGAAAATGGGAATGGAGTGAACGAGGGGCCATTTGTTTATATAATAGGCTTGTATGTGCAGTTATTTTTATTTTCTTCTGTCCTTCCCGTGTGTGTATCAGGTTGAACTATTATTATTACCTTTGCTGTTTGGATACTTGGAGAGGAGCATTTTTATTAGCAATGATTAGATCTGAATGTTCTGCAAGTCTGCAGGGAGGGAGAAAACAAGGGTGCAGAAAGTGGGTGTGGAACATAGGTAAGTCCATCCCAAGCAAAACATCAAAATCAGGCTAGACCTCCTTGTTTTTGTAAAGTAATGCTACAAATTCACAGATCTCATTATCAAATCAGGGGAGCGAGCACAGCTGCTCCTGTCAGCACAGAAGCCATCCACTTCAGATAGGCTCTGTGTGTGTGCAAAGCATGACAATTTTCTCTGACTCTCATCAAGGCCAGCCTCTGCTACTAACTTCTTTTGTTTCTACTGCAGAGTTGCAGCTCCACAAATAGATCCCTCTTGGGATCTGGGAGGCAACCAGGGCTTTGTATAATTGGAGAGTCAGGAGACCTGCCAGGCTTCTGTGACTACCTCTGTACAAGCAGACAGAAAACCTTAGAGAAATATTTTCCTATTCCCGTGCCTCAGTTACCCCATTTGAAAATAGGGAGAATAATACCAGTCTCCCTGATAGTCTCTGAGATGCATAAAGAGCTGAGTATCATTACGCTTGCTGGCTATTACAACAAGATTTCACAGAGGTGAAGAGGCACAAAAGCATTAATAACCTTGCAATGCTGCCATCATATACTTCACTTTTGTTTTAAAATTCTAGCTCTCCTCAGTCTGCACAGTGAAGAGCAATTGAAATTGTTCTGAGGAAACCCTCCAAAAATCAAAGCACCTAACACTAAAATGAAGCAAAGAGAAAATAATATTTTTTTTTTCATCATCCTCATTTACATATAAATATTTTATGCATACAAAAATGCGCATCCATACTTTTTTTAGATTTCTCTAAAATGCAGATATTTAGAAAAGCTGTTGCTTATTATTGTTTCTCATGTATGCTTTCAAGAGTGAATTACATTAACACTATTCCTCCCAGCCTGTAATAAATTTCCATTTCTTTTTTTGCTTTTTGTATGTGTGTGTGTAACTTAGACTAAAGGACTATAAATATATGTGTACTTATTATGCTGAATGAACTTCTTCCTTAATAAAAGTCTTTGCTTTAAGATTTCTCTCATCTATCCATTAGATGTCAATATTGGATTTTGTAATTAAATTTATAGCTAGAGCATTTTCTTTTAGCTATCTGGAACAACAGCATTTTTTTTACAAAGGATACAATCTAACAGAGCTGGAGAAGCAGTAGGTTTGAAAAGTTGACCTTTGTAATAAATCAGAATGTTATGAAACGATATCAGCCATGATATCAAATTGAGTTTAACATGTCTTTGTCTTATATGAGGTCAAATAACAGTGTGCCTGTGAATTTTGCATGTCTAAACATACGCAACCATTTATAATCATAGAATCGTAGAACCATTTAGGTTGCAAAAGACCTCCAAGATCATCAAGTCCAACCTTTAACCTAGCACTGCCAAGGTCACAATTACACCATGTCACTAAACTCTACATCTACACATTTTTTGAAGACCAACAGGTGTGGTGACTCAACTACCTCCCTGGGCAGCCTGTTTCAATACTTCACAACCCTTTTAATGAAGAATTGTTTCCTCATAGCCAATCTAAATCTCCTCTGATGCTACGTGAGGCCATTTCCTTCTATCCTATTGCTTGTTGCTTGAAAGAAGAGACTGACCCCCACCTGGCTACAGTCTCCTTCCAGGTAGTTGTACAGAGTGATGAGGTCTCCCTTCAGCCTGGTGGGCTTGTATGTCAGGCTTATCCTACAACTGAGAGGTGGATCATGCACATGACACAGCCAGACTAAAAGTCCAAGCTAATCAGTAAACTGCTGCCTCACTCTTAGCTTTCTAGCAGATCTAAATCTGCTGTTGAGTACTAAGAACATCTGTGATTTAGCTTACATGAACAGAACTGTAGGAGAATATTTGAAAGTATGTTCCTTATTATTATTCGTAGATATGACAAGATTGGGAAGTGAAACATTTGAAAATGGCAGAATAGTCAAATTACTAGTTTATGATTAAACACTCCATCTTTCTGGTCTTCTTCATTCATTCTTCTGGCTTGCTCCTAAGTATGGTATCATCCATGTAGGCTAATGAATTAGCATATCCAACCAGGCAACCCCAGACAGCAAAGCACCAGCATTTCTCGGTTGTTTACGTGCTGGAGGAGCTTCTTAGGAATTAAGTGGGATGCTATCAGCTCAGGTGAGGTACAGAGGCTTCTCAAATCTACTCAGAACATAGCCAACAGAGCTCCTAGCTTGTCTTAATCCTAGCTTTTAAAAGAGAACTGTAACTGGTCACTTATTTACTCCTGTGCAAAATAATAATAATAATAATAAATGGTAGTAGATAATACTATTCTTTACTGAAATGAACTGTTTAGTTGAAGATATTTTTCAGTCTTGTGCATGATAGATGCAGATAATCTACAATCCCCTTGTTGCTTTAGTCCTCATTTTCGGTTTTACAGTTCACACAGAGCCCAAGAAAATTACTGAAATAGTCCCTCATGCTTCAGCTAATACTGAAACTGCTGGAATGCTGGTACAGATAACTCTCAGGCGTTGTAGACAGGGCTAAGCAGTACCACACATCCCCCTTGATCATTCCAGCTTCCTTTCCAGTTCATTTAACCAAGTGAAAGCACCTGAACTGATCAGCCCAGGTCTCCCAGGGAAGCTAGAATTTGGAGCAGTGTAGTGTAAATCTTCAGCACAAAGATGACCATCAACAAACAAACAACCCTGCTAATAAAGCAGGAGAGATGTCACCAGAAATTCAGAGTGCCTGTTAGGCTATGAGCAGTCTGAGCACACGTATTTGGCATTCAGGTGGAAACTTGGCAGCTGTATGACTTCCACCTTCTCAGTGCTATCCTGACTTAGGTGCATTCAAATACAGTCAGATAGTGTAGTAGGTGATTTGGGGATATGTAAGTCTCCCCATATGCTTTAACCAAAGAATAAACTTCCTGATAAGTACACGCAGCACAGATGATCACTCCAAGCACTTCTGAAAACCCAACTATTACTGAAGGCCTGGTATTTTACCTTGTTTATCTAAGGAGTAATTTGTTACAATGAATACAGCAGTTCTTATTAATTCTCTTTATCCTTCTTGATAAAAAAATATCTAGAGCCAGAGATTTGGGTTGCTATTTTCACTCTACCATTTTTTATTATCCACATCTTATTTTTCTTTAAGATTGCAGTTTGAAATCACAGGTGCCTAACAACAAGGTTTGGCCTGCTGCATTTTGATATTAAGTAGAAAGATCAGCTGCTTTTTATTGCTTAATCATGCACAAATAAAAAGTAACAGGTAGCTGGTAGGAAGGGAAAGGTGTATTTGTCTTGCTGCTTGTCAATCAGCAACATGCCCTGTGGCACAGTCAAGAGAAAGTATTTGATTTAGTCCTGACGTATTGTCCAAAGTATTAAATTACCATCTGTCTGAGGAATAGAAGAGTAAGCACAGTTTCTAGGTACGGGGATGCAGCACACCACTGTTTTAATAACCTTGTTGTTACAGGGGCTGGATGGCTTATAGCTTTGGTGTCTAATCTGTGGGATTTTTATCCAGTGCTGCACAATGTAAGCACTGCTTATATGCAAATGCTTGTAAGGCTTGGTAGATTTCACTGAAATATACAGTTGTGTGATCAACTTCAGGAAAAAGGTCTTGGTTTTACTGATAGATCCATATGAGAAGACATGATCATGCAGGAAATCACAGGAACTGGCAACTACAATAGTGCGTTTCGTGGGCCTTGATTTTGATCCAGACTGAACATCACCCATGCTGCCCTTCAGAGCATCAGGTGTATGTATATGCTTTCACTCCTGCTTTAGGCACAGAGGAAGCACCTGCTCTTGCAGGCAGCTTCTCAAAGCTGGGCAGCTACTTCATTCTGCTCAGAAGTGACCAGCATTAGAAAGGCCTGGAGGGGGTGAGATGTGAGCAGGCAAAATGCAAAGGAAGAACGTAGGAAGGCCATAATAAATTGTTTCATGGGGATCTTGTGTGAGCATTTGTGTTGGTATACAGCAGGGTGCTGGTATGCAGTGGTGTGCAGAAAAACTCATATCTCTGTAGCTTTTAAATCTTCCTGCAAAGGAAAAGAACCTGGGGTACTGATTCATGCTCACCTGAACATGAGCCAGCAGTGTGCCCAGGTGGCCAAGAAGGCCAATGGCATCCTGGCCTGTGTCAGGAATAGTGCAGCCAGCAGGAGCAGGGAGGTGATCGTCCCCCTGTACTCTGCTCTGGTGAGGCCGCACCTCGAGCACTGTGTTCAGCTTTGGGCCCCTCACTACAGGAAGGGCATCAAGGCCCTGGCGCGTGTCCAGAGCAGGGCTACGAAGCTGGTGAGGGGCCTGGAGCACAAGTCCTGTGAGGAGCGGCTGAGGGAGCTGGAGGTGTTTGGTCTGGAGAAGAGGAGGCTCAGGGGAGACCTCATTGCTCTCTGCAGCTACCTGGGGGTCGGCCTCTTCTCACAGGTAACTAGTGATAGGACTACAGGGAATGGCCTCAAGTTGCACCAGGAGAGGTTTAGGTTGGAAATGAGGAGAATTTTCTTCTCAGAAAGAGCAGTCAGGCATTGGGATGGGTTGCCCAGGGAGGTGGTGGAGTCACCGTCCCTGGGGGTGTTTAAGGAATGGGTAGAAGTGGTACTTAGGACATGGTTTAGTGGGTGATAGTGCTGGTAGTGCTGATAGTGCTGGCTGGGCCAGATGATCTTGGAGGTCTTTTCCAACCTTAATGATTCTGTAATTCCTAGCCCAGCTGCATGGTTTGCTGCCAGTATGCACATCAGCAGGCCAGGTATTCAGTCCCAACACCAAGTCCTTAGCTGAGCTCTTGGAGAGACTTTTGACAGATTTTTTGTTGTGAAATACGTAGCCTGTTTCCTGCAGAAATATCTTTCTGCCACAGCTAAATACAGTCACAGCGATAATGGTGAGATATGGTTGAAGGTTCTGCAGGAAAAGGCAGATTGTTTTTTGTCCAGATGAAAAATATGTGCATGACACAAATGCCTGATCTACTTCAAAAGACTCTCAGGAGGAATAATTCTGCTGCATAGAAAGCTGACATGGCTCCACCTGCTGGTTTCAGGCCTGGAATGACATTGCTCATTTTTCCGGGCAAAACTCTGAAACATGCAATTGTTTTGCAAACAAAACCTGAAATAACAACAACAACAATAACAAAAAGCAAGCAAGCAAACAAGAAAGAAAGAAACAACCACCCTAAACAGAAAAAAATCCACTCAGGTCCTCCTTGAAAGTAAATAATGAAAAGTTAACTAAAAGAAAATTATTGATGTCCTGCCAGCTATGGATTGAGGAAGAAAATTGTATTATAACAGAAAGAATGAAGTATTTTGAATAAGCAACTAGTATTTTATAGATCCAGGATTAAATTTAAATAAACTGTGGACATACAAGAATGCTGTTAATTGGGGTGAGATAGCAGGCTTTCTAATATGAAAAAAAAAAATGAAAAGAAATTAAAGAAAATGAAAGAAAAAATAAATAAATAAATAAATAAATAAAATAAACACGTCTTTTTCCTGGGACAGAACTAAATGAAATTCTTCAGCAGGCATTATTTAACCTTAGGGATGTAAGGAAGAAAGGTAAGAGTAATTTACCTCTGAATGAATTCCTGTTTTGAAAGGCCTGGTTATCTGTAGTCAAAATTCCTCGTTAAAGATTCAGTGATGGAGTATTCCGGCTTTTGGATGCCTAAGTTAAACACATCCGTTCTTGACTAGGATGTGAAGGCAACTTGTCTCTAGAACCTTAGCACGATTTCTAGGACTTGTGAAAATGCTGATTGTGGTGATTGCTATCCAAATGCTTTTCAATTTGCTAATAAAATTGTGATAAGTTTCCACTAACACTGTTGCCTTCAATATTGCAGTTGGACGGATGATACTGGGAGTTGTACTTCTTGTTTCATTGTAACTCAGACATTTCTTTCAACAATGTGTTTCTCATCTTCTTTCCCAGCTTCTGTGTGAAAAAGGAGAACAACCAGTTCCTAGATTCAGGTCGTTGGTCTGTCACAGGTTCCTATGGGATTTTATTGAGGAATCAGGGACTCCATGTTCTCTGCTAGTGATGACCTATGTTTGCTTTACAAGGAAACTTCTGGGAAGCATTACCTGTGGCTGTATGCCTCTGTGCATGGCTGAAGCACAGATACCACCAATAGCACATACTATAAAGACCATGGCAAGGCCAATAGCAGCAACAGCATACATCAGTTCCTTACGTAACAAGTGTCTTTGGGCTGTAACTACAGCAAAAAGGAGCAGCTGTGCAGAAATGGGCACTTTTGGTTTGGCTAGCTCTGATTATGACCTTGCTGATGATAATAACTGGAGGACAGACTCCTTTCTAAATGATCCCTTCCTTTCATTTTTGCTTTTAGACCTACAGGCGCTCTAAATTCATTTGTACATATATATGCCTAACGTGAGGCCCAGACTACATCATCGGTTCCATTTACGTTTTATTTGGAGTAATTAATTGAGAATAATCCTTGTAAATGCATGGGAGAGGAGAGTACCCAACTTTATTTATTGTTGGTAGGCCTGTGGTAGCAGCTGACAGTGATGGTTCCATTATTTTATTAGTAAGTCCAATGTACTGTGCTGCAGAGAAGGAAATAAATTTACTGGCTAACTATAAGGCCTCTCACTCACACTCTCATGCCTGTTGCCTGGGTCATGTGTTTTTGAGCTTAATAAATCTGCTTTGACTGCATTATTGTACAGCCCTCCAGTTGACTGGGAGTGCATCTGCCTTGAGGGAATTTAAATAAAGCGTTGCTATATGGCACTGGTGATTTTGAAGGACACTGTTTCACAGGTCCCTAACAACACAAATAAAAGCTTGAGTCTGCTGTAAATGATCTGTGCACAGATCTCACTCTAGTACTAGAAAACTCCATGGGTCAGAGATCCACCACCCGCCTTCCCAGCTGTGGCGCACATGTGCTGTGATTCTGTGATTCTGTGCATAAAATTAAACTTGATACAAAGTTTTTGACCCGATGACTTAGGTGTAGACCTCTCTCTGTTTCAAAAGAACATTGTTGAATATGGTGGAATTATTATTTGACATTCATTTACAGAATCACAGAATCACAGAATTATCTAGGTTGGAAGAGACCTCCAAGATCACTGAGTCCAACCTCTGACCGAATACTAACAAGTCCTCCACATACAAACTGGTTCTTATTCATTTCCTTACTTGCCCTTTGCTTCCATCCCCCACTCTGGAGAGATTCAGAAGATTCAGAAGTTTGGCTAGCTATAGTACAATCCCACTAGACATTTCTTCAGTGCTGTGACTGCTTTTTTGTTGAAATAAGCTCTGACTACTGACAAATGTTCATATTTGAGCTTGGAGGAACTTGCCATCATTCTAGTAATAACATGACCCTCTATTTAAATGTTTCTTTCATAGTCCAGGTGACAATGACAGGTGCCAAAGTAAATGCTTTGTATGAAGCACAACAATAAATACTTGAGGTCCAGAGGGTTATGAAAGAAGTTGATATCACAGATCTGCCTGAAGGGTTGTGACTGCATGCAATGCCACCCCTTAAGAAAAAGAGATAGATAAATAGATAAAAACAAGGTGTGAAGTGCATAGAAATTAATTGAGAATGTAGCAAGCCTAACCAAGTTTTTAATAAAGTTCATTGACCTCAATATGGAGTTAGTATGATGCATTCCATTTATTGATTTCATGCTGTCACAGCAGTTCATGATGTGAAACAACTGCTCTGCTGGGTCACACAGTGGTGCAGTACTACACCTCCCATTCCTTTCTTCCTTTCACTTCGTCCAGGGGGCTTGTCGCTTGGGCAGCGTTTACGTGTACAACATCTATAGCATGCTGTCCTTTATACCTGTGATTTAGCAGGGTGACTGGCAGCAATCTTGAATTCAAGCTGTGTGACTAACAGCTTTACTTCACAATGTGATGCTTGATCTGATTTCTTTTGTAGCTGTGTCCTTGAGCTTGTATTTTCCCCTTTTTAATTTCCCTTCCTGTAAAACAACTTTTACACCTGCTGTCTGGGCGTAACAGAAGCGTGTGAATTCCCCCTTTTCCTTTGAGGAGAGGGAGTGAGAGACTTGTTTTGGTGGAGCTCAGCTGCCAGCTGGTTAAAACCACCACACCCGGTCAGTTCTCACATCCTAAATAACAATAATTGTGTGTGTAAGCAACGAGCATGTATGTTGGGTGAGCATTGAATAAGGCTCAAATGAATTTAATACACTTCTAAAGTAAACAAAAGGCAGCAAAGTCCTTATTATTGTAGCTTCAAAACTGACGAAGCATGTAAGTCTCCCTGCATACACAAAAATAAAGGATAATTAAGTATAATTGTAGTTGATACAGAGTGTATGGTGAGAGGTGGGGGATAAACAGCTTGTGAATCAATAAACTGTGAAGCTGCAGGCTGAGTTATTTATTGATTTATGACCCATTTAGCTTCAAGTTTACTATACATCCAATGCAATTATGCCTTCTGGATTATACTTCATTTAAGGGGGAGGGAAAGTGTATCGTTTCAGCTGAGGAATCATTCTGTCTGCATTAATAATACATTTCAGTGTTAAATACTGCTGTGTTGCCAGACACATTCTGGTAGTGAGTGACATTCAGAATCTAATATGCTGTCTGCTTGAATTCTGCATAAAGAAACCCTAACAAGTCACACCACAAAAGAATTGCTTACTGAACTGATCAGAATCCATCAAATCCTTTTACCAAGGTTGGCCTGCACTGATATAAAACATCATGGAACGATATTATACCAACAGCAACCATGTATCCTGTGAGAGCCTTTTCAATGTGCGAGCAATACAAAAGTCAGGACTTCAATTCCAATGAACACCAGACGAGTATGTGGCAAGCATCGTGCTTGCTGGACCGTGTCTGAAGTGGAGGTGCTCGTCTAAAGCACAGGGAAAACTTCCAGCCAGCTCCACTGAGCAGCAAATGTTTTGTTTTTCTTCTTTTCTCCGTTCTTTTCCCCTCAAATCCCATATATGCATAAAATCACTGATTCTCATGCAGACCATTGATTTCAGTGAGTATGTTGCCTTGAAGCAATAAAAAATGTATCCCCCTTCCTTCACAATCACAAGACTTCAGCTGTGTCATCTTTAACACTCCATGTAGATTCATGACCTCCATCTGTGGCTCTCAACCGTACCATTTCCTTTATTAGTAGCCTGAACCTACCAGTACTCAAGAGTTTCCTTGCAAAGCGCTGAAAGCCACACACGTCTTTGTTGTGACTGCCTTCTCCCAAACCTGTAAAGTCTCCAAGACACTCAAAAGAATGACACGCTCTTTATAGCAGATCAAAACATGAACACTGTCCATTGAAAATACTGTCAGCATCACCAAAATATCTATTCAGTGGCGATACAGAAATTTGCAGATGTTATCAGTTCAGCTCGTTTTCCAATTGCTCTCTTGGATTTGCTCATTGAGAAGCTTCTGTTAAGTCTTCTTAATAGCAGAGACTTCATTGTCTTTAGTTTCAAATTCAAGAAGATTATTTGAACACTATGAATCCATAAAGAGAAATCATTTGTGTCTGGCTCCTGGGAACATCAAGTCCCAGGAACGGAAAGTCCCTAGGACTTGACTCCCAAGTGTGAACACCACCTAGCCCCATTTTGTTCATCTTGTTGTCAAACTACAGACCCATTTCTGTTTCCAACAGGGAGGGGAGCAATAGTATTTGTGTAGAACGTAATTTCACAACAGCTGTTGTTTTAAATCAAGAAGCTGCTATTTCAAAGTACGTGGAATATCCAACTTCCTAGTTTTTGTAGGAAAGGCAAGGGTGGTGACTTAGTTTACTGCTATCTGTAGGATCTGATGTTGGCATGTAAGTTGACGTTGGGACCTAGGTTGGATGCAATTGGTCAGATCTTAAAATGCCTTTAAAAGTAACTGCCTCTGAGAGACAGGGAGTATCTTTTAAAGCTCATCTGGTGATGTTCAAGATGAGCTTGGTACAGTGAAAATGGTAGCTGGAATACTGGCGGGGGGGGGGGGGGGGGGAGGGGAAAAAAAAAAAAAGCTTATTATTGTTACTAATTTGTAAAGTTATATTATTTTCTGGTGTTGGAATGACTGTGTTGGGGAAGAGGAGGGCATAAGAATACAATAGTCAGTCTTTAAAACAACAACAACAAAAGAAAGCAGGAGATGTAGCAGCGTTTTGCTTGTTTCTTTCCTTCTGTTATCATAGTCAACGAGTACATTTAAAGATGTTCCAGATATGGTTGCTGTCATGCTATAATGGGGAATTACAAGCTCTTAGTTAAATGCAGAAAACTATTCTTCTACTTTTCACTGAGTAATGTCACTGACATTACCCTACACGCATCAGGAAGGTGCTTTTTTCTCAAACATTTGGACCACAGGTATTGAGGGGTGGGATGGAGAGGAAGACGTTTAAGATGGATAGCTTCGCTCCCTCACCTGAGTCATGTTATATATGTCACTGGGGTCCAAGCAGGGAAGTCAGTTGGTGAGACTAGATCTGTCTAGTTCATTTTTTATGAATCAGGCAAAGGGTATTTATCCTTGGGGCTGCAGAGGAAGACACAAAACATGTTGATGTTTGACAAGGGGCATCTGAGGCTGCCTGTGTTAACACAAAATCTGTGCCACTGAAGCCAGGTGCTCTCCAGTGTTGCCTTGCTGCTTTAGCAATGTGTCTAGTCTTGATTCAGGTTCTCATTTAAAACCTAATTTTGAGAAGATATAGAGTCAGAGCTGTTAGTGGCACACCCGTAGTCCTATAAAGAGTTTGTAAATTATTTCTGTTTTATTTTTCTTTTGCTTTTCCTATGTGCAGGGCAGAGTAGTCGTTACTGCCTGAATTATGATATGCTGACAACAGACTATTACCCTGCATTTTAAACATGACATAATTATTCTAAGTTTAGTGGTGCTATTATGGTTAAATTATTTAGTTCAATGTCTAAAGTCAACAATATCTCCTCATTGCCATTAAAAAATGAGGTCTAACCCAAAAAGACCTTTATGGTGCCACAAATAAATAACATGCTACAAGTTTTTCATGTCTGCAGAGACAGTAGTCTGAGAGAGAAGATTTGTACGGGGGACAGAGGGAAGCTGAAATGTATGGAGCAGATAATCAGTTTAATTGGGCTTATTTACATTTAGTATTTGCAGAAAATAATACGTTTTGCTTTTTTTTGTTGTTGTTTTGCTTTGTTTCTTGGTGCATTCAACCACTCTCAGTCTGGCTCACCAGGTTCAAAATACTGGGTTCAAATACAAGAAGTGTTCCTTTGGATAGCATGAACCAAGGTGCCAACTATAGCATTAGTTTATTATTTTTTTTTCTTCTTTTGATCAGTGTTTTGGGAGATATAGTATGACTGTGCTGTGGCTAAACCTGAAGGATCATGCAGTTCTGTGGTTTATATCAACAGAAGTACATGTAGCAGTGAAGTGATGATCAACAGCAGCATTTCAAATGCACCAAAATTTGTCTGAAATGTACTTTTCCCTGTGGATAAGATCACAGAATCATGGAACGGTTGAGGTTGGAAGGGACCTCCAGAGATCATCTAGTCCAACCCCCCTGCTCAAGCAGGATCACCTAGAGCACATTGCACAGGATGGCATCTAGGCGGGCCTTGAATATCGCCAGAGAAGGAGAGTCTACAACTTCCCTGGGCAGCCTGTGCCAGTGCTCTGTCACCCAAAGCATAAAGAAGGTTTTCTTCATATGGCGACCAAAGCTCCTGTGGTTCAATTTATACCGTTCAACCCTCCTCCTATCACTGGCCACCCCTGAGAAGAGTTTGGTCCCATCCTCTTTACATTGTCCCCTCAGGTATTTGTAGAGGTTGATAAGATCCCCTCTCAATCTCCTCTTCTAGGCTAACCAGGCCCAACTCGCTTAGTCCTTCCTCATAAGACAGATGCTCCAATCCCTTAATCATCTTTGTGGCTCCACTCTGGACCCTCTCTAGAAGATCTATGTCACTCTTGTTCTGGGGAAATCCCAGATGCAAGATCCTAAGTCAAGCAGGCAGTTGAAAATGAAATCTCTCAAGGGAAAATGAGGAACCACAGTGGAGTCCAGGAACAGCATGACAAGGAATCTGAGTTTGACTACAAGTCAATCACTTTAGCCAATAAATACAGAGCATCATAATTCTTCTGATGTCTATGATTCAAAGAAAAGCAGTCACAGCATTGTTCCTCTGTTACCTACAGAGTGAGGTGAAGCCTGACACTGCCTCTCTTCCCTGCTGTTTATGCAATAAAGGCACTGGGACAGTCAGGCCTCCCCCAAACCTTTCCTGGGCCCCTGTGGCATGAATAAACAAAGTGAAACATAAACATAAGTGGAAAAGACCCGAATCCTGGAAAATTACTGACTAAAAATAAGTTATTTCATGTTCCTATAAATAGTGATCCCAAGCAAGAAGTCTTCGAGCTCTTCAGGGACTTTAGTGAGCTGCATCCTCGATCTCCCCCTGAGCTGGGATTCCTGTCAGGGTACTCCTGAGTGGAAGTACATCTCAGAGCCAACTCCTCAAGGAACAAACTTATCTACTGATAACCACTGTCAAGGGAATTGGATAAGTAATTCACTCTAAGGGGTGATTTTGGAAGTGTGAAGCTGAATTTAGAACACACACACGTACACACAGGACCCTGCAGTAAGTCTCAGGTGAACTTTGACATTATCAAACCTTTAAGCCACTATTTCTATTGTAGCAAGTGCTTAAGATCATTCTGTTAATTGACTAGTACTTAAATGCTGCATCAGTGCTGTTAGAAATCATAACCTAATCTTGTTATTTACCATAAAAATATATAAAAATCTTTAATTGCTACTACATTAGAGTTGTGTAAGATCTAACTCCACCACATGTCCCTAATGAATCTCAATATGGTTGAGAAAGTCGGGCTTGTAGATACTTAGGCACAACTACTGTAGATATTAAGATATAGATATTTATATACTACTGTAGATATTTAGGCACTACTACCTTGTGCCTCTTCTATGATCCTGGCCAGCCTAGGCTGTGATCTTCTGTTGTGTATAAAGTTGATCTGGTATATTGCTTTTCCAGGATCAGAACTGAAAAGAAAGTTGTCCGAGAAATTAAATGTGCTGTATTAATATTTTGCTTTTTGTATCGTAGTAGTATGAGAGCGTTATTACTTTAATCATGTAAAATTATTTGAGGACAACACCAATGTTTTCAAAAATTCACGTATTGCTTGCTTGATCAACGGTTTCTGAGAATCCTAACTGCAACTTTCTAACCTCAATTTTATACAATTAAGGAAAATGTTCTTATCCTTTTACTCATGTTTTGATGATGATGAATAATGATGATGCTTTATGAGTAATCCTTCTGAATTTGGTTGCTCTTTTATCACTAAAGGAAGTGTATGCATTCTGTAGTATTTCTGAGTTAAGTTGAAAGAAGAAAGACCCTTAAACCAATTTGCATGAACTTACTGTCTGAAAAGGTTGAGTGCCTTTAACCTTCCATGCACAGAGCCTTTGTCCAAAACACTAATTAGGTGATGAAGTAAAATCATGTTGACAAACAAAACTGAAATCAGCTTGATTAAAATAGCCTCCTCGATGCTTCTTTCCCTTACACAGTTGTTCTGAGATTGTCATTTCACGCACATCCCAGTCAGCATACATCATGGTATGTACGTAGCCCAAATTTCTGGAAAAAGCTGTAAAAAGGAAAAGGAAAGCATCTTTCAGTGCTTCTTTATCTATCAAGAGAAAACAAAAACAAAAGCAAAAAGCAGAAAGGCACAAGCTTATTCTGCTCCCTCCTTCTCCCCCATTTTGGAAGTCACCCTGAAAAGATCAAAGTTGCAAACAACAGCACGCATACTGATGTTGTGTTTTTACAGAGACATTTTTACAGAGACAAGAGGGTGCTGTACTGCTCCATGACAGAAACCAAAACTAGCTCTGCAATGGCATGTAAGTCACCGTCCATAAATTCAAGAAACCCAAAATTCCTAGTTCTAACATTAGTAAAATTGGAGCAGAGGCAATCCCTAATAAACATACAACAGCCAGCTGGCTAGCCTCCACTATACAGCTGGGCATTTAATAGGATGAAAGGACAGAAGGACATCAAATCGAAACCTCTACACACAAGTATGAAAGGCTAGAATGCGTTCCTCAACACAGCACAGTTATAGGCTCTAATCAGGGAATATTAATAAAAGTTATGGTAGTTGAGTTAGCCTCATCCAGTTCTCAGACATGAGAAAAAAGAATGAAAGGGTTTTTTGATTTAGTCCATGTGAATGATCTAGAATAAAAATCTCCTGAATAGCAGGCTGAAGGGGGCTGCATACAAGCTATAAGCTTTCACAGGAAAAAAAAAAAAAAATGTCCAACAACAAAAACAGCAAAGCACTAAAGCACTCAGGGCCAAGCAGCTCTCTTACCACTGGGAAGCTATGTCTGTGTGTGTCTGTGAGGATACCATACCTTCTAAATCCAGTGAAGGTGGATACCTTCTAAATATATGTGAAGGAGTCCCCTGCCTCAGGATTAATTGCTGAAAGCGTAACAGTGGTAAATGAAAAATGGGAATTGGTTCTTAGCATGGTAACCTGAGAATAAAGAGCTGGGCTACCAGTGTATTTCACCTGGTAATTTTACATTATATGTTAATGATGAGGGGTTAATAATTTGGCAGGTGCATGAACAAGGGAGGCAAATTGCTTGCATTTGCTGGGTGTAAACCATCTAAAACTCAACTAAGGGAGACACTAAAGGGCCCTGAGAAGTATGAATGACAAAACTGAATGACAAAATTGTGTGAAAGGAGAACCAAACAAGGACAGGGTGTGGGCTGTAAAGAAAAGACGGAAAAAGGAAAAGGGACTTGAATGACATTGGCAACTAAGATAAAAGAAAGGCCATGAAAAGCAGAGCTGTCAGATTAAGCTGACACTTTTCCATCATAAAGATGCCTTATTAAAAAGTCACTTTAGGAAGTTCTTCCCCTCCCTTCCCCTGCCACCTCTACTGTAACAGCTATGTATTTTCCCCTGTCGCATTTGCCACCCTTCGGCTCCTATGATGTGGCTCTGTGTGGAAATGTGGTAAATACAAGGTTGCTGAGTTGCTCAGTTATTTGTGGTTGTTTCAGTTTTGTTTTCGCTTGAGGACCTGGAAAGAATCACAATTCGTGTGACACACTTATTCTTAAATGCAGCTTCTGAAAAAAAAAAAAAAAAAAAAAAAAAAAAAAAAACACCCACAGTTTGGTCTTCAAAGCTATTGGATGGTTGAGGAAAAACAAAAGCAAACAAACAACAACAACAAAAATATACTGTAAGATTTACTTTGGAAAATCAAAGCTCCAATCTGATGTGCTTGGCAGCAGCATCCTCAATTAACAAACAAGTCCCCTGTGTTACCAGCCATGCAGTTGGAGTGACAGCGTGAGCAATAAAACCATGGTCCCTCACAAGTGTGCTGTAAAGGTGGATTACAGAATATTCATCGTGTGCACCCATCCAATTCGGCAGTGATGGTGAACGTTGCAAAATTAGAAATTCTGTCCTGAGGGGAGGATTTGGAAGCTGTGCCGTAAATAAGAACCGGTGTGCAGTAAATCAGGCCACACCTGGAATGAAAAGAAAGAAATCATGAAGAGGTCTCCATTCAGTAAGTGAAACAGAGATTCAGGGGGAGCCAAATATTATAGCACCATATTATTAGGTAGTGTCATAAAATCTTGTGCAAATTAAGATATTACAGATAACTGTTAATTCAGGAATTTGCAAACTTTTAAGTGCTGAAGTGTACAATGGAACATCCCTTTAATGGAAAATCATGTCTAAATGCAGTATTGTACAGCATTGAACACCCCTTTGTCTAAAACTGAGGGAGGCTCAGCCTTGTAGTTAACATCTACTTGTTAACTATCAGCCATGAACTGAGCTCTCCCTGGAAAATATGCTGAATTATCATGGCTGCAACTAGGAGGAAAAAAGGTGATAATTTTTTACACGTGAGAAAGTCATCAGGAGAAGCCGCTTTAGTGGCTAAAGGATACGCTATGCAATGGGAAGGGGTTTTGTTCTAAAGGACTTGTTACCTGGAGGTCTCTTTCAGAGTCTTTTTCATCTCTTTCAATAGAGGTCTTGATTTAAAAATAAGAGAGAGGGAGAAAAGGATGTCATTTCCTTTTCTCAGACATGCCTCAGATATGCAGAGGGAGGTTCTGAGTGGTTTCCTAAGTACATAGCTTGTACAATCATTTGATTTGACAACAGGCACGCTGTTCGTTTTTTATAGTTTAAATTCCACATTGTTTCAGAGGCATTTAAAACTGTTCGGTCTCTGTTTTCCTTCAAAATTACCTGTACATAATCAGAAAAAAAAATGTTTTTATTGTTTATAAAAAAAATCAAGCCAATGATATACCATCAGGAATCATGGAGATCCACCAAAAATTATTTCTTGCTGATAACCAGAGAAGCATTTGGAGATCCACTTCAGCTACAGCTGACATTTTACTCTCTTGAATTAGTGAAGCTGAAGAAATATTTTGCAGTTCCTATGAGGGATGCTGAAAGATAGAAGAAAGGTGTGGAGAAAGTTTTTCAATGCTTGTGGGAACTGTTTATTTCTGGTACTTTTGCAAATCCATCTTTCCTTTCTTTGGGTGACCAGGAAACCTCAGCATTTGATAAAGCAGCATCTCTGGCAGCCGCAATAAACTGTAAAGATTTAAATCTCAGCAGAGATGTTTCTTCAGGCAACTGTGGGGTCATAAAACCTTGTCTCCACTTCTCAAGGTGGGAGTAACAGGCGTTGGTTCTTACTCATAAAGAAAGCTGTAAAACTGGTGATTCTTTCAGATGCACTCTTTCTCCTGGCAGAGATTTGCTAAGGTATTCAAATTAAGTGCATCCCCAAGACAGAATAATGGTTAAATATTGCCTCTGCTTGCTGTAGTTTCTCAACGGGGACAGAGAGTTGAAGCACCCAATTTAAATCTGATGATCTTTAATGTTTTCCCAGTATTTTCTGACTTGATCAAGGGCTGCTATGGAACTTTGTAATGGGGAGAAGAACAGGGGAAGCACTGGCATAGTAAAAACAAACAAACGAAAAAAACAACCTCTTAATCTAGATTTGCATCCTTTTATGGGACAGTGGAGAAGTATGTTGGCTGGGGCTGGAATTTTAGAGATATTTGAGTGCCTAAAGATGCAGAAAAAAATAATAATAATGAAATTTTCAGGGAAACAGTTTTCCAGCTGTGACTTTTTGGCTCTCAGCATCCACTGAAATCCCCATTAGGAGCCAATCTGCACATTTAAGTGTCCAATATCCACATGTGCTCCCCAGCCCATCAAGACTTCTTGAGCTCCAATAAATTTTAGGAGAGTGACAGGGGATTGATAACGCTGGGGAAAGGGAACTATGTAAATACCTATTAATCTCTCAAGTCCATGATGGTTTTTGGCATTAGATCAAATTTGGTTTTGAGAATCTGGCCTTCTGACACCCTCAAATGGCTTTGAGATGCACCTGTGTGCTTGGTATGACTTTCCGGATGAAAACGTGAATTCTGACAAAGTGACAGGTGATGCCCACCACTGGACTAGAAAGAGCTTTTATCCATGAAGCAACCAACACAGTGGTATCCTCAAATTTGAAAAATCCAGATTTCGATCCAACCATATGTGCTTATTCAAAAGTGGAGAATGATTCAAAATTGTTGATTTTTTTATTTCAGACAAATTAGTTATGTATAAATAACTGGACACAGAGCATAGGTAAATACTAGTGGCCGAGGATATCTGACAGCACCTAACTCTTTTGCTGCTTTCATAGAATACAGGTGCACTAAAATACGTATATATTCATATGCACCTTCTGATATTTGTGTGTCGTTTTCATAGACTATAAATTTATCGTGGCTGTGACATTGATGATGACAGCTGTCAGGCAATTTGGGGGGAAATCAAGCAGCTCTTAATTTCCTGTCATTTTCATGTTATAATAGTAGTTAGAACCTAAACAATAGACAATCCTGAAATAGAAATGCAGACTAGAAATACATCTAATTTAAACCAAGTTTAACATAATTATAATGTATGCTAGCATCAGGTGAGAAATACTATAGAAGGATCAGTGCTAATTGGAAATGAGATCCAAGCAAACAGAAAAAGAGAAATACCTGTATAGATTTTGTATCCTCACCATAAGTGTTTTATTTTTGTATTTGATGGGTCATAAGGTATTTGATATTTTATTGTGGTTCTGATTTATTGCATTCACTCTACAAGCACTTGCATGAGCATTTATGAAGTGCATTTCTCTGAAGCAGAGCCTTTTTATGTTTTTGTGGAAACATGTTTTCTCTCTGTTCATAGCTTTCAAGAGTTGTGGGTGCCTAGAGATCCTGTTGCCTTAGGCCAGTGTGTAGCTCACAAATTCTGTAAACCAGCTATAAAATGTAGCGGTTCAGGTGGGATTGTATACTGGTTTTATGCTAATGTTTCTCTGCTGAACTCAGTAGAGCTTCTAACTTTCACCAACATTTACTGGAATGTGCTCGGTGCAGGCATCAGCTGAGTATTTCATCATTCAACTGTTGCAGGCAGAACATAACTCCCCCCTCCACCACCAACACCCCCAAAGAAAAAAAAAAAAATACTTCAGACCATATAATAAAATACTCTTCATCAAGGCAATACATTTTAATTTTGCACACTGCATAGATTTACCCAAGATGTATATAAGCACCTGTCATAAAGAGAATCATTCCATTCAATTTGTGACCAGCTTAAACGTTTTGGTGTGCACAGCACACTCCCTGCATATCTGCTTCCAGGAAATAGTGAGACAGGCTTTGTGTCGTATGCCACCATCTACCAAAAAATGTCAGGAAGTCAGCTAGTATTCTTGTCCATGAACCAATAAGGAAGATAGTCTTAATGTTCACCACGTGGGGTCTGTCATTGTGGAATAAGGCAGAATACAGTGGAAAGATGAGAAGTTGCTCCATATGCCCTCTGCCAAAGCCTACTTTATTTTCTGAGTAGCACTGTCAGTCAGCATCTCTGGAACCCTTCTGTCAGGGTCCATAGCACCCCACTGACATTCAAGGAAAAATGGTAGCAGAAGTGATGTGGAGAGTGGGATTCCAAGAAGCAGCATGGCCTTCAGTTTGGTTACTTGCTTGCTTTGCTTTTAAGGTTGTTTTGCTTTGCTTTGTTTTAAATTTGTTTTGAAGTTAGTGATTCTTGTAAAACTGGTTGGGAGTTACTTGCATACCCTTTCGTATATGACACTCGTACAACTGGACAGTAAGGTGATTAAACTGCAAATATAAGGATTTAGTAAAGTGGATGTGTCTGGTCCTTCAGAGCAGAAGAAAATGCAAAGAAAAATGATCCTGTTCACCCCTAAATCAATTTGACACTCACTCCAGCTTTGTAAGGACTGACGTACAATGTGCATTTTTATGCTGTCTGAAGCTGTTGCATTTTCCCTCGTTGTACCCAGTCACAGCCTGGTTCTCCTAGACTTACCTTACAATTGCTTGGTTCAATCATTCCCTTAATCTCACGGCCACCCTAAGTGTTGCTTATGTTTTTAAAAATGTTTTCAGTACATGGGGACTAATGTCCCATGTATGGGACAATGGGCCTCATCTTCATGCCTTGTCTTCCATCTCCAGATGCTTGGTTTCTTCCTTTTACCTCCCTTAGCATCTTCCGTGGGGGTCTGTGCCAAATGACCTGAATTCCTCTGGTTACATGTCACTTCTCAGCTGCAACAATCTGCTGCTGCAACACAGAGTCTTCTGGCCTCTGAAGTACCATACATTTGCAAGGCTATCCTCATGCACATGTCCATGAGAAAACTGGTGGATACCGGGAGATTAACTTAGACCTTCATCTGATGCTACTGGCTCAGAATTTGGCAACTTTTATTTCCAGTCTTGTAATCCATTTACAGAGATGGTTGCAGTGAAATGGATGTGCTGGGCAAGGTGGTTACTGGGCTTTTAGGCATCTGGTCACCACAGCTGACACTTGACAATCCCCACATTCAGTTTGATGACTACCAGGTTTATAGTGCTGGAGAAAACATCCTGTTGTGGCAGTATACCCCCCTGCACCCTCCTTCCCCCCAAGCCTGACCTTTCAGCAGCTGTGATGAATGCACCCAATCATGACAGCCCAACCAGGCTCAGGTGAATTCAAGGGAGACAGTTCCAAGGGCTAACACAGCATGTATGCTATATATTGACTAGAAGTCAATTATTTTACCTCATAAATAAGGGACAGCCTGTTGAGCTCTCCTGTACTGAAGTGGGCTGCATGCTAGGATCTTCCTCGTGAGCAGGGGTGCCTATCAGAGTTGCTACCCCAGGCGGAGAGAGTCCTTGCCTGCGACAGATAGTCAGTAAGTGACTAAAAGCTAGCTTGTTTAAAACTTTGCAAGTAATTTTCTAAGCATGCTGAAATTTTGTTGTCATGCCATCCTGTCTGATGTGCTCTAGGTGATCCTGCTCAGCAGGGGGTTAGACCAAATGATCTTCAGAGGTCCCTTCCAGCCCCGGCCATTCTGTGATTCTGTAAGTGATATAAAGGATAAACTGTTAATATAATCCTTTACACATAAAACATAAAGCATGGGGTTGGGATTGGATCTGGTTGTATCTAGACTTCTCAGAGTTTGGACAGAAAAAAAAGAGACTCCATTCTGAACCTTGTGACTTAATGTGAGCGTTTCCTATACACTTGTAGTCTGATGCTGTCCTCTATGTAGTAAATATCCAGTGACCTTACCACCCCTGATCTTTTTAATGTCTCCTTTACTGTTAGAACTTTGTTAAATTGCTGTCTCATTGATTAAGTCCCGCTAAATCAATATCTTCATCAATAAATATATTCTGCTTCCCTCTTATAAGTAAAGTGCATAGTTCTTTGCATGACACTTGTAACACTCTTCACCCTAGAGGCTTAGTGCTTTATTTAACTACCAACAAAAATGTAAAGATGGCCTGCTTCTCCTTCCTGCTGCTACCATGCAGGCTGACCCTGGCCTGTCTGTGCTGCAGCTAGCACGACTGTCACACACTCACTTCAAGCTTTCCTTCCAAGTTTTAAGAATCTGTTTGCTCTAGGGCCACGGTACTGTCTTGCCATTTATTCCCAATCCCCCAAATTCCCTCTTATCTTGAGTTCTTCTCAGTGAAACTCACTCTGTGGTATGTTCCAAGAGCCCAAGTCCAGTATGAGGCCAAGTCATATGAGTTTCCAGTCATTCCTTTGATTCTGTATCTTTCTGTTGTTAAACAAAGGAAACCTTTTAATTTTAGCACCAAAATGAGCTCTAGTAATTGCATTTCACAACTTGCTATAATAAGAGTTAAAAGTGGTATTACTTTTAGTAGCAGTATTCTAACATGTGTGAATAATATAATTTTAAATACCAACAAGCTGCAAGTTAGTATTTGAAATTTATATGGTTTTAATTACTCTTAGTATCCCTAAAGCTGAAAATGTGCCTTTTTTTCCCCCTCTCCCCCCATCCTAATTTAGTTAGTTAACGTGCTTTATCTCTGTTTTCAGGTCACTTTTTCCTGAAACATACTGCAAAAATATTTTTTTCCTTCCTAGTTATGGAAAGAGACTAAAATGATGTATACGTTTTTCTTTGAGGTTAGCCAGCATTTTTGTCATCAGCACACAGCTATTTTCTGACTTTTCTGTCTTAGAAATTCAGTTGCCAGTATAGCCAGCTTTGCCTCTGAGCTTCAATTTCCCGTGTATCAGCAAGAATGCTTCCCCATCAACTGGTCCTTTGGCAAGGGACTGGAGACGTATGTTAACATAACACCTAAAATGTCCCCTGGAGTCTTGTGCAGTGTATAAGATGGTGCCTTGATTCACTGCTCGCCTGAAGGTTGCGTTGGGAAAGAGGGATTCAACATGTGCCCCACGCTGATTTGAGGGAGATGCATGGTGTTACTAGAACAAGTGTGTTTAGTTGATGGGTGGGAGCAGCATCTACCCTTGCAATAGCAATAGTTTGGCAAGAGAGTGAAGGTGGTAGTGACAGATCAGCTCCCAAATGAGTCAAAAAGTAGCTTTTGGGCAGCGGAGTGGAAGGACACTCAATGTGTCCTTGGAGCTCCAGGGTCGGGATTGTGGAATTTCTGAGGTTGTGTTTTAATGAAGATAAATGTCCTCTGTACTGCTGACTCTGTCACTCTGAGAGGATGCTCTGCTTGGCTTCCATTCACTGCCTCTATGGCAGCAGCCTTCTCCCTCTGGGGAAAAAAATATATATATATATGTGCCAAGATGTCCTTTAACAAGAAAGTCACATTCAGATCTCTCAATGTTTAATAACCTTGTACTGAGGTTTAACTTGGCAGGTAGCGTGGCCACCAAATAGCCATTCACTTACTCTTCCACAGTGGGATATAATCAAAAAAGATGGAAGAGTGAGAAGTCACTGTTTGTGGAAAGGACTTTATTGAAAAATTAAAATAAAAATCAAGTGATGTACAATGCAATTGTTGGCTACCAGTCATCTGATGCCCAGGCAGTCTATGAGCAACAGCAGCACCAGCACCCTGGTCATGCCAGGATGCCACCACCTCCCTGGGCAACCCGTCCCAATGCCTGACTGCTCTTTCTGAGAAGAAATGTCTCCTCATCTCCAACCTAAACCTCACCTGGAGCAACTCGAGGCCCTTCCCTGTAGTCCTATCACTACTTATTTGTGAGAAGAGGCTGACTCCCAGCTCCCCACACCTTCCCTCAGGTAGCTGTAGAGAGCAATGAGGTCTCCCCTGAGCCTCCTCTTCTCCAGACCAAACACCCCCAGTTCCCTCAGCTGCTCCTCACAGGACTTGTGCTCCAGGCCCTTCACCAGCTTCGTAGCCCTGCTCTGGACATGCTCCAGGGCCTCGATGTCCTTCTGGTAGTGAGGGCCCCAAAGCTGAACACAGTGCTCGAGGTGCGGCCTCACCAGAGCAGAGTGCAAGGGGACGATCACCTCCCTGCTCCTGCTGGCTGCACTATTCCTGACACAGGCCAGGATGCCGTTGGCCTTCTTGGCCACCATTTGTCTGTCTGAGGATATTCTGATAATTCTTTTACAGTACCTCATTCAGAATTATTTTCAGCAGTTCTTAATTCATTACTATGTGTCTTCAACACTGGAAATAGCTGTCTTTGCTAAGTCCATCTTTTCCTTTGGAGAAGAGTTTTCTTTCAATAACTGCTGAGAAACAGTTTCAGAAGCGTTTTTATTTTATTCATTTTTAGTTTGTTTATTTCATCCTGGAATACAAATTTCAAATAACTTTTCTCCTCTTACTTAAAAAAAAAATAGATTCTGAATCTCATCCACCTTCAAGTCCATGATTTACACACTTACGTGAATGTCTGCCTGTTTAAAATTGCAAACTGTTGTCACTGGACTACTGTTGTTTATATTTTTTAAACAAAATTAACTCAAGATCACCAGATAGCTTCTTCAACCTGTTCTTGTACAATAGGTTTATTTTTTACCAAAACAAAATCTCAACTTATAAGTTGTTATAATATATAAATATATATGAATATATATAATATATAAATATAAAACCTATACTATACAGCTTAAAAAAGAGACCTTAAAAGAATCTCTCCTATTGCCCTTCTTTAGAAGTGATCTTGACCTAAATCAATACTGTTTAATTCCATTATTTTCTTTCCCACCTCCCTCTACCATTTCTTTATTCATTGCTGTCCAGCTGCTTGTATTTCTCTAGCAGTATTTAGAAAACAGACCCAGATATTTTATGAATGTCTCCTGACAATTTCCTACCTATCTGATTTTCTTCCACGTCTCAGCCTCAATCTCAAAAGGATAGAATGTGAGGTGAAGGCAGTCTGTTGAGAAGAACATATGCAAGATGATCTTTATATGTGGAAAAAAGGAAAACTGTTATATGCTAGTCATTCTCATTAGCTTGCAATATGTACTTTAGGAGAAAAAACGTTCAAAAATTTCTTTCCTTCATATCCACAAGTTCCATGAACATTCAAAAAAAAAAAAATGAGGAAGTGTTTTGTTGCATCTTGGAAATGTCTGTGTGATTTATTACTCTTCATTGCATTAATACTTGTAAGAATCTACCCCGTGTGTAAAGTGAGGAGATGGTTTCTCACCTCTAGAAGTTATGTTCCATCAAAATAAACAAACAAACAAAATCTCCAGAAGGACAATGTGTGTGTGTGAAAAGAAATCATCAGCTTTGTTTTCCATAGAGCAGCATTTGTCACTTGACTGGAAGAAATGAGATGGTAAATCTGTTTGCAGCAAACCTTTCGTTTCGTAAAACTTACAGAGAAAAACTCAATCAAAGAGGCACGTAGAGAGTGCAAAGGCTGACTAATATAGTGGCACTCACTGTTCCTGCACTGCCAGTTTTTTTTCAGAACAACACATGCATTAAACAAGGCAAAATAAGGGTCTTCGCTCTCTGAAGCTGCCCTGCCTGTCACAATCAGCAGCTGAAATCTGCACCTAAGCAGTATGAACCCAGCAGAATCCATCTGCTGAACCATCTGTGGGACTGCTCACTGGAATTATAGCCCATCTGTCGTTTCACTGCCACTAAGTTTGCCTGACAGCCTTGTCCTCTCTCCATTACCTTAATATTTTTCTTTCCATGTGGTCCTTCTCTCTCCCCATTTGTAATTTTAGTATTTTATTTGTGTATGTTGGGCTTTTTCTTTTTTTTTGGTGGTTTGATGTTTTTGTTTTGTTTTGGTAAGGTATTCTCTTTTAAATCTCAGAAGTATAGAAAAGGAGATTGCATTCCCACTTAACCTTCATTCAGTCAGGAACTGCTTACTCAGGGCAGAATATAGGTCTGTTAAGTGTACATCATCAGTGTTGGGGCAGTTCCTGGACCCACAAGGACCAGGCAGGACAACCAGAGGAGTTGAAATTGATGCCAGTGGCAGATGGAGATAGACTGTCTGCACATGGCTGGGAATTTGTGCCTTGCTTCATATGACCCTCATCCCCATAGCCCAGGACACCAAGACCTGACACCGTCTGCCTGACGTAGTCACCAGCAAAGTGATTTTGTTAAAGGCAGGTTCATTTCTTTCAGTGAGACATTAAGAGACTGAGAGAGCAGAAATGCATACTGGAGCACAAAATCCCCAAACAAGTCACAAATGCATCACAAAAACTCCAGGCCCATCTTTGGCTGTGCTGTACCAGCAGAACTCATTTCAGGCAAGAGATCTGAACTGTTTTACACTAGCTAAGTCTCTCCCTCACATGTAATATTTCACATGAGACGACAAGAAATTTGGATTGTGGCTTGAACTTTCCTCACTCTTCAGGAAAGTATTTTTCATGTATTATTTACTTCTAATTTTGAAAATTCAACCTTCCTTTTAATGTCCTACTCTAAAACAAAGGCAAGAATGAGAGAAATACCCATTTATCTCTCTTCTATCATTTTTTTGATTGTGGAAGTTACAGGTTTTTCACTGGAGAAAAACAGAAAGAGAGGATGTATGCACAAAAAAAAAAAAAAAAAAAAAAAAAACTGATTTTTGTGCAGCAAAAACAAGGTACGATATATTCTTACTGTCCTCACAGTCCAACCAAGCAGATTTTCAGTATTTACTCTCAGTTTAGATGTTTGTCTAGGAGCAAAAGTAGAGGCTTGGTCCTGTGTGGAAGCATAGACCAGCAAGGCCAGCATTTGCTCTCTTTTTGCAGTACCTACTTTATCTGTCTCTCTGCAGTGTAAACTATGATGGCCCTGTGATCATCCGTCTGTATAAGTAACTTAGAGATCAGCAAGGGTTCATGCATGCATAACCCCATCTCCTGTGCAGTGCTAGAAGGATTTCTCAGAGGTAGGGGGAGCTCATTTGTATGTAACCATGATCCAGGTGGGCTGTTTTGTTCTTCGTCTGTCACATCCGGGCGTAGACTAGCTGCATAATGCTAAGCCGTACCCCATGGCTACCCTTATAGCCTACATCCACTGAGCAGGGATTTTAATATCAGGTGTTAGGCTACTGCTTTAAATCCACCTTGTCTTGAACCTCCCTTTCTCTCCACTGCCTTTATCAGGACCTAGAAAGCTTGATCACTTAATTTAGGCACTTGAATTGCATGCATAAAATCAGGTGGTCTGAGACCCCTGCCCCTGTACCCACTTTTGCTTGTCTTTGGTCTGGACTTAAGTGGTGACAAAATTAACTATCCCTGACACTAGATGTTGAAATAATTTTCCTCTTAAAAAAAAAAAAAAAAAAAAAAAAAAAAAGGAAAAAGGAAAGAAAAAGGCAACAGCCTGTGCCTTTAATTTCAGATTGCTTATTTTTTAGTTTCAACCTCCAACCACTGGAACTTGATAGACTTTGATCTGCTAGATTTAAGGGTTTTCTCCTGTCAGATATCCTCTTGTATTGGAATTTATATACCTGCACTTGGGAACATCAGAGATTAAATCAGACCATAAGAAGCACTGAACATTGTTGCACTTTGGGAGAGGATGGGCTTAGAAAATACCCTGGCAAGTGTGATCACTTTTCACAAAGAAAAAGCAAATAAAACCAATGTCCTCTCTTGGCAAACAGGTTGGAGCAATAGCAACAATTGTGCAAGCCTGGGAAACAGTGATTTCTTGGCTCCTTTGAAAATCTGGATTTTGGCCATTTTGTGCAGCTTTCACTTTGAAGGTGCTAGTTGGTTAGTAAAACATATGCCAGGTGAAAACCACTACCTCTGAGAAAGGAGTTAATGGAAACATTCAGTAGGAAGGGAAGTTAAATGTTAAAAACAATTAGTGGAGGAACCCAGAAACACAATTAACTCAATGCATGGATGAAGTACATGAAAAAAAATAGAAAGACTGATATGTTTGGTCCCATAGATATAGCCCAATTTCCAGAGGAACTATTTGTGGTGTTTTCACCCAGCTGGGCAGCCAAGTTCTACCACAACCACTATCTAGCTCCCCCTCCTCAAAGGGAAAGAAGGAGAAAATAGGATGGAAAGGGCTCAAGGGTTGAGATAAGGACAGGGAGATCACTCAATAATTACTGTCAGGGCCAAAACAGGATCAGCATAATGTAATATATTACCTGTTATTAACAAGCTAGAGCAGTGAAAAACTAAAAGTAAACTACACCTTCCCCCCTCCACCCTCTTCTACATCCCTCCCCCTGAGCAGTGCAGGAGAACAGGAAATGGGGCTGTGGTCAATCCATAATTCTTAGTCTCCACCGTGCCTTCGTGGTCACTCTTTTTCCCTGCCCCAACATGGGGGGCAAAATAGATGATGTTTTCATGGTCAAGGACACAGTCTTTTCTCAGTAGTCCATACTCAGCCTCATGATCTCAACCTGCACCTGTTCAGAAAGCATTACCACCAAAGATCTCTCCTTAGGGCAAAGTTGCATAGCCAAGGTCTACTTGCTTCCACAGGCTGGGGACAGGTGTTTTGTAGCTTGCTAGGTTAGGATCTGGATAGAGTAGGATACAGTTTACACCAGAATACACCTGAACCTGCCCCAGGGTCTCAGTCTCCCCAGCCGCAGGACAGAGGAGGAAGCAGGGTCACATTGACAAGGGGTGGTTTCCTCTGGTTCTTGGCCTATGCGCGATCCTGGAAACGGCCATTGCACACTTCCATGGCATCTCCTGTCCTTGACAGGTTAGAGTTTTTATGTTCCACTGAAGTGCAGATAAAATAATTTTACTGGCAAGAAAGCTATAAAATGTAATACTTAAGACTCACCAAGTGCTCTTTCATAGGGAGAACATTAAAATATCTTTTGGTCTCTGCAAGTAAAATGAAAATGGTCAGGTGAGTCTCTTGATGCTTTGGCTAACCTAGAAGCTGCCGTGATATTTACCTACATATGTTCAATCAGATGGCTCTGCTCAGAAAGGTGGAACAGAACTGTGTCTCTCTACAAGACAAAGACGTGACATTCCTCGGCAAAGAAACACAATTGGACAGCAGGGCAGGACAGAAGTATGATTATGGCCAGGAGCTGCCAACTACAAAATGTCACATTGTCCCATTTGGACATGCTGACTGCAGAAAGCAGGCATCCAGCAGGCATCTGGAGGATGACTGTGCAGAACAGAAAGAGATAAGCTCCCAAAAATGAGCGTCCCTTGCATAGAGAAGGTTTGGGTTTTCTGATCCTTCTATGTATGTTTTTAGTGCCAGAAACGACCATTGTGATCATCCATTCTGAGCTGTCTCTAATCTCTGCCTAGGAAAGAGTAAGAAGGTAAAAAAGGTATGCAAAGAGAGCAAGCTCCAGCCTTCTAATCATCTTTGTAGCCCTCCTCTGGACTCGCTGTAACAAGTCCACATCTTTCTTGTGCTGGGGGCCTCAAACCTGGATGCTGCACTCCAGGTGGGTCTCACAAGGGCAGAGCAGAGGGGGATAATCACCTCACTCAACCTGCAGGTCACACCTCTTTTGATGCAGCCCAGGATGCAGTTGTCTTTCTGGACTTAAAGCTCACACTGCTGGCTCTTGTTGAGCCTCTCATCTGCCCACAAGGGTGCATTCAATCCCACTGTCTATGCCATAAAGATATCAAACAGTACTGGTCCCAGGACAGACCCCTGAGGGACAGCACTTGTCGCCAGCCTCCACTTGGACATAGAGGCATTGACCAACTGCTCTCTGGGTGCGACCTTCAAGCCAACTCCTTATCCACTGAATGGTCCACCCATCAAATCCATCCCTCTCCAATATGGAGACCAGGACATCATGTGGGACTGTGTCAAAGGCCTTATGGAAGTCCAGGTAGATGACATCGGTCAGTCTTCCCTTGTGAACTACTGCAGTCACTCCATTGTTAAGGGCCACCAGATTGGTCAGGCACGATTGACCCTTAGTGAAGCCATGCTGGCTATCTCAGATCACCTCTTTGTCTTGCATGTGCCTTGACATTGCTTCCAGAAGGATCTTTGCCTTGATCTTCCCAGGCACAGAGGTGAGGCTCATTGGTCTGTAGTTCCCTGGGTCCTCCTTTCTTCCCTTTTCAAAAATGGGAGTGATGTTTCCCTTTTCCAAGTCACCAGGGATTTTGCCTGACTGCCAGGACTTTTCAAATGTGATGGAGAGAGGCTTGGCGACTATATCAGCCAATTCCCTCACAACCCTGGGATGCATGTCATCAGGCCCCATGAAGACTGCAGGGCAAGTGCTGAACACATCAGCTCAGGAAGTGGAAGCAGCCTAGGTGGTGACAGGCCTTGCTGAGGCCTAGCTGCGTGGCCTTGCATGTCTGCTGTGCTGCATGACAATATACTGTGTAAACGTTATTGTGCTCAGAGCTGGCTTAGGTATCCCTAACACACTGCTGCACAGACATGCTGTAAATTTAAGATCCATGTAGTTTTTGGTAGTGTTTTTGGTAGCTCAGGATACAAAACTGTTTTAGCAAATGAATCCATGCTCTAACTGCTACAGTCCGGGAAGACCTTCTTGTAGTTGTTTATTCTTGGCTGCTAGGCTATTCCTTTGACACGTGACTGTAATGTGTAAAGCTGTCTGCATCTTCGTGGTTTTCAATGTTAGTGTTTTGGGAAACATGCATTGGAAGACCAATGCAGCAGGAATGAAATAATCCCGATGTCTGAAAAACAAAACAAACCACAGTTTAATATATATGCTTACTATATATTTTATTATCTGCTTGTAGATGTTAAAATCTAAATGTGAGAATTTTCTTTATAAAGTGGTATTGCATGTAGCACAGCAGCACAGGGACTGCATTTTCTGGTAGATGAAGAGGAATGTATCCTACACTGGAAGACTCAACTTGTTGTCCACCAAGATCCCTGGGTCCTTTTCTGCAGATCTACTTTCCGGCAAGTCAGCCCCTAGCCTGTACTGGTGCATGGGGTTATTTCTCCCTAGTGCACATTGTGCTTGACTTTGTTGAATTTCAGGAAGTGAGTCCAGCCTGTTGAGATCCTTCTAAACAGCAGCAAAGCACTCTAGTACCTGTATCAGTCATTCCTCCCAGCTTTGTATCAGCAAAATTGCTGAGGAGGCACTCTATCCCTTCAGCCAAGTCACCGATGAATAAGTTAAATAATACTGGAACCAGTATTGAACCTTGAGGGACACGGCTAGCTAATGGTCTCCAGTTTGACTCTGTGTCAAGTTTTCCCATCATAGAAGGCAACCAGGTTGCTTAAGCACAGTTTCCCCTTGGTGAATCCATGCTGACTACTCATGATCACCTTCTTGTCTTGCACATACTTAGAGATGGCTTCCAGAATGAGCTGTTCTATCACCTTTCCAGGGACTGAGGTACGCCTGGTTGGCCTGTTGTTTCCTACATCCTCCTTCATGCCCTTCTTTTATCTCCTGCTGAGCAGTGCCCACACAGAGTCAAGGTCTTTTCTGGTTCTCACATTGTCCTGCCAGCAAGTATGTTGCGGGTGCACAAGAAGCTGAGAGGGGACGCAGCCAGGATAGCTGACCCAAACTGACAAAAGGAATATTCTGTACTGTATGATGCCACACTCAGCAATAAAAGCATGGGGAACGAAGGAAGGCCAAGGCATTCAGAGTTATGGGGTTTGTCTTCCCATGTAACTGCTATGCGTGATGAAACCCTGCTTTCCTGGAAATGGCTGAACACCTGCTTGTGGATGGAAAGTGGTGAATTAACTGGGGGGACAGACCACTCTGCCCATCCAAGTAAAGCTTGTGACTTTATAGACCATGGACTCACATGGGATATCAGAGGCCCAGGCACAAAAAAACTGTTTTTCAGTTTCTGCTGGCAACAGGGATCCAATGAAAGTTTAAATAATTCTGCTGCATTCCTGAAGGAATATAATTGGTTTGGAAATCAAAAGTATTTCAGGGAATTTCTGAGCAGCCCTGCTTTGAAATGATGAGTTTCTGAAAGCTGCTTAAACAACAGAAGTAAATAACCTCATACAATATGCCAGCTAATTTGTTTGACAACTTATGAAAGAGGAAGACGGAGGGCAATGTGGAAAAAAATGATTCTCCAGAGAATATTTGCCTTCTGCAGAAGCATTCAAATAATGATAGATCCTAGTCAGAAGTGAAGTAGTCATAAAAAAAGTATTCACTGGATAATTTACTTGAAAGAAATAACGTGATCAGCTCTACTCCACAGCCACTGAAAACAAATTCGCTTAATAGCATTTGACTGGGCTTTCTTAGGAAAATTTATTGCTATACAGTCAGCATGTACATTTTTTAAAGGAACTGGCATTGAGAAAAAGCATCCTTCAAGCACTTAATAAAAGAGATTTTTCTTTAGGATTTTCATTCTAAATACATTACCAAAAAAAAATTGATTCACCCTATCTGCTGCCAGATTTTGAATAACCAACTTCCAAAGCACAACAACGGTAGAGCTAATTTAATATACTAAGAGGAAACATTGTCAGAGCAGCATGTGCCATCAGCCACACTGGTTTGGAAGTACCATCGTGTAAAAACTGCAATGTCATCAGATAGCAACATGAGAGTTTGGGACTGATGTAGGCTTTTTGCCACAGAAGAGGGGATCTTTGTCATTCTTAGCAATTCTGCAGCGAAAAGGTTCAGAGAAAGGATTTTGCTTTTGACTTTGCCAGTTGTGAGCAACACTAACCACAAAGCTCCCCCAAAACTTAGGTCAGTATTTGGATCCATCTGATTTTTTATCTGAAATTGAGAGTCGTTCTAAGTGGTCCATGGTGTTCACTCACAAATATCTTTCTTTCTCTATACTTGAACAAAATTGGGTCAATATGAAATTTTTATAAATGCTGGTTTGTTAGCCTGTCTAGAGGGGATCCTGCCAGCAAAGAATGCAGTTTGTCATGCCTCTTGTTTGAAGTTTTTCAGGCAGAACAAAAATACACTTCTGTAATATTTAGAAACTGTTTACAGGTATCCAAATGTTGCTGGTGGCAATTGGAGATGATAAAAAGAAAAACAAGCAAATTCTCATGAACTTAAGTCCAGAGTAAATTTGTCCTAACTTTCCATCTAAACATTTCAAGATACAAAATTCCTTCCTCATTTATCACACCAATAAGTGAGTGAGCAAATTGCCAGCAGAAATGTTTATAAGGAGAAATCTCCTTTTACACTTTGGAAATAGATTAGAAATGCCAATGTTATGCAACTGATTAAGAAAATTCAAATGGAGGAGCCACTGCCCTCTTTCCTGATGTCTTTGTGTAGAGTCTCAGGAGAAAAGTGCGTCAGCTTGCACACGTTAGTACCCAAGAGTGAGTAAGCATGAGAGGATTAGTGTTTTAGGATTGTAGGCTTTTGGGGGTATTTCAATAATTTATTTATTTATGGATACAAGCATTGATTAAGAGGTCTACAGCTGCAGCTGGATAACAACATATATCCCCTCCAAACATCTGCTCCTGGTTCTGCTCCCAGCCAGCTCAAGTATGCAGGTTCAGTTACTGCCCTTGTACCTCTTTCTGCATGAGTGGAAACAATTCCTGATTTATCTGCAAAGCAGGCTGTCTATGCAAAATAAATAAGAAGAAGAAGAAGAAAATATAATTGTTGTTTCACCCCCCAAAAAATGCTAAAAAGATTTGAATGTTCAAAAACAGTATGCCCACATTTGTTTAGAGAGTCATCTGTGGGAGCACGAGTCATTCGTTCACTTCTCTTTGTAGTGTTATTTATTTATATAGTATCCAGTTCTGAACTCTTTGACGTCTTCTGCAAAATGTTCGTATGTGTTTCAAATGGGTTTTATTACCTTCATCCTAGTCTTGGAATCCTCACCTACTGCCCCAAGTAGACCGTTAATTCTGTAGTGGGCAACTTTATTTATTATTAAAAGCCTGAGTTAATTTTATCTTACAAAAATATAAGACTTCATGCCTCCAAGGTATTTTTAAGCTAAAGTCTTTTGCCTATCAAACAGTTCCACAACTTCTGTAGCTAATGGTAGCATAAAGTGAAGGCCTTTAAAAAAATCAGAAGTGATTTATGTGAAATATTTTTTACTAATCTCTCCTCAAATACCAAAATTTTGAGAGACGCTTGATGAAAATAAGCTCTTATTACCCACAAATATTTATACAACGTAAATACAGATATAAAGGCAGAAGTGGCAAGTCAGTGATGACAGAAAAGGTTTTGAGGCAAAAGTATTTACTCATGGGAAAAAGAATCCTGAAGCTTTATAGAAACAAATGACACGATAGAAACACAACACAGCAACTGTTAAGTATCTGGTTGAATTTCATAGAATCATAAAACAACTTGAGTTGGAAGGGACCTTAAAGATCATCCAGTTCCAACCTTCCTGACAGGGGCAAGGATGCCACCCACTAGATGAGGTTGCTCAGGGCCTCATCCAACCCAGCCTTGAACACCTCTGGGGATGGAACATCCACAGCCTCTCTGGGCAACCTGTTCCAGTGCCTCACCACCCCCTGAATAAAGAATTTCCTCCTAATACCCAATCTAATTCTTGCTTCTTTCAGTGTAAAACTGTTCCCCTAAACAGAAAGTGTTGATCCCACTGTCAAATATAGGATCTGATAGGGGAAAAAAAAAAAAAAAAAAAAAAAAAAAAAAAAAAAAGCTAAAGCACTTTTGTGAATATAGACAGGTCTTGAGTTTCAGTGGACAAGGTTGGTGTCATCAATGTATCTGTAATGACTGCAGAAGAGCCTTGCTGATACACACAAGGTGAGACCATTTAGGGAGCTGAACTCTGGGTACTGCACACACTTGCAAATAGCAGGATTAGCTCAAGAAAATATCCATAAGAGCTATAGTTGTTCACAGATGTCTTTTAATAATAATCAGACTCTCCAGCTATGGGTTGAGTCGGAACTTCTTTCCCAGCATGAGCTTGCATTTTGAGGATTTGAAGGCCTTTCTTCCTAGTTCAGATATTTGGAAGGATTTTTAGTTCTCAGGCCAAAAAAAAAATTCTTTCTTCTTCTGAGCCTTTGTCAAAGCCTTATAGACAGTATAACATTCATGCCACAGCTACTGCAGATGCTGTTAGAATAGAAAGATTTTTATAACACATCTTCCGTCCTTGATGTTTGCCTGCCCTCTATATTTAACTAAAATAAATTTTTGTGGCAGATGCCTTGATAAGTTCCTATTGCAGCCTCTTTCCTTTCTGATCCAGCATTAAAGCTATTTTTTTACAACACTTTGAAAATCTCCTCTCACAAATTGCAACATGCATTTTTTATAAAGCAACTTAGTATGCTAAATTATGCAGCCTCATTCTGCCTGAAGGCATCTGTCCAAGTCAAAATGAACCTTCAGAAGTTCATTATTTTCAGTCTTACGAGTGCTGTTCTTTACACAGATACAGATGCAGAAATCAAGAGGCAGAGAGTCAGAAGAAAGCCTAAGTTTTGGTTTGGCGTGGTTTTTTAATCAAAAAATTGATTGGGCAGCTAGAAAACCCAAACTTGTCTTGGTGCAAAGCCAACGAGTATGCCCAGAGCTTAGATTCCAACTTGATTTAGGCAGAAGCTGATCTTGAAAGAATTGCAGGGTTCTAAAAATCTTGTTGTTCCCAGAAAAAATGTTACGATGCTGTTAGGTGCTCAGTCAATATTTGAACCTGGCACCTGTCATTTATTCATTTAGGATTTGTTCTCTTGATAAACAACCACAAAGAGATGCATGCATATGCAAATCTGGGTTTGGTGAAGCTATAATCTAAGACTGGCTTCCTTTCTATCATACTGAGCATGTGTTTAGTCTGTGCTTCCTGGCCTAGTGGCAGGTATCCCTGCCCATGGCATGGGCGTTGGCACTAGATGATCTTTCAGATTCCTTCCAACCCAATTGTTTTGTGATTCTGTGATTCTCGTCATGGCCAGCTAAGCAGCTTATTCACTGAAACATCCTCCCAGAGAGGTAGTTTCCAATTGCAGTGATCTCCAAGACTGAAAGCGCATGCCTACAACAGGATGTTTCCTGTGCTTGGGTCACAGCACAACTTTTGGGAAAAAATGAAATGAAAAAATGAAACAAAATATCTAGAGCCACTTTCCTCTAAGAATGTATCCCTTTTCTTTTCCTAACTCTTGTAATTATAGTCCTTCCACATCCATGCTTTTAGCAGGTGCATTCAAGATGTTCCTAAATCATCTAAGTAATAGCAAAGACTATTTTTAAAAGTAAAGCATTCCCCAAGTCTTCTCCTCCTCTGCCGAAGCAATTATTTCCTCTTTAAGTAGAAGCAAAATTTTTGTCTTGATGAAGAATTTATAAAAGAGGCACAAGGTTCCTCATGCAAGAAGTATTCCCCGAATTCTGCACTTAGGCAGTGCAGCACCCAAGAACATGGTTTCAGTACGATTTAAGCACATGTTGAATGGATTTTTTTACCTGAATGATGAATATACAGTTTATTTTTTCCTCAAAAAAATGACTTCACTAATGAGTCACTAAATCCAGGAGGAGTATGCATTTCTGTACAATGGAATGATAAGAGTATTTAACATTTTCATGTGCAATGTGACTTATATTCCTTAGCTACATAGTTAAGCATTATTCAATCCATTTTGTGGAAATTGTTTAAGCAAGTGTATAGATATACAGTGTCTTGTTAAATAAGCATCTTATTGGGCATCAAGCACGACATTGCAGCCACACAGTCAGAATGGAGGCTGAAAATCCTGGATTTTTTGTCCCTGACTGTAATTGGCAGCTGCACTGGACATTGTGATCAAAACCAGAGCGTGTGCTTCCTAGCACATTTACGACCTTGATTAGGAAGGCTTCGGAAGTAAACATGAAGGTCCACCAGAGGGCTGCTTCTGTCACAGGTGAAAAGATGGGAGGAGATGCAAGGTATTTCTCAAACTTTCTCTATTATTTCCCAGTGGTGATAAGGCCGGCCAAAAGATGGCAGTACAAAACCTCCATGAGTTAGGATAGTGAGAGAAAGAGAGGCAACTGAGAAGATGCAAGGGATGGTGTTTTTTCAAATTCTAGTCAGCACACTGTCATCTGCACCTATTTCCATGGTATCTGAGCAGGTACCAGCTTCAGTTATTGCTCTCCAGGAACTGTCAGATGCCATTTTCTCCAGCCATTTGAAGGTGACACGCTAATGCAATTTTGGACTGTCCTCACCCAAGTCATACCTGGAAATCTGCAGAGTGACAAGCCCAGTGCATTCTTGCATGTTTCTAAGCTAGGGAAACTTTTCTGTCCTGTTCCTCCTTCTAAAAATGATAAAGACAAAAAGTCTGGGCTTGTTACATCATGTCACTGAGTAAAATAGGCTTTATAAAACTCACATTTCTAGAAGACTGCAAACAGCGCCCTCAGCCAGTTGGGAGATGAATGCTGGCCAGCTAGCTTAAACCTAGACCACTCACTTTTACACTTCTGAAGCTGTATCAGGTGAAACTATGCCTTTAGTAAAGACAGTCTTTCAGCACTACAGACATACAACCCCTATTTTTACTGTTTTTACTGTTTACCTTACCAGTAATCTCCCTGCAAATTGTCTTTTCTGCCCCACAAACATATTTTTCTGATAGCAAGTAAAACTGACACGTCCTACCGTCTCAAGATATTACTGAGAGCTACAGCAGTGCTGCCCGCCTGGCACTCCCTGTTATTGCACCAACTGCTTTGCCTTGTCACAGTGTAACACCAGCAGTGCAGAATCGTTTCATCAGTAGGAAGCGGCTTTTTATAGTTGCAGGGAGCCTCCGGCACTGGAGACATGTATCATGGCGCAGTACCGGAGAGACAAAGCTGCATTTTATCATCGGAAGCTGCAGTTGTAGAACTGGATATGGGATACACCAGGTGTGAGTGGTTTGCAATCTTTGCTATTCTTCCATAAAAACTGCCAACACTAATGTTATTACAGCACGGGTAATCCTGATAGTGAAATCCAGGGTAATATATTCAGGCTCTTTTTCGTCTGGAGTAGTAGGCATCAAATACAAAATTCCACTTAGTTTGGAGCATTTTGTCCAGTTGCCTAAGTTCAGGGTTCCCACAAGGAAACCCAGAAGTCAGCACACACATCCTCTGCTAGAGACAGAAGATGGCAAACCCTGCATTAATGAATGCTTCCTATTCAAGTCCTTTAATGTTGTAATTGTGTCCAAGACTTGGACTACATATTAATGGTGATACCCATCACAGCCCATCTTAGTCTTCTGTAAGTTATGCACATCATCTGAAGAGATTGTTTAGACACTATTTTGCGTAGAAATTTCCAGACAGTGGCTAATTCTGTGACTAAGTATGTAAAATAAAAGAGGTTCCTCACCCCTGGAGCTTTTCTCCCTTTTAATTGGTTATGGAGGCCCTAATATGTAGCTTTGAGAAACCTAAAACCTGGTGACTGCAGTCCTACCTAAAACACACAAAGGTATAAATGTCCTGTACCTTGTAAACTTCTGATTCTTGTACTTCAGGTTGGAGTTAATGCCATGAACTTCTTGTACTGTAGGAGAAGAGCACTGCAGGAAGTTTGAGGTGAATGTAGGAAGTGTGATATTTACTTTATTACCTAATTTTCCCCCTGGTCCTTATCCAGTTCCATTTTCACTGTCACAAACCGTGTTTTTGGGGCTTAGGTGTTCGCCAGAAGAGAAGGAGTGCAGGAAAGGAATCTTGTGAAGGTGGTTTCAGGGTAGAATATTGATGGGCTAATTCCTCCCTCTTTGTGTTTTGTATATAATAGACATGTGCTGACAGCATATCTTTTATTTGAACCAAATTCATAACAGTGAGAGAAGAATCTGTGGTGCAGTCCTGTTACTTCATTCAGTTTTAGATTTGGAAAAAAAAAAAAAAAAAAACTTCAGCATGCCTTATATCCAGCAGGTAGATCTGATCTGCTTTAGAGATAAAAAATGTATGCAGAAAGAGGTTTCTGGAACAAAAGCCATCATCTTTCTTTGACTTGTTGCTATTCAGAATTCAGATTTGCTTCCTGTTGTCTACAAAGCTCCTAAATAGAGCTGGTAATAACTGCTGTAGAGGAGACTGCATCTACCTTGTAAATACAGTTTCACACAATAGCCATGGAAGCATTTGTGTGGCAATCAGCCACTTCATCTCCCTATAAAAATGCGGTGAGCTTACAATCACTCATGCATGAAAGTCTCTTTATCCAAGGCCTCCCATTAGAGTGCTTTTTTAAGAAAATGACTGGTACTATCAGCAGGTCCATTAATCACCTACGAGGAGTCAAGACTGCAGATAGTTGTAAGAGGAAACCACAATGTTTTCCAGTAAAAGCAACTTTATTAAAAATAATAATAATAAATACAGAAACAACTCCTCTACTACTTGGAAGAACACATAAAAGTGCACACGGAGACAGAAGATCAAACAAGTTGAAGGCAGCTCCTTCCCCTAAAAGTGTTAATCTTAGGGGATAAATGTGGAGGGTTGTCCAAGGCCATCTTCACAGAGTGTGTTGGAGGAAGTAAACGAGTTACTAGATAGTCCTGCTGTTCAGGGAGAACATGGGAAAACACGGCTGGTGGAAGTTTGGGTTAATGTGTTACATCAGTTTGGCATATCTGATTGGGCACAGGAGATGAGAAGTCATTAAGCTGTTTTTTTTCCCCACAGTGGTAGTGGAAGTCCTTTGCTCACATGGTATCAAAGATTTTTGTTAGCATACAGAGCACATTTAGATGAAATAATATATCTCGCAGTCATTAAACTGGGTGTGAATGGGCTGATGGACAAAGGATCTGAGTAGTGTGTCTGATAAAATTAACACAGCCATATAAAAAAGACACGGGAAAAAGAATATATCAAATTACAGAAGCTGGAGGAAGAGAAGTGAACTGCAGGTTACAGAATATATTTCTATTTCATTCTTGACAACACTTGAAAAAGAAATTAAAAGCACTTTTTCTTTAAGAATAAAAGCTAACAGCTGTTTTTTCCCCTCCTTCACATGGCTGATTTTTATGGAAAGTTACACATGCAGAGAAGGAGAAACAACATTTATGGTCTTTAATAAATAAATATTTGCCAGTGGAGTCAGATCACAACAGATTTACTTCTTTTAATGTAAATCTGCTGAAGAGATTTCAGCTGTTAAGCCAGAGGATCAAAAGGTTAAGCACTTTAAAGTCTTGAAAGTCCAGTCATTAAACTTCTCAGAGCAGAATTTGTGGGTTAGATATAATTTGAATACTTTTTTTTTTTTTTTTTTGGTGAGTGGGGGAAATACTTTAGATAAGCATGCTACTATAAAGAATATTTATATCTCAAAAAAATCTATGTGATACTCATTTGCTTTTCAGTTTAGCTGTTGACATGGTGTCTTGCCAGAATGGGTGGTTCTTCTCTATGGAGAAGATCTGAATTTTCCAGCTTCTGGGGTTTTTCATGAATAGATACAATTCCTAAATACTAGTATGGCTCCCATAGTTATTCTGTAAGTCAGTTATATTTCAGCATTCAGACATTATTATACCTTTATCAAAATCCATTTCCTATTTTTAAGGTTGTTTAGAGTCATGAAGCCCGAGAATAAGTCATCGTGGTTCATTTGATTATTTTTTTTCCCTCTCTGCTCTCTGACAAAAAAAATTGATCTTTTAGTTTTCAGTCTGGAAACATGTATGATCTGAGTTATCTCAGAGGTTTATATTGATGTGTATATACTTGTGGTTATGCTTGCTATAATCATTTTTAAAAATGCCAATATTGACTTAATTTATACATATATATGTATTGTATTGTACATATAGGTATGTATATACAGTCATACACATTTATTTATATGCACATTTATTTACACTTCACTTTGAGGATATTGCTGAGTTTCAGGACTAAGAGACCATTAAGGTGGACCCATTCTACCTTTGAAATGAAGCTTGTGAGGTACTAAGTTAGAAATTGATTTTTCTTTAGGGAGAAGGACACGTAATGATGGGACTCAATGATCCTAATCTTTTGGAAAATGCCTGATGCTGATGGAATTGTCAGACAAAAAATAAATAAATAATAAATGAAAATGAAAGTGCCCTGTTAGCATGAAAGGAAAGCCTAAAAAAAAAATAATAATAAAAAAAAAAAGGTGAAAGATGAAATCAAAGTGAAAAGGCAAATTTGATCATTTTCCTGCCTTTTTTTTTGTCACAGGTACAATATAAATAGCATATCAGATTGGCAAAATATTTCTTTGTGAGTTAAATTCCCTATCATTTCATTTAAAAGGAGAATTCTAAATAGGGCATGAAATTGTCTAGCTCCAGGGGGATTTATGTATGTGTTCACTACACATCACAGTGGATATAGTGCAAGAAAGACCAGGAGGGACTGATTTCCTTTGTACATACAATAGTTTGGTACTTCATTTCACACATAATAAGTATTTACCTGGAAGGAGCAATAAGCACCTCTACACAAGTGTGAAAAATAAGTGTACGGATGGACTTAGTATATCCTAAATCATCACACAGGGTTTGAATGGCAATAAAAGGCAAATAAACATTTCCAGAAGGAAAACAAACAAACAAAAAGTTCACGTTAACCAACCGTATTCTGGCTGTTTTGAGTACAGTAATCACTCAGGCTAAGATACCAAGAATTGTGGATTAAAGCCAGCCAAAGGAGATGGTCTTTAAGGCAATTCTGAGAATCTGATTGTTTCTGCCACTAGTAATCAGCGGAGTTAGGTGCTTCGCTATTTCTTGGCTGGTTTAAAAGCTCGCCTCAAGTACATATTTCAGCTGTCAGTAAGCTGGGCTCTTTCCCTTTTCCCCGAATGGCAAGTCCCAGCAACAAGTGTCACTACTAGCAAAGGCAAACTACAAGAATCCCTTGAGGACTGTCTGCAAGTAAAGCCACTTGAGCACTGGTAATCTCAAGAGGGCACTGAGATTGAGTCAAAGAGTTTTCAAAGCCCTGGCTGGTGCGTTCTTTCACTATAATGACATCCTTCTCTGGAGACTTGGATGACAGCCTTTTGTTAGCTGGGAAAAGTACTGACACCCCCCGTGTGTTAATATTTTGTGTGTTCACTTTACTATCATCAGCCTTATTAATTAGAGCAGCAGATGTTGCAAAGGAAGGTTTAGGAACAGTAGCAAATGGCACATATTTCGGTGGCATATGGGAAGAAGCAGCAGTAAATCCATATGCAAGTAGATGCAATACATGACAGCTCACCAAGTGCGTGATGTAGTCAAAAATCTCATAAATATTAGGAAAAGGGATAATTTAGTTTTCCTGGTCAGACCATAAAGCAGCGGTACTATGTCTCATCTGGGCTAATAGTGATGTGTTGTGGAAGTATACAGTGCTTTACATAAGGTTATTTCACTAGAAGTCAGTGGAAATTTCAGCAAGGGGTGAAGCAGTGGAGAGGAAGGACTCTTAGCAGGGACTGTTACTGATGGGTATTTCTGTGACTGATGTGTTTCTGAATCATGAAGTTGTAAGGCTGGAATTTTGTATTTTGTTTAGAGGCTTTGTGCAAACTCAGTAGTTTGAACAGAATAAGCTATTTAATTCCCTCAGCTATTTGAGATCCATGTCTGGGATAAATATCTGCTGCTCCAGCAAGGTGTTGCCAGTTCTAGGGGCTGCACATCAGCTTTAGATCAAGCCACAGAACAACAGGTTCACCAGGGGTAGCAGAACCAATAGGGCATTATTTGTTTGCCTCTATGTCAAATGCCCTGTCTGGTAGAACAAAAGCAACAAGTCTGACTTAGTCATGTGTGTTGTGAGTCCCATCCAAGGGTTAGGTTAGTAGGACTGGAGATCTCTTAAATCCTGCTGCACGTGACTCTCAGCTTTATCACGGGAAACACAACCTAAAGATAGGTATTTTTGTTCATTCATACACTGCAAACTGATTTCATCAGTTGGCTGCACTAAACAGGAAAGTCTCTTGGCTTTCCGATAAGTTTAATTTGCAGATGCTTCTCACGACGTCTCCGTGCATTCCTTGGGAAAGGCTGTGCCCCATCTCCTACTCATAATGCTACGTGCAATGACAGACATACTCAAAACAAACAAAGAGGGTTCAGCTCACAATTCAAAGGAGGAAAATAGATCTACTTTTCCACCACCATCACAACCACCTCACTTCTTTTCCCCTTTTTAATTCAATTAGCTCAGCAAAGAATGTAACGCCTATGACTTTGAGAGTGTTATTTACAGATCTCCAGTGCCCAATGACAACCTTGACTCTTGCAGTTTCACACGCAGAAGTTCCTCTTGAAACTAAGGTTTAAAGGATTGGTGGTTTTCGTAAAAGTACTTAGATAATTTAATTAAGCTTTATAATTTAATACAAATCATATACTTGTGATGATTTCCATTGAGTATTTTAACACAGATTTTCATTGTGAATAAGAGGAGGAGAGGAATAGCCACAATCACATTAGCATCATCAGCCAATCAGTTTGAGAACTGTGGGTGAAAAATGCATTGTTAATGCTTCAGAATTATTTTCCATCATTATTAAATTTTTGTGTAGCATTAGCCTCTTTTCTCCACAAATACATGCTGATAGTCTTCTAAGGAATAGACTTAACAGACACGCCATACTTTGTCACAAATGGTCTCTTTTTAAGGGTTTCTTCTACTTAAAATATATGTTCTTACTCTTTCAAGAGAAACAGTTCCTAGTTCCCATAGTACTTTCTTCTGGATACTCATCAAGTTCCATCAAAATTAGTTCCTACCTGGTTGTTAATAAGTAGCTTCTAATGATTGCTTTATATTTGAGGAATGACTGTGTTTCAAGATAACTAGTCTTTAGTACACTCTGAAATCCAGTGAAGCCTAAGCAGCGTGGGAGCTATTTTTAGATTCTTAGTAATTTATGTCATGTTTTTGAGCCTTTACTCTTAAATTCTTGTCACTTGTTACTCTTAAACTCTTGTCTGACATTTAAGGCTTCTAGCATCGCCCCAGATAAGACTTCCAAGGTATTTTCCTCCTTTGTCTCTTTATGCTGCGCTGCGTAAGTGTCTGCATCTTTTCAAGATCATTTCTGACATTTGCTCAGTTCTGTCATAGTTTGTGTGTGTGTGTGTGAAGGTGAGAGAGGCTAGTGACACAAAACATCCAATTTGCTGCTTACCCTATCTAGCAGATCACAAATTTTCATGTGGTACTGTTCTTTCATTTTTCTGGTCCAGAGAAAGCAATGATTGCCTCCTGAATGACCTTGCACGTACCTTCTTGTTTTCCTAGTGATGGACTCAGAAAAATTGGAACTTTCTTTAAAAAAAAATACATTTTTTGGAGCTTTTCTAGAAAAAGAATGCCACTTAGTAAGGTCTGCACGTTTGGGGATTTGATTATATGTATTTTTAAAACGACACAAACTCTTCCAAACTCATTAAGTGATAAATGCCTTTCAATTAAATTCAAGTCAGTGCTAATTACTATACATCGCTACAGCAATTATTGAAAAGTGGAATAAAATATCAAGGCCAGTTTTTATAATGGTTATTGATTAGATGATTAACAGGAAGTTTGTCATATTCTTCACGGGGTCTTTATTCAATTCACTAGGATTTAATGGAAATAGCATTTTCAGAACTAAGTTTTATTTTATAGTAAGCAAAAGTATCACTCCCCAGAAATCAATTTGCCACAAAACAAAGCAGTACATTTTTCCACCAGAATGTAGTTACTGGTGTACTTTAAGCATAAATAAAACATTGTTGAGCTTTATAGTAAGTGTATATTATAATTAGGGATGCAACATTTGGTGATGATATTTCAATTCTCCCAGGGATATTTTTTTTTGTTGTTAGGAAAGATCTAGCTATATCTGCTTTGCTGCTGCTGCCTATTCTCTCCTGACATAATTAAATGAAATTGTTAGACTATATGCTTTGCAAAATAAGAGTTTTTTACAGTTCCAGTTTTCTCAGATAAACTACATACATTTTTTAAAAGTGTAGTCCCAGTTCATCTCACACTGCCTGCTGGGAAGCTGGCTCACGGTGGCCATGAGGCAGGGTGTTGCCATTCCTGCTGTCAGGAGCTCTAGAAGTCATCTGAAGCCCCAGGGACTTTCTCACCATGGAGAGAGCACACAATTGGAAATCTTTCCATAGAGGTCTCAAAATAACTTGGCTGGTTAAGCCAGCTGTGCTTAGGGGTCTAACCTATCTATTCACTGCTTGTCAACTAAACATTTTGTAACCAGGATGTGTTTTCATGGTATCACCTTAGGACACAGTAGTAGCTGTACTGGGTTAGCTCCATCTCCCTGAGCATGCTGTCTCCAGCTATTGCTAAAAACAGGTACCTGATGACAAGTATAAGAAAAAAAAATGATCATATGGTGGTATTTCCTGGGTACACTTTTGCTTGGCTCTACATGTGTGGTGGATTGAAACACAAAATGGAGATCTTCAGAAAGCCTTTCCCAATTTGTGCTCCAAGTTTGGTAGCACATCCCTTACATCTCATTGCTAACTTCTTCAGCTCACCAGTTTCCAAATATATTTTGTGCTCCCCCAGGGCTGAGCATTATTTTTATATATTTAGATACCTTCATATTGAATGAACAGAAAAAGCTGTTGGTTGTCCTACAGCATAAATATTTCATTGAGAAGGAAACACATTTAAGCTCTTCAAAACTTATTAAATAATTAATGTCTCAACTGTGGTAAAAATCAGAGCTAATTACCAATATCTGCTTAGTGAACTTTGTAGAGCTGAGCAGGGAATCAAGGTCATTTGCAGTTTCTTATTCTAGAAGGAGTAGTGATTATTTTATGGAAGGTTGGTACCCAGTTTCAAATAAGAAGCTAAAATGCAGGTGTGGGTAGTTTCAAGGCTTAACCTTATGTTCAGCCAGTGACAGCTTCCCCAGCTTTAGGACTGTCCTGTGTTCCATAGGTCTGGGTTTTATAGTAGCTTTGGACTTGTTTTTTTCCCTCTGGGAAGTAAAAATCAGATCCATTGTCTGGTGAAGTCTCCTGAACAGCTTAAGTGAGCTCACACAGACACAGCAACTTCTGTAAGTGGCCACCACAACCTGGCATATGTCTACCCATGAAGAATATGAGCTTTTGCAAGTAAGAGCTAGAATAATCTAGAATGTGTGGAGAAGAATGTGAAGGGAGGGCAGAGAGAACCCTTCAGGTGTTCGTCAGCATAAAATATTCCTTACTGAATCAGCACTGAGCAGGAATATATTGAGCCTTTGGTACTAGTCGCATGTACATTGGCAATTTCAGAGTTTTTATCCATGAGGCTCAGAGGAAACCAGTAAGGAAATCTCACTGCAAAGAGCAATGGAAGAATGGTCCTGAATTTTTAAAGCTGGAAGCATATCCAGAGATACCTGCAATGGATGATATTTTATAGATGCGTTTATAAATGAATCCTGCATGATGGCATGTGCGTCAGGCACCTGATGCAAGTTCCTCATTATTTTTATTTTTATTTTGACCATATTGCCTGCAGAAAAATCTGGGGAAATGAAAGAGGTAGCTCATTTCATGTGTCTGAAGAAATAGGTTTTAAGATGGTCCTTAATGCAGTTCAGATATAGAAAACTTTCCGGTTATAAAAGCAGGACAGGAGTTCAGTGCAAACAGTCTCTCTGGGTGAACTGTGCATCCACAGCTACATCCCAAGACATGGGTGATACATTTCATCAGCTGGTGCTAAAAGTTTTACTGCTTCCTCTTGAAATATTCCCCATGGCATGCGGTGAAGGGCCAGTAGAAAGAAAGGAAAGGCCATGTCCAACATTGGACCATAAGAAGGGTTAATATAAGAAGATACTATCAGCTGGAAAGGGACTCGGGTATTAAGTGTCCTGTGGAGCTGTTTAGGCACAGGACTTCTCCCTCACAGTGTTGCTTTATTTCTGCATGGTTTTCTCAAAGTTTAGTGTGTGCTCCCTTTTCTGAACTCCTTATCTTTAGGTTTTAAGTCCTTTAATCTCACTGGTGAAAACCCCTAAAAACAGACCTTAACTTGGGATGGTGTTGGAACAAACTCTGTCAGAGCAGGTATTGTTGACTGCAACATATTGTTGACTGCAGAGTAAACATGAGCTCCAGTTTGACACTAGCTGTCCCGATGCATTTTGACAGTCCTCATCCTCTCTGACTGGCTTATTCAGTCAGCATTATTTTTGAAAGGACTTCTTTAAAGATCCAGGTAATTGCAACCTTGTCCTTGAAAATAGCTAGCTAAAACAAACCCATGCATGACACAAGAACAATAATTTCTCTCTCTCTCTCCATATATATATATGTACATATTTATTTATGGTCAAAGGGAGATTAGCACTACCTCCACGTATGCAGGCAAGATTCTTTACAGGTTTGAAATCTGGAAAACTGCAGTTAATGTTAAACAACTAGCAGTGCTGATAACATTATCATTATTCCTATTGTTTAATACATTATCACACAAGCAATAGCCATTGTGCTCAGGATTGTACAGAGATAGTACAGAAAGATTGTCAAAAGAGAACTGTACAGGGACGAAAGGTGAAAAAAAGTGGGGAAGAAAGGGAAGAAGAGTATGCACAGCATTTATAATATTTCCAGTGTGCAACACAATGGAGCCTATTCAAATGAAAATTGTATGAAAACTCTCACACTGTGATAGAGAAAGGATTGGAGGTCAGATTTTGATATCCCTAAATCAGTGAGTAAGAGTGTTGCAGCTCAGGGGCTTTCACTGAAGTTGAGGAAAGCTTTTATGGAATATAATCCTGCTCAGTGTGGGCAACTGACCATGTTTAGCTGCCTGGTGGCTGCTTGACTCATCAACCTGTGAGCTTTGGTCTCCCACCAAGTTGCCTACTTGTGGGAGAGAAACACAGCTTGTATCTCAACAACTCCTCCAAGACAGCTGACAACGTTGTTGGGAAAATGCTCCCATTTCAAACTTCAACAATTCTGGCCATCTGATTACTACGCATTTTCCCTCTGCTATTGTCGTCCAGTAAGCTGCTGGACTCTTAGCACTCCAGTTTATCATCTGTGAGAGAATGGATGCTGTGTTGTGCTGACAGCTGGAAAGTAAGCACTACAGCAAATAACTGGGTACTTTCATAAGTACCCATAGGTTGAGTGAGGAACAAGGTAGAATACAAGAGATACATAGAGATACAAGAAGTTAGAAATACAAGAAGCAAACCTATTTTCCTTGATTTTTTATTCGTTTATCCACATTTATAACCAATGAACAGTAGAGGCCTGGTTATCACTCGTTCAGTGAAGAATTCCCTGCTGAACAGGGAATTGTTCTATCCTCTGAAGTGCCCTATTTTGTACTCCCATCTCTAACACAACTTCTTCCTCCCTGAACTATGACAAAACAGTAATTTCTGGGAATGAAGGGCCTAGTCAAAAAATGCAGTGATATCAGGTATAGGCCGAGGGCAGAAGCTTTCCTCCAACTTACTGCTCTTCCTTATCTGCAAAAATGTAAATATAATTGTAAGAATATATTCCAAATACACTTCAGCCAGAATATTTAGTGATTAAAATCTGGATTATTAAATCATCAGTGTAGAACATGTGATTCCAGTTCCAGTTTGCAGGTTTGAGTAACTATTTTTAGAGGAAATAAATGAAAAGAACCGTAAGTTCTCTTCCTAGACAACTTCCTAGTGATGGGTGGACACCATTTTTGTTTCAGTAGAAGGCTCCTTCTGTTTCTCCCAGACTAGAAGAAAGTAACCCACCTTACACTCTCTGTGCATGCCCTCCAGCACGAACTGCCACGCCACTCCCTGGCTGACATAAAGACACTATGGCTGTGATAACGGAATAAGCAGGCTATTGGAAACATTGGGAAGGAAACTGTGACATGCAGTGGAGGCCAATAAGTCTTTCTAGGTCATAAACAGGAGCTTGTGACCTGGCCTGAGCTGTAACACCCTTGTACAGAACCAGAACAAAATGATGTCCCCATCTTTAAATTCTCAGCAGTCTAAATATTAGAGATTGAGGGGACAATGGCAAGAGAAGAGAGAGGGAGAGGGAGCCCAGAGACTGCTGAGGAGCAATAATTGGGAGTATCTCATCACGCAAGCTAACAAGCATAGCCTGCCTCTCCGTGGCAGAGACCTGCTTCCTCTCCCCAGCACCTTCCAACACAAAGCTTTCCATTCAGTACCAGTGCTGAATGGAAAGCATGCTGCCACTGCTCTCTCCTTTAATAAATAAACACATCTATGCAATGTCACAACAAATTAGGAACTACTTATTTGTGTTCATTGAGCAAGATGGAATCAATAATCAGCAAGGAGCTAGCACTAGATTCATTAAGGCAGCTCTCAAGGTCTCAGCAATAGGAATGATAACTGACCCATTACCTGGGTTTCCCTGGAAACAGGGTTAAACATTTCTCAGCTCAAGTGAAAATAATGGATAATACTCACTTTACATTACACCTTCTTACCATCTAAACCAGCTGTGGTTTCTTCTAAATAATACATGAAATGCTGCTCAGTGCGCCTCACCTGGTAACAGTACTGTGCAGCCTTGCGGAAAGAAACTGAAATAAAAGCAGAGCAACATTCCTTACCTACTTAGTCTTTCATGCTTTTTTTTTGCCTGTCTGAAGTACATCAGTCCATATAAATAGATTCACTATTAATTGAAACCTCTATATCTTATTTGGCCAACTGCACATTAGAAATTCAAAACTTTGCCAAGCAGATCTGTTTTCCTTTCTCTTGATTAGCAATTGTGTAACACCAGAGCTTAATATTTATTAGAAATGGCCGATCAATCTTCCAAGTCTGCAGTCCTATGAATGTATCATATATTAACAGGAAGAATAATAAAAGTCAAACACAGTACCAGATGTGAAATATGGCAGTCCTGTGAAATGATAAGGGATAGATTTTTTCGCTTTATTATTATTATTATTATATATATTTTTACTGGGGAAGCCACAAAACAGTCAAAGGATCTGCTGCCTTGTCATTTTTGAGCTCTTAACTGGGGAATAAATCTCATCAAATATTTTTCAGTCCATGGCCTCGTAAAGTATGAACTTGCCAACCTCATTCCTTGTGCAGCTACACTGACATTAACACTGTCACAATGATAAGGTTGTTTGTGTATATGCTGAAGGACTGGAACTTTAAAAGCTGAAACAGTAAATTATTTCACAGCTTATAGTGATCTGCATTCATGATTATATCTTAAACCTGGGAAACAAAAGCAGAGATCACCTTTGGGCCTTCATTGATGGTTATTTGCGAAGTTGTTTCCTTTATGCATGCAAGCACAGCATGCTTGCTTGCATAGTGCTGAAGTGTAAGCACATAATTCCTGGTTTTGGGGCTTCAGACCCAGATACCCAAGGTTATTGAACTCAAGACTTGGGCATGAGCTTGTGGGCACTGACTGAATGTGATCAAGTTACTGGATTTTAATAAATTGTCTCCCAACACTAGTAGTGAGTAGCAGCCCACACGTGTGCCCCTGAGTTGTGAAGTGAAATGCGTTACGTAAAATCATGTTCATAAGCCCTTTGGTTGACTGTGTGTGATCACAGTACTGTGCTGTAAGGGATGTGTGTCTATACGTATGTATGATGTATGTATAGCTGAAGGATGCTGAGTACACTCGAGGAAAACAAAACTGTGATTTATTTAATTCCTATCTAGTCCATTAAATGCAGAGCCATCATTCTTTGCTGTTGATTATAAGAAGTTGGTTGGTTGAGGTCATAAGAGGTGGTTTTTTAACATCTGATATCTTCTTGATATCCCATTGACAGGAGCGTCGTTCTCTGTTACCTAGAAATGAAATCCCAAAGGTAATCCTCACCTTTAGTAATAATTGGTGGACATTTGTTTGCAATTTTAGAAGAGTAACTAAAGACACAAAACGTGTTCTGTAGATGGAATTCCCCTTTGGTTATCCAATTAATTTAAAAAATGATTATAAAATTAATCAAGTATTATATTACTATCTCATTAAGTTTTAGTAATAAAAGGAGATTAAGAAGGTGCTCAGCAGAAATGTGAGTACTTTTCTGGAAAGGTAATAATCCATCTGTCCTTGAAGTGTTGTTCCTAGTAAAAAAAAATAATCTGAATACAGTAACTATAGCTGTGGAGTGTCAATTGTTTTCTAAATTGTGCAAGACTTTTTTTCTACAGTTTAGCTGTAGAAGTACATTTTAAACAACATTAGTGGAATGCAGCAAACAAAAATTTTTGTTTTAAGCATATAAATTATTTCATTACACTTTTGCAGATGTTAAAAATTAACCATGGAAAGCTGTGAAGTCAGATGGAGGGAACACTTGAAAGAGTAAAGAAACCTGAGCTCTAGTCCCAGCAATTTACCACGGACTGACTAATTTAGTCTTCATGTAAAGCCTGAGGAAATAGCTCGACTTCAGGAGCTATTACCTGAAGCTTCCACATTCTTCACTCTGGTTTGAAAGAGGCAAAAAAAAAAACAAACATTATTGTCTAGGAACAATGCTCAGATGCATGTCTTGTCTTTTATTCCATAGTGGCATCTGGAAACCATAGGCCTAACTACTAGGCCCAGCTTCGCTGATCCCAAAAGCAAGAAGAGCTTAGTGGGGAAGGCACCAGGGGTTTGCTGACAGGTCAAAGTGAAGGCTGTGGACACTGGAGGACTAGGAAGAATTGTTTATCTGAGGCAACATGAAACTTGTTATTTTGAGAGAGGTCCATTGATTCGTTTTGCTAGAATCCATCCACAGGCCCAGCAGAAAGGGTTCCTGAAGAGGCACGTGCTGAAAGAATAGAAAAGATACTTGAAATGCCAAATGTCACCTGGCAGTATGTACTCAGAGATCTCTCCTGGCAGGTAGCTCCCTCTAGGGATCCCATGCCTTGGAGTGGGAAGGTGCTTACTCTGCACATGACTCTTTGCCCATCAGTTGTAGCCGTCATGCTAAAGAGAAAGGTTTTCCAGAAAGAAAGTATAGTGGTCCTTCATGGCGGCTTTCACAGCCACACCTCCTGAGCACTTCACAGTAAGCTCAAGAGTACCAGTCAGGAGTCAGGTTTATTGTCAGTCCAGCTGAACTATTTCATTCTGTTTGAAGTTTGGCTAAAAGGTTCATAGTTCCTGCAGCTGTCTGGTGCATCCTACTGGAGACCCTCTGGTAGCTTCAGATAATTTCAGAAGTAGGGAACTCTGTGTTAAATAAAAAGTGAAAATGAATGACCCAGTCAGAGCAGTGTCCCTAGTGTTGTTTAGTTTCACATGCAAATACAGGGGGACTGGAATTACATGATGGTTACGGCCCCTTCAAACACTAGCCATTCTATATTTCTATGATTTTGAATTCTGTGTGTGGAATTTCACCTCACAGTCCATGCATTTGTGGCACATACTCAGTGCCTAGTTGTCCTAGATTTCTATCAGTCCTATACCAATACCAGATATCTGAAAAGTCCCGGCCAGTGTACCAGAAGGATTGTAGGAGGATTAATGTTAAAGCCTCGTAGTCCTTCTCGGCAAAGCTCCACTCCGCAATGTGCTTTGGTAGTGTCTGGAAGCAGCAAAATTCATGCTTTGCACACTTCTCTGTTACACAAATAAATCCAGCAGACACCTGGGGAGTCTGACACTTTGTTTGTTCTCTCATGGGAAAATTGGCAAGCAGATCAAAAAAGGGGATGTATAAACATGTTCTGCTAATGCAGAGCCAAGGTATAAAACTAACATTTGTGTTATTCCTTTCTTGTTTTTTGAAAATATTTGTGAAAAAGGAGAAAAACAAGTTTGCCTACTCTGTGAAAAATCACAGTGATGATAGATACAAGGACAGGTAACATTCCAAGGGTAAAATTTATAATGGCAAAAATGGAAGAACTAGACCAGGGAAATATTTTTTTTTTTTTCATTCAATATGATACAAACTTGTTGAAACTAAAAATCCTTGTGAATTTGCAAAAATAAAAAAATATTTGTAAAAATTTATTTGTAAAAAAGAATTAACTTGTCCAAATCGTTTTAATACGTTCTCCAATGTTTTGCATTAATTTACAAATTCTATAATTCATTTAGCATTTCAGGTTTTACAGATTTTCAAATACATATTATCATGATACACGTTATCATGTGCCATGTGAAACTGACAGCTTCTCTGAGTCCTGAGTCATCATTTCTGTGGGGTTTAGTACACAATTTGCCCAGAAAGGGACTTTGAGTTATCATGCTGGGCAGGTAAGCAACATATTTTGAAAGATAGCATTTTCAGCAGACAACATCAAAGAAATGGGACAAAGACACTACTGTTGGACCAGGTGGTTTTTGGTTAAACAGTGTTTGTACAAAATGCTTTTATCAGTGCTTAACGAAACAGTACCAAATAGTACTCCACTTTGAGCTTGGCAGCTGTTTTATTATTTTTATTTGGTTGTTTGTTTTTATTTCACTTTTTTTTTTTTTCTCCCTGTGACATTCCAAAAGACTGGTTTCAAAGAAAAGCATCTGTTACCTTTGCTGCAGAGCTGGAGAGAAGCAAAGTGACTGCTATTCTCTGCTTTTGGTATAGATTTTCTTTAGTTTATTTGCCACTTTTATGAGTCTCAATAAAGGGCTTTCCACATCCCAGCTGCTCATGAATTTTCTATTTCTTCTGCTGGGAGAATAATTGAAATAAAATAAACCTAAAATTTCAGCCTGACTGCAGAGGAAAATACACCACAGAATCAGGATCTGCAGTCTCATGTAATGACTGATGGTTTGCAATATCATTTTTCTTTGTGGAGATTTTCATTGGGAAGATGCTGAAAAGTAAATGGCGGGCCTGCCCAAAGTGAGGCCATTAAAACATTTTTATTTTATCAAATGAAGTTAACATACCAGCAGCAGCAAAAATTTCTATTTCTTTAAGTTGCACGGAGAATAAAAAGATAGAAGAAGAAACAGGAAAAAACAACTGTGACATTTTCATTTCATTTTTGTTGTTTTTTTTTTTTTTTTTTTTCACGTATCAAATACTTCACTCAGAATGAAAGTAAAAATATCAAATTGCTTCAGTTTTCCATGTGGAAACTGAAATGTACTTTTTATTTGAAATGCCTTTTACCTTTACACAGAGAGTTGTTAGCTGTGCTCTGGGTTTCACCTAGCTATTCAACTATTGGCACTCATAGCTCTGAGTGTAAAGTTTTTGTGGCAGGAAAATATCATTCATACAGCACCTTGCACAACAGAGACTGTTCTCCATGCCTGGAATTGCTGAATGTGACAGCAAAATAAGAGTATAAATGTTAAAGTTGTTCACAGGAGATGCGTTAAGTATAGAGCCTCATGAGAAGGGTATTACATCCTGACTCTGTTGTGTTCAGCTTTTTTGTCTTTCTCTCCCTCCCCACCCCTTCTCATTCCCCCCAGTCCCCCTCAATGCAGTTTACATCCAGGAAAACATTTTGGTCTCTTTAGCTGATTCTTAGCACTACTTCTTACTACTACTGATCATGCCCTCCAGCAAGGACTATCTGGAAAAAAAATGCCTATCAAGTTTCATTTTATCTTTTTGTACCTAAATTTCTTCTTATGAGAAGATCCTAGTGTCTGAGGCCAGAGTGAGCCCAGAAATAGTATGAAATCCCATCAAGACTGGTAGATAAAAATTAGGTAGACAGAGTAAGGTTTTTAAATTTTAGATTGGAGAATAGTTCCTTTCATCTGCAAAGTTAGAAGAAATACTAGATTTTCAGATAAGTAGACAGACTTAAAATACTTCTGTTAGAAGAGGGGAGAAGTAGTCTAACCTTGCTGAAATTAATATTTTTCTAGTGATTAATTTTCCCTCATATTGAAATGACCTACAACAAGCTTTTGTTATTTTCAGGTAAAATGTTTGGATCTCAGATTCTGGAATATTTAACTATGAGTAATTTCCAGATCAAGTTCTGATCTGTTTTGACTAGTACAGGCAGCCTAAACTTACCATCAAGATACAAATGAACAAACATTTCATTAAATATGAAGTGGTTTACGACAATACCTGTTCTCCGAAAATGGAACCACATGAGCTTTTCTAATAGCTGGTGACATCCATTAGTGGTTCTCTCTGAAATTGAAAACATTTTCCATCTGTTCATAGACATTCATTATAAAGTAGTTAAGAGTCTGTGGGATCACAAAAGCACATTTTTGCAAATTACAAAGAATCAAAATGAGTTACTGAAGAAGCATTAAGACTTTGTAATAAGCAACATTTTTTTTTTTTCTCAACTTTTTTACTTTTCTCAGACACTGAAGACATGCCATTAGTTGAAACCTGTTTGGCCTGTGCCCTTTCAGATCATGATATTTTGAAACTGTGTACTATACATACTCTAGGAAGGTCCGACCCTGCTCTGCCAGCCTGCCAGGTTATGCTTCTCTAACTAAGGGCAGAAATCAGCTTTACTCTTTGGCAGATAATATCACCAAGTTCAAGTGATTAAGAGAGATCAAAATGCCAGTAGGGCACATGGTAGGTGTGTGGTACTGAAGGGCTCCCTGCCCAGTGACAGCAGTCCCGACCAACTGGAATAAGAACACGTATAGTGATGAACTGGCTACCTGCTCTTACCTTGGAAACCATGTAAAAAGACCACAAGGGGACATTACAAAAAGCCAGTGCCTTTTCAAGACATGAGGGACCCTCCCCACTGTATCTTTAAAGACAACGGACCAACAGGACACTGCTGGATCCATGGTGGTGACTATCTCTTGCAATCTCTAAGATGCTTTTGCTCTTATGTCTGTACCTCTTCTATCACTGCTCCTTTCTTAACTCTTGTTTCTCTTTTGATATTTTTATACAGAAGTGATAAACCGTTGGACAACATCTGACCTTATTTGTGTCTTAATCTTGCTGTGGGTGACTCATGAGCAGCACTCGAGCGATCAGAATGGGACACCAACCCAGGTATTTCCCATTTCAAGTTAGCCTAAATCAAGGACAACATCGCTTCAAGAATTTTTCACAGAAGGAAAATACAGGTAATTGGTATGCTTGAAAATCTGCTCTCCACTTTTACATGAAATATGGAGGGGCATATTCACTACCACTAACAGGCTGTCTGTTCTGGTACGCTATGATCCAAAACATTGTCATTAACTTTTTCAACAGCACAGCAATATTTCAGATATGATCATACATTCATTCATGACTGAAGTGGGCTCACATATGAAACTGGTATGTCTGTGGATGTCTCTTCTTTCAGCTTCCTTGCTCTGAGCTGTGGTTATGCAGGCTATGTTCTCATAAACCAAATTTACACTTACCAACGTGTCTGTGAGTGGACTTCCCAGAAGAAAGTCCTTTTTGTAGTTAAAAACATATCTGCTGTAGATACTCAGAGAAGAATAAAAGCATGATACAAATGGTTGATTTTTAACTGTTTTCATAGTCAGTGAAATCCATAAATTGTAAGGAAAACAACTTTGTTAAAAGCATAAACAGCTTGTGTTTTTTTTTTCTCCACCTCAACACTACTACCTAATATACCATGCAGAGTACAGTCCATTATCAAAGACATTTTCCCTAAATGTAACATAATTTTGCTACTGAAAACTTTAATTAAAGTTGGCTGTAAAAAGGCACTAAGAAAACATTTGCAAGTATCAATTTCATATTGTTTGTTAATAAACAAGTGGAAACAACTTGCTTTTATTTCACTCACAGTTTCTCAATTCATGCAGGGCACTGGGAGGTGAGTGATGGCCACAGACCTCCAAGTGAGGGATCTCCCTGTGATGTGCAGATGAAAGGTACCGCAGAATGCCAGAAGTGACCTGCCAGGTGGCAGAGGGTTCCAAAGACCAGCAGGGATAACAAAACTATGCCTCTGTCCTTTTAACCTTTCTTTTAAGATCTTTTACTTCATATTGATCCATGGCCTCTCATTTACCAGCAGCCGCTGAGGCATCTGCATGACATATTTTCACTGTGTAGGTTAACTCCTCTTTCTGCCCTGTAGGTAAGTGCTATCCTGCATCCCTGGTGATCTGCCTCATCCTTAGAAGCCACGCTCAGTTTCCTGTATTTCTAACTGACATTGGGAGTCCTTCTTTGTTATTGCAAAATAGCATTGCAACACCCCTGCCATGCTCAGTGCTGGGCAACAAATGATGACAGCTGAGCCATCTTTTTGAAGTAATGTTTTAATGGCACTTTGCTTAGGCATCAGTGACTCAAGCTTGTGGAAGTTCAGGCCATTAAAAACATTTAAAATAATTCAGAATAAATAACAAAAAAAAAAAAAAACCTGAAAGCTGAGATACCTACAAAATGTCTTAAGATCTTTGCTCCAAAGAGTGCTAGTCTTGTCCAGTCTAGACTAGAATGCTAGTCCTGCTGAAATACAGCCCTGCGTTTGTGTCATAGAATCATAGAATGGTGTGGGTTGGATCATCCAGTTCCAACCCCCCTGACATGGGCAGGGACACCTTCCCCAAAGCTCCATCCAACCTGGCCTTAAACACTTCCAGGGAGGGGGCATCCACAACTTCTCTGGGCAACCTGTTCCAGTGCCTCACTATCCTCAGAGTAAAGAATTTCTCCCGAGTATCTAATCTACCTCTACCCTCTTTTAGATTAAATTCATTACCCCTTGTCCTATCACTACAGTCCCTGACAAAGAGTGACTAGGGGCTTTTGACTACAAAATGAAATTACAAAGATCAGCAGTCCTACTGATCTTCAGCACATTAACACCAAGAACGGCAAGAGCACAAACCATAAGATCAATGAGAAATTACTAAAAGCAATTAAGTCTATAGATAGCTCTACAATGAGCATTGTTTTTCTAAAATAGCCAGGAGCAGAGTAGCATTCTTAAAGTGCATTCCATTAACATCTGTGATTGTGAAGAAAAACCTGTATTAGGATGGGGAAGAAAGAAATCTAATTTATTTGGGGCATGCTGTGGCCAGCTCTGCTCGAAAGTGATGTAAAATAAACAACAAATGTAATGTGTGTGTTTTTTTTTTTAAGAAAGAAGAGCATTAACATTGTAAAATAACAGGTTAATCATAAGGATTAATCAGAAGGAGCCTTTCGGGCCTTAAATGGCATAATGACAGCATCTGTCCCAGGCATGTACAGGTCTTAAGTGGACTCTCTATGGGGCTGGTTTATCCAGATGTTCTGTCTGTGGCTGTGCAAAATGAGTGGAACAGAGACATAGGGTGGTGGAACAGTTTGGCTGGAAAAGCTGTGGTTGCCCCATCCCTGGAATTGTTCAACGCAGGGCTGGATGGGGCTTTGAGCGACCTGGGCTATTGGGAGGTGTCCCTGCCCATGGCAGGGAGGTTGGAACTAGATGACTTTTAATGTCTCTTCCAACATAACCATTCTGATCCTATGATTTCACATACACTGTACAAAGAGAGGGTGGAAATTCATGTACTGCCCTGCATAAACCATTCTTTTCTGAGGCCAGTAGCTATCCATGATTCACTATTCATATCCTGACCTGAGAAGAGTCAGTGAACAGGAAGATAGAGCAGTGTATTCCTTTAGCGATGTAAAGTGAACGTGTTAGTGATTATCTAGCATACCCATATTTTCCTTCACTGAAATGCTTGTGTTTAGTGTCACTGGAATGGAGAGCAAACTTATTTGCAACATCCAAAAGGATACTCAGAAGAGAGAATTTTAAAATCAGTTTAGAAAGCGACTGTTAGTGAAGACCTCTTCACAGGCATGTGAAGGTACGTATGCAGCCATACCTCTTGCTAGGAGAGAAGGTGCTTGCTAGGAGAGAAGAGCTGTACGTTCATAGGAGCAACAGGACAGCTTATGCTTTTCAACAGCAGAAGGACAGCGCACATCATCTGCATGATGTGTTCGTACAAAATAGAAGCTGCACTATTACGGTGTCCTCCATTACATTTACACTTTGGGAGCAAATTATGTACAAGTTCACAGGAACTGCAATTTAAAATACATGGAGGGTTCAGAGGGCAGTGGTGAATGCTCAGAGGGACATTATGAAGATCTAAATATATATCTTTCCCCATCTGTTCTTATTCATCATGGTTGGAAGTGTAAAGAGGGAATTGCACAGTGAGAGGAGCAGGACAATTTTAGAATCGGTCTGCAGGAAAAAGGGGGAGCTTCATGACTTAAACATATGGGCATCAATGTAAGTACTTGAAGTCGTTTAAACCTGTCTTAGAAAGCAACTCTTCTGTCACTCAGTTGGGTCTCAGTAATGGTTCCTGTATGCAGCATCTAACCCTGCTCTGATCCAAGGCACCTGGTGGCCATTCCAAACTGCATCAGCAAGGTGAAAGAAACAGTAGTAGTCAGAAGTAAACCATAAAAATATTCAGAAGAACCAAAGATGTCACCAGTAGTTTATTGTACAAAAAACTTGAATACTGGAGAGGTGAACAACAGCCAAAAATACAGCTTTGTCCTTCAATTTAACAAATAAGAACAACACAAGACTGGTGCAGCAATAACAGAATGTATCCTCAAATATTTGTATTATCAATCCACTTACCTAATCCAGGATTAATTGGAAGAAAACACCTATTAAATGACAGCTTATATGACAGCTTAATAACAGCTTATATGGCCTTATATAGCCTCTCCTTTTGTAGCCAGTTTTCCCCTTATATTGCCAGTTTTCTCCTCTTATTTGGACAAAGATTTGTCAGATGGTCCAGCACAATCTTGCTTTAAAGTCCTCAAAGTGATCAAGGAGTATAGTTTAGACTCACACTGCAATGTTCAAATATCAGTCTTTGCCACTCTTTTTATCTACCCGTAGTATTTATGAAGAGCAGCCTAAAATCAGGCTCCTAAACCCACACAGTCACTTTAGTGTGTGACATGATTATCAAACTTCATATAGTATTAGAGATTTCCCCTACTACTCATGAGTTATCTTCTTGGGAACCCTAGGAAAGATGTTTATAAGGAGACAGGAAGAAGCAGCAGAAGAGGGGAGACCGAACAATTAGCATTGCAAATGTAGCTTCTTAATGGGTTTGTTTTATCACAGCAATGTAAGAGCCTTTTTAAATTTAAAGCTGCATTTAGTTTGTTATAAATTCAATATCATTTTCTGATTTTATTACATAAACTGTCGATAACATTGAGAATTAGATTTTAATCAAGAAAAGCTTGCTCCGGGGCACTAAATCTTGACTAATGCACCAACTCAAGAAAACACTGAAGCATGTAATTTTATCCCTGCTTGGCAGTGAACATAAAGTCTTGCTTAATTTTAAGCCCATGAAAAGTCCCATTGGCTGTTTAATTAAGCATGTCTACAGCTGCTCTGCCTCCACAGATAATCCAGAAGAATAAAGTACATAGACTCAGTAGTAAATAAAATGAAGCCAAATATTAAAAACTGTAAAATTTACTAATTTATTCTCTCCCATTTGTCTTTCAAGTTGCACAAGAGGCATGTAGTTCTGCAGTCATGACATGATTTGTCCAGAAGGAGTGCCAGTTTTGTACTAAAAATCTTCTTGTGTACAAGATGCTGTGCAAACATCAAACAGAAATAATTCTTCCCCGGGCAATTTGCAGTCCATTTTTATTTGGTTCTCTAATATCTGTCACAGATATTCCCTTATCTCAAAGCAACTGAATAGATGAATGGGATGCCCATGTGCAGGAAGCCCACTCAGAGTGTCCTACCTCTTTAGTGAAGGTGCAAGTAAGTTCATGTGTCTCACTCAAAGCAGCCCCAGTTCTTTCTAACACAGTGGGAGATTTTATACAGATACTCCTTGCAGGCAGCTGTTTGAAAAATTATCATATGTTGCTAATACACTGAGAGCTTAATTTTAGTCCTAGTGAAATCAACGAAGGTCTTTCTTTGACTTCTTGAGATGCTTTAAAACTTTTCCTGCCCAGAGTTTTCACTGGGGGCAAAATTATAGTGCTTATCCTAGATCCCTTTCAAAGCATTGCCACATGAAAGCCTGCTGGTTGAAAGAAATGGCTTTTTAATATAACAAGCAATAAATGATTCTCCAAAAACATAGAACTGGCAATAAAAAAGGAGTACTACGTATGTTAATCAGCACATGAGAGAAAGTTTCTTTCAGGCCTGTCTTTGTTGCACTTCAATATTTTTGTTAACAATACACGGTTTTGCAACAAAACCTGAATTTAAATGCCAGGCTGTATTCCTAGCACTGCTAACAGCCCAGACATGAAGCTGAATTCACATACAGTGTCTTCCAAAACTGATTTTAAAAATTAACATGAAATTGCTAAGTACTGCCCAAATTAACATAAATCAGAGTTCGTTACATGGCATTAGGAGCCAATTTATTGCAATTATTTTGCCTGCTGCTAGAGAGAAGCATATGCCCAATTCCAGAAATAACAAGCGTTCTGAATCAGGGTCATCATTGTCATATTTGCATATGAAATACATTAATTGATCTCTTGTGCATGTTAAAATTAAACCCACACTTTTTTGCTGCTAAATGTTCCTTCCAAAATTTGTTGTTGGAAGTACTGGGTAGAGAGAGGTGTAATGCTTTAGAAGAAATCCTTACCTCAAAGTACAGTGGGTTCCTCGGTAATTGAACTTGGTTTGTGCAGCTAACTGGGGACCTAACCATCCTCTGGTTCACAAAGTTGGAAGATATATGTGGTCATACATGTCGGAGAGGTCAAATACTCTTTTCTTACAGTTGGGAGGAATGGGTTAAAAGCAGAAGATTGGCAAGGAGGATGGGATCAGTATGGCAGAATGGCAAGGAGGACTGTAAATACGCTCAAGTGACCTTGCAGCTGGGAATGTATAAAGTCTGAGGAGAAGCAATGTAGGAAGACACATCAATTATGTCTGCTGCTCTTTGTGCTCTGTGTGTTTGACAAGTAGCACATCCGTGTATAGATACCATAGGTAGACTTGGAGGTGCCCTACCAGGTGTGCTTGAGCTCACGGCCTTGGTACAGAGACGATCAAAAAGCGCAGTGAGAATCACAGCATGGTGGTAAAATCTGCGCCTGCGTGAACTCTTGATAAAAACAGGTGAAAACAGCAGGCCGATGATCTCCTAGTATGGACGCTGTTTAGCTTCCACTTGTGTGCCTCTGCTTGGGTGCTGCTTCGGGGATCCCCCTGTTGGCTAAGTAATGAGAATAAATCTACTCTTTGTATTTTAGCCGCTGGTCTGTGGTTGTTCCTGCTGCCTGCCTGTGCTGACGCACACGTCCCCATGTCTTCTTGTTCTGGCAGCCTTCCAAGAGATGTCCTACAAGGGAGACTACAGCTGTATGAGTTAATTGGCAAATAGCGCAGTGTTTAGAAAAGCTGGCCCTTCCACAAAGGTTTCTGTTTCGTGGAAAAAAAAGGAAAATAAATTCTGTTATCCGGTCACACAGAAAAGGAGTGACAGCACCATGCCTTTTCACTGCAGCTCCAAAGAGGCACTGCTCCAGTGCACATTTAAAGTGTTCAATAATCAGTAATCATTATTTTGATATTTTGATATTTCAGTTTTTGTCTAGAACTTCCATATTTTCTGTGGATAAGTAAAAGGTGAAAAGAAAATCCCTATTTCATTCAAAGAATAAATTTGTGTGGGAGAAAAATAGCAATGCTTTCCTCACCCCACAAGCATTTTGACTAATTCTGGACAAAGGCAGTGGGAAAAACTTCACGTGGGAAAAAGCATCAGCTCTTTCTGAGCCAAGGAAAGACGACGGGGGAGAAGAAGGATGTGAAGTAACGTGGTGGAAAAGTCTCTACAATGAGACAGATCATGGGCCTGACGTTAGAGAGCTGACTTTCTGACTCAGAGCCTGTGAATGTATAGGAGAGTAGAGATGAAAGATGGTGAGAAGATCAGGGAAGGGATTAAATTAGCCAAGCTTGACATTGGACATGGAGGCTGGGGGAGCCCTGGCATGGGCAGGGATGGTGAAAAAATACCTGAGAGAACCAGAGAATGGTAAAGGAATGTGTCAGGAGAGGGTGAAAGAAAGTGGAAAGAACATAAGAGGGGGAATGAGGTCAGCTTCCCCATATTGTTCATATTGTTTCCCCTGTAGTTGATACCAGTCATTTGAACATGAGGAATATTTTCCCCTTTCCCTCTTACCCCTTGAAGAGAAAGGGCTGCCTTTTAAGCTGGCATCTGAGATAGTCTGGTATAGACTTCTGGGCTGGTTGAGGTTATTTCTGTCAAGTCCCACGGGTTGCTCTGTTCTGCGCCTTCCCTTGTCATGCAGACATGCTTGATTCCTACAAGCCAGAAAGGATGGTTAGAAAATGTAGAACAAATATATATTACTTTGCTCTGTTCTGGTAGTGTGAGGGCAGATTTTCTCAAGTGCGTACTCTAGGGTATAGAGTACCAGTGCAAAACACCCCTGCCTTCTTGCAGACAAGCCACGTGTCTTTGTACATATTCTTTACTAAGTGAAGGCAGCATTTCTGTGTAATACCTATGAGCCTTGAGTGGCTCTTACCCTTAACAAGAAAACCAGAAGCAAATTAGAAATGAGGATCTTGAACAAGCTACAGTTAATCATTTAGGACCTGCTAAACCAAAATCATTACTGCCAGGTTAGTGCAGCTCTGCAGCTTTTGCAGCGTTAAGTGCTAGTCCTCCATCAGAATCGGAGTTTTGATGCATCTGACACTTTTACCATCCTTTTCTTGAAAGAGAAGGGCTAAAGCTGTGAGAGAACCACCACTGGAGAACTTAACAATCTGAAGAAATCTCTGCAGAAGTCAAGGACAAGCTCCAGCTCGGGGAGGTGAAGAAGCTGAACATCTTTTATTCCTCTTTCAGTGTGGGTTAAGGGCCATGGAGGTTCACAGCATCTTGACTGTTGTTGGAAGGAGATTTGGGTGCAAGCAGCAGGGCTTTCAAAAGAGATTTGTGTTACACACTCCTGGTCGAACTGTTTCCATAAGCTTCCTATAGGATGGTTTTTTGTTTGTTTGTTTTTGTTTTGTTTGTTTTTTGGACTTGAAGTAAGAGCCTAAAGCAGATCTTCTCTCCAAGAAGATATATTTATTTTTGAGAATGAATAAGGGTTTTTATGACTGAGGAGGGAGAAACTCTGTTCCGGGTTTTCCTTGTGCACACATGCAGATTTGTGACATATTTCCACAAGAAGACATAATCTAGGGACAAATCTCAAATTGGGAGATCAGGTTTGCAGATTAGCTCGAGGAACTGATAAATGCAGATGGTAAAATATTTTTTCATGTTAATTTGCATGCCTTGAATATTAGAATTAATTTGTACTTTTCTAAAAATGGGACATTGTTTGAATTCTCTCTCTCAATGTATTTAAGATACCTTGCTGGGTTTTCTCTTTTACAGCATCTAATGCTCAGGGAGGCAGAATTTCTGCTTCTGTATTATCCTTTTGGCAATCAGTGTTGCTCTCAGGAGGAGCATATGAGTGTGTGTGTGTGCATCTGTGTGTACTTGATAGTCCTTGTGAATCTTCAGCCAGACCTAATATGAAAATCAATGGGTCCCAGGCCATGTTTGTCTTTAACAGTAGATCTATTACATCTGTAACCTCTGCACAAAATGTCTTGACATGCGAGCAATATTGTGGCATGTGGAACAGCATTTACTTGTTATACAGCATTTATAGCAGCAGTGCTATTATGATTTTTTCATTCTGGTTACTTTAACCTTTATGTTTTTAGTCTGTTTTATATGGTTTTCTTTTTAAAATTGAAACTCTCAGTAGTAAACTTGAAGTAAAATATTAACAAAGGGACCTTTCAAAAAACCTTTCCTGTAGGCTTATAGTTACTGAATAGAGAGACACGTTCTCCTGGTTCATCAGTGTGTTCTGGAAGCAGGGAGAGGACAGCAAATGATCCAAGTTATTATAGCACAAAAAGAAGACTGGAAGAGTGTATGCTTCATAGGATTCCTAGGAGAAAACTCCTGGATAATTTGGGGACTTCTTGGTAGATTTTAACAGATAATTACAGCTCTCCCATACAGTTTGACAAGCCACTTCTAAAATATGAAGAAGAAACACTACGTAAGATGCTTTACTCAGGTTTTGTTGTTGTTGTTGTACTGTAACTTACCCTGGATCTTATTTATGCTGGTATTTTCAAAAGTTCACTGGTATCTTAGATAATGAAGTTAAATTGAAGCATAATGGAAGCTGAGCGCCCAAGTCCTCTGGGCACCATTAAAACTGCCAGTTTGAATTTCTAATGATTTGTGATGATTGAACCCTATGGAATTTGGGAAAGAATTCACTCAAGAACTCCACTGGGCTTTGGAAAGGGCCTTGAGTATGCAGTATCCTAATTTTTTATAGCAGTATGTTTTTCCTTGTTGTAACTGACACTGGAATTGATTTTTTTTTTTTTATTGAGTACCCATAGGGCAGTATGAAAGCTGCTACAGAGTATTAATACCAAATATAATTTAGCGTAGTCCATAACACACAAGTGTATTACACTTACACTTTATTCAAATAACTTTATTTCCCTTTTTGTTTAGGAGTAGCTATATAACTTCTTCACTGCAGAGTAGCCCCAGCTGTATGGCTTTGACCATTATCACTTTGTAGTGTTGGCAGATCTTAGGACTTAAAAAACAATGTAATTTCCAGTATTGCATTTATCATTACTATTTATTACTACATTATTTCACAAGAGAATTCCTCCCCGTCGTGACTTTTACATGTAGATTTTTCTCATTCATCTGTTTGCTTCCTAGACAGAGAAATTCCCTAATTCCTAAGCCTTACTTTGTTTGCTTTTTGTCCACGATTAGTGATACAGGGAACATGGGGAAAGGTGCCTGTCTTCACTCCCCAGTGCTTACTGAACAAACCAGGCCCCACTGCAAAACTTGGCTTCCGTATAACGGCAACATGAAACAGGACAAGTAAGGAAGTTCGAGATGGGATCATGCTGCTTGAAACTAGGGCTCTCTGCTCCTCTGAAGTGTTAATGAGGCAACACCTGTTGAAGGCTGGATATTCCACATGGGTCACAGAGGTAGGTGAGGAATGTACAGGGCTCCCTGCCTTGGGAAAGTTGCTGTCGTGTGCTCCTTCTGATGAGGACACAGATAAAGTGGGAGAGATACCTGTATGAGCAGCTCACTACACAGAAGCATGAGGGGCAAGGCTTTGGCTTTGGTGCTCCTGTTCCTCAGAGACAGAGAAAAGTTGCTAGAGGACCATATCTATATTTATAACATCAGTCTCATGAGCAACTATATGTGGGAGCTGTGGCATTATTTTCTTTCAGTGATGCCCAGATAAATCTTAGGAGCAATCTCACATCTTTTTTTGATTAAATAGTCCTTAAGCGGAAAAGGTTGATTGATGAAAATCAGGAAGGGTGTGAATTGAAAACCATCCTCCCATTTTTTACATGAAGATTGAAATTCATTTTATATAGTTCAATGGAGATTAATATGCAAGTTAAATAGGCAAAAAAAAATAGCTTTTCCAGAAATGAGCACACATTAGCACAGAGAAATGAAAAGAGTTGCCTAAAGCTCAACAGACGGCTCCAGATTTTTGCTATTTCCCATTCAAATACCACATTAGCAGAGGTAGCATAGGAATGTGACTAGGAAAGTTTGCTAGAAACAGATAAAATGATGTCGATGCTTAATCTTTCTGTCTGCAACTGTTGGACAATAGTCTCTTGTAGTGACATTCTGCATAACGCTGGCATAAAATTTCAAGTTTTCCTGCTTCCAGGCAGCTGAGTCAGAGTAATCTGGATAGCTGAATGCTGACTCGTGTTGAAGACAGTGAATTTCAAATAGGTAAAGTCACGAGGCAAATCTTTTTCATCTACCAGACACTAAATTAAACTTGTTTCCTTTATTTGAAAGAGACTGGTCTCAGGTAGCCATCATCATTTCTTATGTGGGATTAAGAAATCCTGTACCTCAAAATGGCGAGGCTGAGTTATAGCAGATCCTAGTTGTGTTTCTCCTGAGTAGCAAAGGGGCTAATAGTGCTTTTTAAAATAGGCAATCTTGAGAAAGCAGCCAGTGAAAAACCTTGAGAACACATTGTAGTTACTGTAGGAGAAATTATACATGGAATGGGGAGTAGGGACTTCAGCTTTGCTTTAGCTCTTTCAGATTCTTCAGATTTGTTTCCTTTATGAAAATGATATTTGCTCTCTTTAGAAGTATGGATCTTTTCTTCTCTGTAATCAACATTTATTCTGATCCTTCACCCTCTAATGCCTGCAAATCCTGACGTGATCTGGAAATGTCCAAAAATAAATCAGACTGGAAAGATGATAAAGGTCACATGCAAATATGAGTTTAAAGTGCGTGAGCCAATTTTACCTGAGGTATGGCTGTGTGACTAACACTCTTCATAACAGTTTCAACACAGAAGGGCTTCATTCAGTAAAATGACATTGAAATGGAGGAAAAGTAAAAATTAGACAAAAGTAGACAAATAGGTTTATGCCTTCAACGTGATATGAAACAGCTCGTGTTTATTAGAGGATTTCATTTGACGCATTCCCAAGACAACCTGAAAAATGAAGAATGTTTTATTCTTTAGCACCAGAATTATTTCATTATGTAACTGGGTCTTGGTTATTTGAACAGGAGAGTATAAGAAGGCTTTTACTAAAACTTGTCAAATCCAGTTTATCATGTTCATACACACAGACATGCAATGACATCAGTTTATTTCAGTCAAGTGCATTTTTGCACTCCAGCTGAAACACATGCTTCATCTGTCTGCTGGATATCCAGTGGAGCGTGTAGCATATGGATGTGTCAAAGTGTGACTTTCAGTGTATTAATAACGTAGTACTAAATTCTGGTTCTTCTATTTAGGTGAGAAAATAAAGTTTTCTGTAGTTCTACAGTCTGTTTTCCTGCAAAGATTCCAGTATTTGGAGTTTTGAATTTGGGAAAGAGTTTTATATTCTTTTAATTCATTTCCGTAGTGTTTATACACTAAAACCACCATCTGAAAGCAGGATATAGTTGTAATTAAGTATATACAAACTGTGCTGAAAAGGTTTTAGTTTTATCAACATGACATTGTGCCACTGTTAAAACCAGCGTGTTTAGCTGGTGGAATTTCACCTTATATGGTTACTTCTTGTGTGACTGTAGGAATGGTACGTACCTGTGGCTATATATGAAGCGTGCTACTGTTATGTTTGATTCTCAGTTATGCAGAAGGCATCTTTCTGCATTTATTAAAGGGTAATAGGGCTATCAGGTTGGTTTTAGTCTTTTATGAACATTGGCTTCTCTTACGTACTGCTTTTATACCAGAATGTTATAAAAGAACATCGAGATCCATAGTGATAAATGCAATTGGATTTCATCATTGCCCATCTGATCTTGATAGGACTTTCTTCGTTCAAAGCCATCCCCCAGCACTAAACTTTCTCTGGTGGCCACTAGGACAGGGCTGCCTTGCATAAGGAACCTGCTGTTCAGTACCTGCAGGTCAAATGAAATCAAGGCTTTGACTTGGGTACCCTCAGGCTGCACTTGCAGGAGGCCAGCAGCACCTTCCAAGGATGCCCCAGGTTGCCAGGCCCATTTCCGCAGCTGGCGGACATTCTCTTCTGGCAGGCTTTTAGGAGACTTTTGCTGTCAGCCTTTTTCCCAGTCGGGCCAGGTCACCTTTGTGGCAGCTCCCACTCCCAACGCTTTCCCGTTCCCATGATGACTTCTCATCCCCCAAACGACTTCTCACCCCCAAGTCTCACTCGGGGACCTGCCACCCGCAGCCGCTCCCCATCAGGAGCAGACATCCCCAAACCAATTGGCGGCACGGGCAGCGAGAGAGGGCTGCGTTCAACCTCTCCCCCCCCCAGGTGACCAATGAAGGAATAAGTGCAGGCAGAGGCTTTGCAGGGTGGAACAGTCATAATTTATTTCTGGGGTAATTGTGGCTGCCACCCCCCGCCCATCCCCAGGTGAGGCCCAGCCGCCTGCTCAGGTGGGGGGGCCGGCCTGGTGGCCCGCTTGGTCCCCGGCCCCCGGCTGCTCCTGCCGGACCCTTTGCAGCCAGGCCGCGTCCCCGGTGTTGGTGTCCTGCGGGGACGGTGGCAGTCTGCGCCCAGCCTGCCCCGCGTGCCAGGAGAAGCTCCTAACAAGGCGTCGTTCAGTGGAGGGGCTGCGCTCCCTGCGCCTGGGCGAGACGCTGCGGGAGCGGTAGCTGGAGGGGCTCCTCTGCCGCTGCTGCTGCCGATGCCCCAGCCGCGCGTTGCGCTGTGTCCTTCTACGAGGTCGCCGGGCCAGGCGCACAATCGTGATGATGGGCCCGCGGCACAGCGGGCAGGTGTCTCTATCGGCAGCCCAGCGATGGACGCACTCCAGGCAGAAGGAGTGCCTGCAGGGGACGATGCGACCAGCGTTGGACAGCTGGCCCAAGCAGATGGGGCACGTCTCGTCCCCAAGGGCCTCCTCTGGCTCCTCCTGCTGTGGCCGCCGGCTCATGGTGCCTGTGACAGCTGCGACGTGGAGGTGGTTGTCCTCTGGGGAAGGCTGCCCTGCTGCCAGGCGCTTAGCAGCAGCCTGTGGTCCTCAGCTCCTCCCTTGCCTCGCAGGTCGCTGGCAGGACCTCGATGCCTCAAGTGCCACCAGCAGGACTACTGCAGACAGAAGCAGGAAGAAAAGATTTTAGCAGGAAACAGACATTAGCTTTCTAGGTTCAACCAAGTTGTCTGGAGTACTGTAGCTGTCAACATTCTGTGTATGGATTGCAAACATTGCTATTAAAATGGCAAATATGGTTATGATAGGTTATACTTGGCAAAACTACGCTTAGGAGGGATGAGATGTCTTTAGATTTGAGAACATTACCTAAGGACCTCGATGGCTTGTGTGCAACAAGAATGGCTTCGTGTGTGCCTCTTGCAACACCTCGGCCTCTCTCTCTCCTTCCAGCCGTAGATCCTCGAGCTCTCGAGTCCCACCAGCTGGACTGGAGGCAGGTGCCACGCTCAGGGCATTTATAGCCAGCCACCTTTTGTGAGGCCATAGGGTGACATCATAAGGGTCTCCGGGTGCCCTGATGGCAGCACTGACAGAGGTCACCCAACCATCGTGAAACAATGCTGTTGTGAAAATGGTGCCCAAAGTAGAGCTTAAAACAACTAACTTAGCTGCACTTGTAAAAGATCAAAACTGCTGAAGCAGTTAAACAGTGACCAAGCATGTGCAAAACGGAGAGAAGTACAAGATGAAGAAAACTATGAGCCTTCATCAGAAAGCCCCCAAAGTGTGACCACCAGAGGTTATTGTGCCTGCGATAGGAGGAGGGTTTGACCTCAGTGCCAGGGAAGCTCATGGAGCAGATTATCTTGAGTGTCATCATGCAGCACTTGCAGGGCAAGCAGGCGATCAGGCCCATTCAGCGTGGGTTTATGAAAGGCAGGTCCTGCTTGACGAACCTGATCTCCTTCTATGACAAGGTGACATGCTTAGTGGATGAGGGAAAGGCTGTGGATGTGGTCTACCTTGACTTCAGTAAGGCTTTTGACACTGTTTCCCATAGCATTCTCCTCAATAAACTGGCTGCTCTTAGCTTGGACTGGCGTACGCTTCACTGGGAGCCGGGGAGGTTTAGGCTGGATGTTAGGAAGAACGTTTTTACTGAAAGTGCTGTTAGGCATTGGAATGGGCTGCCCAGGGAAGTGGTTGAGTCACCATCCGTGGAGGTCTTTAAAAGAGGCTTAGATGTAGAGCTTGGTGATATGGTTTAGTGGAGGACTTGTTAGTGGTAGGTCAGAGGTTGGACTCGGTGATCTTGGAGGTCTCTTCCAACCTAGATGATTCTGTGATTTTACCATCATGACAAAATTGTCCAGAAAGCCATAAAATTTGTCTCAATTAGTGTGTAAATGATTGCGGTCCTTATAACAGGGCAAAGTGCTGTTGTGCTTACCTAGGGGTACAGAGGGTTACAGAGGGTAACTTCTCTGTAATAGCGTGTGTTATTAAAATCTTTGGAGATAACGTTATCAGGAGCAGCACACAGTGCTACAACATTTATCATCTACCTGCTCTATTCTTGTCAGCATAGAGAACAAAGGAAAACTCAGGCTGAAGCAAAAATTTGAGAGCTAGGAGATGTTAACCTTCAGAAAATGTGCTGATACCAGATACACTTAAGCAACTGCATGAAGAAAGTGACTCTGTACTTGCAACCATGTTATTCTGCATTTGTTATGAGTAAAATTATATAGTAATCTCCACACTGTCACTGAACTCTGTAGTGCACAGACAGCAGCCATCCCAAGCAGCAAATGATGGCAGACCTATGCATTATTATTCCTGTTGAGGGGGCCTGAGTCTAAGAGATTAAGTATTATAATCAGTAAAGCATTTTGATGTGATAATGACATCCAGAGTGATGTGTGAGCTTACGGGCTCACTGGCCAGTGTCTGGGAGAACTGGGCAGCTCCACCTGGGAAACACATCAGCTGGTGTGCTGAGAAACAGTGAGGCATCCACAGCCGGGTGAAAGGACAAGCTGGAGGAAAGGAAATGTCTAAAGCTCTAGAGCTAGGATGCTGAACTTTCCAGTGCTACCTTCATAAAGTCTGCAGCATGAGAGGCTCCTTGTTGGGTGTTAGATGAGGAGAGGCATTGCTTTCAGACCTGGTTTGGTCTAAGCTGGGAAGTGCTGACAACATGTGGCCAGGAGGAGTTCCTACAGTGGTTTTAAAGACCAAGAAGGAGATGCTGAGTTTTGCAACCTGCTATCCAAGACTTTAAAGAAAGTAGTGCTGCAAATGGTCCCCTCCATGCAGTGAAAATTTATGGCTGAGTTGCTGTACTGGGTCTGGCTGGGATGTTAACTTTCCCTGCAGCAGCCCATACAGTGCTGCGCTCTGCACTTGTAGCTAGAACAGCAGTGGGATCACACCGGTGTTGCGTCTGCTGCTGAGAAGTGCTGGCACAGCATCAGGACTCTCTCTGACCCTCCTAGGGGGTGGGCAAAAAGTGAGAAAGAAACATCACCAGGGCAGCTGACCTAACCCAACCAAAGGGATATTCCATACCATATGATGTCACACTCAGCAATAAAAGGTGGAAAAAGGAAGAAGAGGGGAGGGGTGGGCTCTCGTTGCGAAAACGTCTGTCCTCCTCCCGAACACCGGCTACGTGCGTTGAGGCCCTGCTTCAAGGACGTGGTCAAGCATCGCTCATTTGTGGGAAGTAGAGAGTAATTTCTTTCCTCTGCACTTCCACATAGCCTTTACTTGTTTTGTTTAGTTATTCCCTTTCCCCCTCCCTCTTCCCCTTTCCCTTTTTTCCCTTTAGTTGAATTGTTTAATTAATAATAATATTTCCTTAATTATATACATATATATATATATATATATATATTTCCCTCTTTAATTAAATCATCCTTATCTCAACCCATGAGTTGTTCTTTCCTTTACTTCTTCCCCTCCTCATCTGAGGAGGGGGAGTGAGAGAGCGGTTGTGGTGTTCAACTGCCTAGCACGGTAAAACCACCACAGTTGCTTCTTTCTTTTTGTATTGTTTCTTATGTTTTTATGGGTGTGACTGTGGACTAGACAGTGATGGTGTTCCCTTCAACTTGCAGCTGTGTCTCAGGATGCTGGCAGGCAGGGCTCCTGTGGAACATTTTGTGTTCCAGACAAAGGGAAAGCTAATAACCTCAACATGCTACTAAGGAAGCTTACAATTTGCCTTTGGTCCTGCTTAGCCCATGCTACAAATGCACTTTGAATAAATACCAACATGAAATCAAGGCACATTTCAGACAAGTCAATCTAAATTCTCATACTGGTTTGATAGCCTGAGCTTATTATTGCTAGATCACAGGAGAATTTAAGGAAGGATAATTCTGCCTCAGTTCTGGAGAGAAAAAAATAATAAAAAGCAAAAAACAAAAAGACAGAAAATGTGAGAACATCTGACAGTAAATGCCAAGGCACTTCAGGGTCATGTTGCTATCCTGAGACCAGAGAGCAGGTTATTTGGGAAGGGATGTTCTGTTACATCTGAAAGGACATATATTAGCTCTGGTAGCAAAGTTAGCAATGGACATTGTGGTAACATATCTTATTGTGCTGAGCTTTAAACAGTGAATAACAAAGAAGTTGGAGATGAATTAATTTTAATGATTACTTATAAATTACCTAACCTAGAAGGGGACTTTGCTTTTCCTTACTTTTACCCAGCTAAATGGATATGATATAGTTGTCATTTTACATCCATATTTGTGTTCTCTATTGGCACAGTTTCACAGTTGTTTTCTCTCCCTTGCTAGGTGTATGAAATAAAGGGCTGAGTACTCATCATATCAGTAAAAGCTCTGTCCTTCTCGTATTCAGCTTGGATTTATGCCAGGAAAAGGCTTCAAAGCTCAAGTTCCTCCTTCTGCAGGTTATTTTCTTCTGCTCAGTTTCAGGCTGTAGCAGGTGGAATCTGCCTGGAAGAGTTACTAAGATAAAGTGTGAATTATCCGGAGTATACAGACAGGAGTTTCCCTTTCTTATTTCCCCAGCATCTGTGTATGACCCTGCCTAATAGCATTGCTACACACCTGGTGCTCAGGGAGCATGAAATCAAGGGCTATTGGCCAGGAGGTGCACATTTCCTGCATCTGGGAAAACAGTCTTAGGTTTCTTCTGAAGACCAACATAGCATGGTAGTAGCCAGGTGGGCTCACACCTGAGGTCCATCCCCGCTGCTCGGGGATGGAAGGGATGTCAGTCAGTGGGTGGTGAGCAATTGCGCTGACTTGTGTTTGTCTCATCCCATGAACTCTTACTTTTTTCCTCCTGATTCTCTCCCCCATCCCATCTCGGGCATGCATTATTCTGGTAATTTGGTTAGTAATAGCACCTTCGTTTCCATTTCTTGTAGTGTACGCTCCCTCAGATATGGTCACGACACACCACAGAGAATATTCTCCGGTAGCTTCTGGAGTCACTGCATCAGCTATGCCTGAGGTGCCAACCCAGAAGGACCCTCTGACAGCAGATGTCTTTTCTCAGGTCTCCGGCTGCAGGGAGTGCGTGGGACCCCTCCAGGAAGCCTGTACTGACAGTCAGCAGTGCTGTAGGAGGTGTCTATGATCTGTGTCATCAGGTAAGGAAGTTACAAGAGGAGGTCAGCAGGTTGCAGAGTATCCAAGAAGATGAGCAGGAGATATACAGGGTGTTCATGGAGACCCTACAGCTCCAGGAGTCCCAGCCTTGTACAGCAGGGGAGTTGTCAGAGGACTCCATGCCACATGAAGCAGTACATCATAACACTACAGAAGAGGGCTGGAAGCTGGTCGCTTCTCGTAGGAGGAGAAAGGCTGTTGCCCCTCCTGAAGTCTTGCCATTGAGGAACAGGTTCAGGGCCCTCCAGGCTGAGGAGGAGCTGGGCAAGTCTTAAGGGGAGGCAACTGGGCCGACAGACCCTGTGTCTAGTGAGAACACCCAGAAGAAGCGGAGAGGGATTGTTGTGGGTGACTCCCTACAGAGGCACCTATCTGCCACCCTGACCTCTTGTCTAGAGAAGTTTGATGCCTGCCAGGGTCTCAGATAAGAGATGTCATGGAATGACTGCAAAAGTCTGTCTGTGAGTCAGATTATTACCCTCTGCTGCTTTTCCATGTGGGTACTAAGAACACCAAGGGTAAATTAGAAACCATCAAGCAGAACTTTAGAGCTCTGGGCATGGCAATCAAGGGTCTGGGATCCCAGGTCATTTTTTCCTCAATACTTCCAGTGAGGGGGAAGGGTGGGAGGAGGAGGAGACTGATATTCCAAGTTAACAACTGTCTGTGTCGTTGGTGGTGACAACAGAGTTTTGGTTTCTATGACCATGGAAGCCTGTTTGAAGACGAAGAAGTGATGGGGAGAGATGGGATCCACCTCACTAAGAAGGGTATATGTGTCTTTGCAAACAGGATGGCCAACCTGCTAAAATGGCTTTAAACTAGGAAAGATGGGGGAAGGAGAGAGTTAGAGGGATGGGGTAGGGAGCAAAAAGCAGCTCAAGTCAGTATGCCTCTTGTGTGTGTATGCAGCCGGGGAAGTGAGTGCAGGACATGACTGTTGAAGATAGGTCATTCACTCAAAGATTAATAATGCTAAGAGGGTCCACTGATGATAGATTTCAGTGAGTTTTGACCAGATATGCTAAATTTTTGCCACATATTTGCAAACTTTATTAATAGTATCACTTAAATTAAAATCACGTCTTCTCAACGGGTTCTAGAATTGCAGAGGCAAGTAAAAGAGAGTCAGAGAAAATAAGGCAAAAAGAGATGCTCTGACTTTTTCCATGTGGCACAGATGTTGCAAACAGCAGCTGCCAAACACAGTAACAGGCAGCTGTAATCATAAAATATTTTATGATAGTAACATATGTCAATCTCTTCCAGATCTTTATGGATTTTAATATTTAATTAGTTTAGCAATTGATTATTCATTAGGGGAGAACTCAGAATTTCTATCCTGTGAGAAATTCCAATAATTCAACATGGATTTTTTTTGCCAAATTGTGAATCATATGATAACACTAAATTTCAGATGCCCCTCAGAGATGGGGGACCAGGCTTGTGATATACGTCTTTGGCAGTCAGCCATCCTGGTATGTCCTCTTCCATGTCTAATGCTTGAATCCAGGATGGACTTTGGATATTGTATTAATCTGTCGTGAAAGCTTACTAGCTGTGCAAGCTAGGGAGGAATGTTTTGCTCCCTATGAACAAATTTAGCTCCTGAGTTGATTTATTTTTTTATCTATATCCGAAGCCCTGTAGTCTGATGGAGACTGTGGCAGAAAGCAGAATGAGGTGGTGTTCCCATTTGTCTGATGGTTTGTTGGCTGTCCTACTTAAATTGCTAACTTTCAGGTCAGAGGGGGTCCTTTTGCCCTCCTTAGTAAGATGAAGGACAGGCAACTTCTGACTCTGGCCTATCTGAGTTTTCTGCTACTGATAAATGGTTGAGTTCACACAGCTTTTCTTCCTGGGAAATGTGTTTTTCTCTATGTAACTGTTTTCCACAGAACTCATAGAAACTTCATATTCTACTTCCCCATCAAATCTGGTTGAATTGGGCTAACTGAATCCAAAGTTACAAGGGAGAGAATTCCTAAGGGGGGAGGGGGAAGGAGGAGTAAATACATATATAAAGATATATATATATATAAACGTAAAGCATATTAAAAGAAGCCATCCTTGTAGCTACTAACTCATGCTGTGATATCTTTAATAAATAACATGATGTAGTAGGAAAATGGCTATAGAAGTGTAGGTAAAGCTACCTCCCCTGGCAGGCTGTCGGACAACACCCAGCCCCATAGGCAGTGCCACGAGGTTGATATGAACAGGTATTAGCAGCTGCGGTATTGGGATATAGCTACCAGGAAATACTTGGGTTTCGGCTGGCTACACAGGTCCAGGTTCTTACCTAGGTGCACAGATGCAGCTTACAGCGAATTGAATGATTAATCTCTGTGAGAGAATCTTTTCTGTTTGCACTGGAAGGGTGATGAGGAATGTTTGCTTCACATTGTCTGAACAGAAATAGGGATTTTTGCAAATTAATAGGTATTTATTTGGTATTCTGTGTTTAGCTTAATTCATTTATCACGTCAGGATATTGCCTAAGGTTAAAGCCTTACTTGGAAATGATAGCATCTTGTTCCTTGCTGTGTGACATTTTGAGTGTCATTGGCCTCGGTACTTCCTTTGTCCCTTGATCTCTAGAAAAGAAAGTGTTGTCCCATGGCCAAGACATGCAGCGCCTGCAGCTCTAAATGGGTTCACCCAATCGCAGCTGGCAAGGCTCCAGAAAGTCAGGTATTTGCAGAAAAAAAGGTAGCACCACACATTTGTTTGTTGAAGTATTCAGCTGCAGGTACACTGGAGTGCTCCTAGCAAACAAGCAACATTGTATTTTAAATTTCCACTGAAATTTAGTTTCTTCCTCCCCCCATGCTCCCTCTTACCACAGAGAAGATATACTACTCTTTGAGAGAGAGAGGGAAATTAAATTACTTTAAGAAACAAGATTGATGGGCCCAAGGGGGGGGAAATAAATAAATAACTAAAATAAAGATTGGAATTCTCAGCTGTTCTCCAGGGTGATTAAATTTTAATTGCAGGAAGTGCCTCATGTTGAACCTGCAGGCTGCACTAGGATAGGTCTGTAAGCTACAAAAGGAACACATGTAGTGTTAGCACATATATTTAGTGCTTTAGGCAGCTCTGTATTGAGTGGGTACAACTGAATAATTGGAAGGGCTGACATTGTAATGATTCCTGCTTTCTCTCATTATTCCAAAACAATAGGAGACACCCCTGAGGTGAATGATGCATTGTTTCATTATAACACCAAGCAAGGATTTGGCTGCTTTTCATCTGGCGCTTATGGTGTTACTCATTTCGGTTATGGAAATGGTATCCTTAATTATTCACATTTACTAGGATTTCTGCCTACAGAGCTGGTTTTGCACTCTCATCTCTGAGCTACAACCTCCTGGAGCCAGATCTTGGTATGAGCTTGCCTGCAGTGAAATCTGCTCTGCTCTACCCATCAAAGCCAACCTGCCAGACTCTCAAATTAAGGCTACAACTTCCAATAGTGACTAGTGTTTCCGAGTGCCTGAAGTCCTGAGTTCAGGCACTAACCCTGCTTAAACGTTGTTCAGAGAAAAAGAGGTTAAGGAAGCCAATTTCATGAGGAGCAGTATCAGAACAATGCTATGAACTGCAATTATCAGCCTGCTTTAGTGCTCTCGTTTCTGCTGTGATAAACGTAGGATTCATCAAAGCAGCTGTCCAGCATGGTCATGATTTTCTCTAGAATGGTAAACATAGACACAGGGACAAACAAGGAGACGAACGCCTATTTTACTCTAGAGATACGTCCTTTTGTAGCAGGTATATGATTAATTTTGCAAAATAAATAAATAGTAATAATAATAATAATAATAACCATTGCTAATTCTGCAATCAGCAAAGCCAAACCTAAGGTTGCTGCCATGCTGGTTTGCCTATGAAAGTTCTAGGAAGCCTATTGGGTCATTCGTTATAGTACCCATTAATTTCTCTGGCTTTTCAAGGACACCTATTTATTTCCTCTGGTAGTTGCATGTACCAGCCTTGGAATTAAATGGTCTCTATTGAAAAAGGCTGGAAGTTGTTGAGTTTCTTTGCACAGTATAATTGATGTAGTTACTTAAACAGAAAAAGTGAGGGACAGGTGGTTTTTTTTGTTTGTTTTGGTTTGTTTTTCTGACGGGGTAAGATTGTTGCAATACTTCTAGACTGGGTGACAGTAGAGCAAATACTTAAATAAATTAACTTGTAAAGTCAGCTGTTTATATAAACAATATTGTGAAATAAAATTAGATATAAGTAATATAAATAATAAAATCGGATATCCATGAAAATAATATGAATATATAAATACAGGCAATATTGTGAAATAAAACCTGAAGCATGGTTGTATTATTTAAAACCTGCAATTACTCTCTGTGGGAATCATGGCTGTTTAAAATGATTATACTGTAAGCGAAGAATAGGTTCGAGACCACCTGATGAAACTAAACAAGCACAAGTTCTGTGGGGCCTGATGACATGTATCTCAGGATCCTGTGGGAATTGGCTGATGTAGTTGCCCAGCCACTCTCCATCATATTTGAAAAGTCCTGGCACTCAGGAGAAGTCCCTGGTGACTGGAAAAAGGGAAACATCACTCCCATTTTTAAGAAGGGTAGAAAGGAGAACCCAGGGAACTTCAGACTGGTGAGCCTCACCTCTGTGCCTGGGAAGATAATGGAAAAGATCAGTATTTTTTTCACACCAAAAACTGTTTTTTCCCCTGGAATACATTTAAATTAAGTGGTATTCCCAAAGATGGCAAAAAAAGTCCATTGACATGGAGTCAGCACTTGTTTCATAATTCTGCCATTCCATTACTTACACTATTTGCACACCAATAGGTTCTGATATTTAGCAGGTACATATCCACTGAGAAGAGTTTGCATTATTACACCATTTCACAGGTTTTTGCACACTTTGTTTAAGACCTCAGAAATATCCCTATACATTACAGGGATTTGAAAATGCTTTAATGCTTTCATATTTCAGTACTAAACATCTGAGGAAATACTAGATAATCAGTTTGATTTTTAGTTTGAAAACTTTTCTGCAGATTCCTCAGAAGTGAAATGGGCAAATGTCAGGAGATCTTCAGCAATAATGAGTACTCTGGAGAGTGCTTCTTTCTTTTTTTTTTCCCCTTTTCTTTTCTGTCATCTTCGCTTTCTATTTATTTTTTAAAATATTTGTGGGCTGACATTTAAGGTTTTACCTGTTTGTCCTTTCTCTCTCAATCCTCTTTTTTTTTTTTTTTTCCTGGCATCATTTCTTCAATTTCTGGTTTGATTGCAACTATTTTTTTTAACTTCTGGGTACATTTTTGTGAGCTTTGAAGTATATTTTCTTCTAGTTTCTATAGCAAGAACTTCTCTACATTCTTTAATGGTCACTGAACAGCAGCTGTTCATTCTACTTCCATTTCAAAAATTGTTTTCTGTATCGATTTTATATTGTCTTCAGGAATGACAATCCAACAGGTGGATTTCCATCCACAATTAGATCCAGTTGTTCTCTTGAAAAAGCACAGAAGTCTTGTGTGATCTTTGTAGTTAAACTGAATGGATTTATGTTAATTTGGATTGATTCAAAGTTGCTTGTGATACCAGCCATGTTTTGACCATAGTGCAGTGTTTAGCACCTTTCGGTTTCCACAGTCTGGTTCCAATGCTGTGATCATTCTCTCTGTCTTGTATGCAGAGTTTTTATTCATTGCTGCAGCCTTCAGTGTCACTTTGCTCTAGGACTCAGTGTTGGGTCCTTCAGTGCTGGGCATGCATATATGCTTTGCCCTGGAGCCAGTGCCTCCTGAGCAGCCACATCCCTAATTCATTACAGTAGGTTGGTTTGCTAATCTGACTGGTCAGAGAAATGCAGGTCACCAGCCCTCTTCCAGTCCCTGGCCTGGAGCACAGACTCATAAAAGTACTGTTGAGAAGGAATTCGGTATGTCTCTAGTTGCTCATCATACCCTGAGCATAACTACAGACAGAGGTAGATCAGTAGGTCAGGGCATTCATGGTGTTGTCTTGCCAAGGGCTGAAAACCTCCACAGGTGAAAAATATTTCAGATTATCTAAAATCTGGACAGTTCCTGATGGCTGCCGTACTTCAAGCGTAAGTTTCAAAGTTTGGTAAGAAAAAAGCAAAGTGTGGAAAATGGAGAACAAGTGCTCTTATGATTCCTGTATGTTCTTCAAGCACATATCTGATACAGCAGCTCTGTTAAATTTTGTGGTCATCCCTTTGTTGTGAAGGTACCTTATTTCTGCCTATTGCCTGTCCCCCAGAAAGGAACAGTGCTTAGCATTTAATTAAGAGAGTCTGCAATTATGAAACACTCAGTTTTATGCACATTTATATTTTTTCAGGATTGGCTTCGCATAGTGTTAAATATTTATGTCTTGGAGATGATGTCTTCAACGAATTCTGCAGTGACTGATATGTCTACATTCAGCTCTGACTCATGAGTGAAGACTGATGAGAAATTCAGGATCCATTTGTTGTTCTGAAATGCCATGCAAGAACGATTTGAAACTCTTCTAGGAATAACGGTAAGAATGCAGATCATGCAAATGAATTGTGATTCCTAACTTAAGTCTCTCCTTTTAATTTTTTCAAGGGGAAAATAAAAGACAAAACAAACAAAAATTAATTTTGCCCCAAATCCAGCTTCTGTGGCAGCGGTCTTTTTTGTTTTAAGTGGAGATCTGATGCTGTGCTCCTAGACCATTATGAATGTGTAAGACACCTATGTGCACACATGTACACACACAACTGATTTCACATTTTTTCTCTTCAATTGCTGATCCAAATGAAATATACATATATTTTTTATTTTTATTTTTTGTCTTAGCGACACTAGGACAGCCTGGGAGGCAAGAATTTTGATTTGCAAATGTGGAGAGATTTTGCAATTATTATCCATCAGACAGTGAGAGAGAATCAGGAGTATGTATAGTCTTCTCCCTTGAGCAACCAGCAAGGGAAGAGCATATTCCTAACTAATTTACCTAGAAGGTGGCATTCTAGGTAAAAGTCCATAATTCCTCTGTTTGGTGCCAGATTTGATTCTGGGTCTCCATCGTGCTGAGTCAGTACCCATTCAGAATATTCAGCATATACCTCTACGATGAGGCAAAATCTTTATTCTAAAGGCCTAGACTTTCCAATGATTTTTTTGTCAAGCTGAGAAAACTTCCTCTAGCAACAATTTGTCATATCTGATGAATCAAAAATTAATATCTGGCTTTTGATACGCTGCCACTGATTCTTCACTTGGTCTCTGTAATGTAACATGAATGGACTATAGGCTATTTCTCATTTTATGCATACAGACTTTCCTCTCTTAGCTTGAATCAAATAAATGAGATTTCCTAGAGCCTAAGGAAGAGATCACTTGATATATCTTTGTAACTGTTTCTCATTTAATTCACTGAAGATCTGTGCTTTTGTATTTTGGTAAAACAACCTTTTTTGGTCGTATTGCTTAAAATGTACTCTCTACCTTATGGGAAGCATGAACATGGGCTACTCCCTTTGTTACTTTTCATAATAGTGTATTGTTTCTTCCTTAGTCTATAAGGAAAGAGAACTGGGATTTTTTTATTTTTTTTTCCCTGGTATTTCTTAAGGAACAGAAAGCATTGTGCTTATAAAAGAAATCAGCGGGGAATCTTCCTGAAAATTAATTACAAGGATGACATAAGCCCTTCACTGCAGAGAAGAATATCAAAGGTAATAATGAGAACTTACTTTTTGTTGATCAGCATACAAAATAGATTACATCAAAGATGAACTCTCTAAAGTATAAATTGCTCCAGCAGATGGCTCTGTGGTTTACATAATGCATTAGCACATGGGAGGGATGCTTATTGGGCAAAGATGCAGAAGAGTGCAAGAGCAGTGAGATCGGCACATGGATAAAAAGGCCATGATGTCAGCCACGTGGTGTTAAACAGCTTGATCTGTTGCATACAACCTGCTATCCGCCCTTGACTGGATTATTGTATGTTCTTGCAAACAACATACTGAAGATGAGAGTAAATATCTTGCCTGGTCCTTTAGGAGTTCAGATTGGAGTCTTAACTTCCTCAGGAGGCTCTCTTTACTGCAGTGTATGAAGATAGAGGGTAGAAGGATGTGAAAATAAACTGTAGCATGCTGCCCAGTAGAGCATTGTTGGTGACCTTAGCAGGTGACATATCATCCAAGTCTCTTTATTCAGAAGAAACAGCTTGACAAGCTCTATCACCTTGTGTGGCAGGTTCAGATGCTTGAGGGCATATCGAGCTGCACTGGGTTGGGGCGGCAGATTGTAGCCCACTGGCTCTCTTTCTGTAAATACGGCCTTACTTATCGGACAGAGGAGCTGCTGGTATCTGAACCCATCATGACATCTGCCTATTATTTAGGTTCCTCATTTGCATCTCAGTTGGACTGAGAAGATCTGGCTGCAAAGCCACTGCTGAGACTAGAAGGATTTGATTTTAATCTAAATCAAATAGGCTTTTTTTTTTTTTTTTTTTTTTTCCTTCTGGTGAACTTTCAGTACTTTGGCACTTTTCTCACAATGACATGTGACAAGAATTGTAGGAACATTAGATACATGGGATTCTTCCCTATATGCTCTCTTTTATATATTAAAACTTTTCACCTTTTTCAGCACAGGGACCCTTCAAGAGAAAAAGGTTACAAGACACCTAAGCTACCATGTATATGAAGCTAGAACTATTAGTTTTGCTAATTTTACAGAAATCAAGATTTATCATTCTCCCTTGCAAAAATCCAAGGACTCTCTTTTTCCTAATACATCCTGGCATGATCAAGAAACATCCTTTTCATGTTTTTATTACAAGCCTTTTATTTTATCTGCTGACCTTTACACATCTTTATTGGTTTGTTTGTTTGTTTTTGTTAATAAATACATTAAAGGGTGACACTTAATGAAGCTTAATGGGGGTCTATGTCAATGCTAATTATCATCTTACATTACTATGAAAGCTTAAGCTCCCACTCACTGATACCCACCCCTGCCTAAATAAATAAGTAAATAAATAAATAAATAAAATAGAATAAAATACTTTATTTCTTTCTTTAACTGTTAAGCAGGACACTAGATCTTTTCCTGTAATGGGATAGCTTCTGCATCAACTTGAATACAAGGTAACTCATTTATCTCCAGCAAGCCTCCCAAGCTTCCATTCTCCCTTCTTGTATTTCTGCAATGCTAAAACATTTCCATAGGGTCAATATATGATAGGAAATTGAAATACTAGCAAGAAGCCTGAGAAGAACTCACAGTTATACACATCAACTTTAAGTAAATAAATAAATAAATTTCCTAATAAAACCTGCAAAGACAACTCTCACAGTCACTGATGATAGATCTCAAAAATAGAATGAGCATTTGAGATTGTTTTAAGGAATCTTTGCAGCATTTTGTCAGAGCAAAACCACTCTTCAAACTGAGATGTCAACAGCAAAAAATAAATTTCTAGATTAAAAAAAAAAAAAAAAAAAAAAGCTACTCTTCGCTACCAACTATGTTAAAACACCTTTTTACTTTTTTTATTATTTTTTTTTTGGTGGAGGGGTTAACAAGGAGTTGCTTCCATGTGCTGGAGACCAAAAATACCTCAAGAACAGATGCCAAAGGTCTCAAAGGTCTGACAGGTGCTGAGATCATTTGAGAAGCCTGGGTCTCCTGTCTTCCAGAACACTGGAAGGTATTTTACCAGCTTACTCCTGCAGAGAGATCATGACGGATTATGGTCACTGAATATGTCTCATCCATGTTCCCTGTGTGAAATCCAATGGGAATGAAGATGAAACAAAATCAGCATCCCCTTGAGGCTGGCATCCTCTTCCAGGGAATATGTAGTTGTAGCTATTCCAGAGGCAAACCTTTCCCTAGTATATGGGTAAAAAGTGCTATATTTTGAGAAGAAATATCAGGTTCAGCAATCAGATTAAGGGCTACAAAGATGGTGAAGGGCCTAGAGGGGAAGACGTACGAGGAGCGGCTGAGGTCACTGGGCCTGTTCGGCCTGGAAAAGGGGAGGCTGAGGGGAGGCCTCATGGCAGCCTGCAGCTTCCTCACGAGGGGGAGCAGAGGGCAGGCGCCGATCTGTTCTCTGTAGTGAGCAGTGACAGGACCCGAGGGAATGGTGTCAGGCTGTGACAGGGGAGGTTCAGGCTGGCTATCAGGAAGAGGTTCCTCACTGAGAGGGCTGTCGCGCACTGGAACAGGCTCCCCAGGGACGCAGTCACGGCACCGAGCCTCTTGGAGTTCAAGGAGCGTTTGGACTGTGCTCTTAGTCATAGGCCTGAAATTTTGGGTAGAACCATGTGGAGCCAGGAGTTGGACTCGATGATCCTTGTGGGTCCCTTCCAACTCAGGATATTCTATGATTCTGTGATTCATGTAGCCAGAAGCAGGCGCATGCTTCAGTCGAGTCCTCTCAGTGCGTACCAGATGTATTTGGCCCCATGTGCTTTGGAGAAGAATGCTAGGAGTTGCATCTTGTGAGAAAATACATTTGACTTGTTGGGGAACTGGAATTGAGAGGAAAAGAGAAAAGAAATGACTTAGCTGGAAAAATACTGATTCTGGCACCCAGGAAATTCCTGCCTTGGGCTTGCTCTTTTTTTTGAAATTTCATCATTTCCACCTTCTTACCAGTTACAAAGTCCAGGTTAGCCCTCTTCAAAGATATGGGCCTCTTGAAGGCCCTGGATCTTGAAGGAGAGGTAGGTGAGGATGCGGTGGAAGGCCTGCCTACAAGGTCACATAAGAAGAGGCAGCTAACACCACTTCTCAGGACTGCCTCCAAAACGAAAGAAAGAAGGGTAAGGTCGAGAGAGGTTCTCTTCCCCCTCTACTCTGCTCTAGTGAGACCACATCTAGAAAATTGCATCCAGTTCCGGGCCCCTCAGATCCAGAAGGACAGGGAACTGCTTGAGAGAGTCCAGCACAGGGCCACAAGGATGATTAAGGGAGTGGAGCATCTCCCTCATGAGGAAATGTTGAGGGAGCTCGGTCTCTTTAGCTTGGGGAAGAGGAGACTGAGGGAAGAGGAGACCTTATTAACATCTATAAATATGTAAAGGGCAAGTGTCAGGAGGATGGAGCCAGGTTCTTCTCAGTGACATCCAATGATGGGGGCAATGGGTGCAAGCTGGAACATAGGAGGTTCCGCTTAAATATCAGATGAAATTTCTTCATGGTGAGGGTGACAGAACACTGGAACAGGGCTGCCCAGTGGGATTGTGGAGTCTCTTTCTCTGGTGACATTCAAAAACTGCCTGGACGCATTCCTGTGTGACCTGATCTAGGTGTTCCTGCTCCGGCAGGGGGATTGGACTAGATGATCTTTCAAGGTCCCTTCCAACCCAAGCCGTTCTGATTCTATGATCTCTGCAGCAGTCCAAATTGACCAAGTTTGACTCTTCCTGTTTTCTCGATTTGGCTCAAAAGTGGTTTCTGCCAAGTTTTCATGTTTGAAGGAATCTGAGGATGAAACCTTCAGTATAGGCAACTGCTGCTAGAATTGTTTCACAGGTTACAGAATGAAAATACCCTCAGTCTGATACTCAGATCGTTAGCTCTTTGTGATCAGTTTTACTGATGAACAGGTTTTTATATCTAGCTATTGTTCATTTGCCCACTGCTGTATTTGTAGTATGATATGGTTGACCTAAGCAGTTCATGCTGCACAAAAGAATAGGGTTTAGGCTGGTTTCTGTCCGTGTCTTAATTGGGGCCAGATTCTCACCAAGAAAAAAACACCATAAACATTATTACTGGCTTTCCTACTATTTAACCCAGTTTTCCTGTAGCATAAACTGAAGGAGATTGCTTTTTTAACTAGTCTAGATTTTGGAACGCTGAGTAAACTGTAATTCTTTTCCCTGTTTTTATTTATAAATTGTGTCTCCTAACAGCAATTCCACACCCTAGACAGAATATCTCTAAATGTGTACTATATTTCCAAAGTTGTTATTAAAGTCACTCAACCTTGCATTTTTATACCACAATCCAAGGCATATTATCACTGTGTACTCCAGTAAAATGCTGAAGTGTCCCTCTTAGGTATTGGGCAGAATCGTTAATGACTGGCTGTTGGAAGCTTTTTTGTGACTTAAGGACAGGCACAGCCAAAGAACTTCTCAGACTGTCAAATGTGAGAGAGAGAAAAGCTTTCACAATTCTTTCACAGTTGTTATCATGGGTTTGCAGAGGAGCAGAATATGGGGTCTATGCCCTGATCAACTATACCTGGAAAGAACCAGGAAACAATTTCTGGCTTGCAGGGGTGTAGTCTAGATGTTTATTAGGGCAGAAAAGAAAAGGAAAACTTTTTTCCCCGGTAATTCTGCTTACAAATTGCTATACTGTTCCGCAGTTCATCCTCATTCCTTGTTTTCAAGGGCAGAATCATTGTTTCTTAAGGGCTCATCTGCACCCGCTGCTTATTTCCCTACTTGTAGTCAATGTACAAAATTACAGCTGGTTACATTGGAAATAATTACGATGTGAAAAGTACAGTATTGTGACTTCAGTTATAGGCATAAGTAGCTGAAGCAGATGAACCCTTACAAAATATAGATAGTATTTTTATGCAAGGAGCCTAGAAAATATAGAGCAGGGAAAGAAGGAAGGAAGTTAGGGAAGCAGAAGTGTTTCAAAGTAAATAGATTTTCAAATTTCAGCATGAATATCAAATTCATGCAAATATCAGTTACACTTTCATGCCTGACACTTTTGCTCTAAGGAATAAATATGTTCTTGCCATGAAGAAGAGTTGTTCATTTCCAACCACTATTAAAATAACAATGAGAAAATTAGATATAAACAATCATAATAACCATAGATTTATTAAGAGATCACAACCATCACAACATTCTTAGGTCTTTATCCTTTCACTCATTTTCCAGAGGAGAACGAATCCATCCAAGACTCAAATGTCTCACTGTGACCTGGGTAAGTATCATCTCTGTGCTGGATGCAGCTGCTCAGCTGAGAAAGTTAAACTCCCCCCTGTTCTGTCTGTCATTTCCCTGGAAGACATCACTTTGCTACAACTATATTCCTGCTGATAATTCATATGAACTAAATCCCTGAGAATTTTACAGTACATAGAATACTTAATCAGCCCTCAACACGTTATTAAGCCTGACTCTGGCAGTCTAATAAGCATTAAGAATAGCATATTTTATCAATGAACTCTCCCATTACTTATACAAGAAGCTACTGATTAAGTGTACAACATGGTAATGTCATTGAAATGGAAATCTTTATACAGTAATGACTAACATTGCATATTGGCTGCATTCTATAAAATACATTTCAGTTTCTTTTTCTTTTATCTTGACTACCTATAATCGCAGCTACTTCATAGTACGTTCTGCTACTTAGAACTAATTCTAGTTTCTCTAACTAAATATAAAGAAACAATCAATTCTTGAACTTAAAACACATACTAAACATTTCATTGTTCTCCTGTTTTCAGGTAAGTTGTCAATTAATGTGGCAATTTGCGTGTTGCCTGAAGGATCAGTGACCGTGTCACCTGTGCTTGTTGCTGCACTTGTCCACTACTTGAAACCCTATCAAAGTGGAACATGGAGAAATAGCAAAAGGACCACTGTATCCTCCCATGGAATCCACTGTTACTGGATGTTGAGGAGCCTTTTCACACTGCTGTCCAAGGGAAATAACCCACTGACACTAGTGGTAACTGGTAAACCATGGGACCAAAAAAGAAGGCATGTACTGAATGTAGAAGAATAAAGAAGATCTGGACTCCTCTGACTTTTAGAATGGTCTTGGGTGAGTCATTTCAAGCTTCCAGGTGAAACATTGCTTCTGTTAAGTTAATACAAGCATACCTCTTTTCCCCTCTGCAATACAGAGAATAATAAAATTTCTCTTCCTTGCCTGGGTTACAGAGAGTTCACAGGGCTTTTCAAAAGGGAATTATCACTCAAAGCATCTCATCTCAGCACTCACCTTAGGCCATCAATACTTTTGCAGTACAAATAGTGGTGATTAAAAAACAGATAAACATCATTGAGGTGCTAGGAAAAAAAAAAAAAAAACCACCACAGTCCAACTAAATGGTCTTAGAATTCAGGCCTTGTCCCAGGGCTTCTTGAGAAAAATTGACTATAGGTGCAGTATTGTTTTCTAATTACAGTGGTTTTTGTATGCCCCAGGAGGGTGCTAGGTGAACTTAGAGCAGCCAGAACAATATATCTTCTGTCTCCCAAAAATCCACTTAGCATGAGCCTACTTTTGCCATCACTTCTGCTCTCTCTAGTCAATGCAATCTCTAAATATTCTGAGCACTTCCTCTTGCACAGACTGCTCTCCTGACTGATCTACTGTGCTTGCTTTCTGTAAAGGTAAATGTAGATTAAAGGAATAGCTGGAATCCAATCTTTACCTTCTTCAATATTTCAGGTAGATTTATTATCTTCCAACCCCTTCATTTGCCACTTTAATAAATACCTGAAAAGTTAATTCATTAATAGGAATAACTTGAAAGTTTCCGCTTCTTCATTTATTAGCGAGACAGCAATTGTAACTTAGGTAGCAATAAGAAATTGATGAAGAAAGAGTAAACGTCTGAGTGACACAGTAAATGTTTTTGAACTCAATAAATGGGTTTTAAGATAATTAATCTTGCATTGTTAATAGTTGGAGAAGGACTGATCCAAGTTTTGTGTTCTTTGGATATTTCAGCATGAGGCTATTTATGCCTTTTCATTGTGGAAGTGCAATGTGAGGTTAGAATAAGGAAAGTTTATGAAGGAAATTAAAGTGAACAGATCATTTTGGATTTGTTGGAAAAAAGTGCTAGTTTAAGAAACAAACAAAAAAAAAAAGTAATTTGGGTGGGAGGAAGAACATTCACTCTCTCTCACTTCTTTGCTTATAAAAAGCATATAGAAGAAGCAGAAAAGTGAATTGTTTTTCTTCCCTTTGATTCAAGCTGCAAGACTGAAAGCCATGGTGAATTGCATCATGCATGGAAGTGAAAGAAGGGAAGAGAGGAGAGAAAAAATATATTTGGGGGAAAATACCTTGAGTTCAAAAACTTATGTTCTCCTCTCCTCTCTTGAAGCACTCGCCTGAGAGCAGTCCAGATCTGCCTGCAGCTTAACAAGGTGGGTCCTGCACTTGGGTCATAACAATCCCATGCTTGGAGAGGAAAGGTGCCTGGCAAAAAAGGACCCAGGGGTGCAAATTCAGACAAGAGAGATTGTGACAGGGGAAGTGGTGATGGGAGACAAGGAGGATATGAAGAATTTAGAGCACCATCAGGATTCAGTCTTATCACAGGGAGGACAAGAACTAGGAATCCAATCATGCAGGCCCCACCCCAGGAGGTTTTGAGCCCACAGGGCTTGCCAATCTTGGCAAAAAATCCTTTTTTATCCTCTGACTTTATAAATTGGAAAGAGTCAACAGGTTCTTATTGTGAAAATCCTGGAAAGGTATACAGAGTATTTCTAATAGACTGGAAAGATATATGCAAGTCCTGTTGAATGCCATCCAGAAGAAAAGGCTAATGAAGAAAATAGGAGGATTAATGTAAGATAGGGCCCTGAGACAACAGGTGAATAACAACACAAATTGATGGAGTGGACTTATGCCAATCTTCCATTTTGCCTTTCTGCTTGGCCCAGTAGGGAGGAAGATGGAGACTGGGAGATTGCTTTCTGCATCTCATAAAACATGTCAGGATTTAAACTAACAGCAATTATTTGGGGCTGTTATTTTGGGCTCTAATCATCTCTGTTACCTACCTGGCTGTTACCATTGCTAGCTCAGTTGGGCAGTCAGAAGACATTAATCAATGTTTTTAGTGACTTTGGTCACCTGAAGAGAAAACATGATACTGACATAATTTTACCACCTGTCAGACTCTATTAGCCAGGATGTAAAGAATCCTACTTATTTTCCTTCAGCCATTGAAACAGCCTTCAAGCTCTTCAAGCCATTTTTCCACTGCTAAACTTTTCTATTAAATACTGCAGCAGGAGTTGTCTCCACTCCATGTTTTATATAAGGAACACCAACAACAAGGAAAAAACATCTAAACCCACACCCTCATAGAAACACAACTAGCACAAAGAAGGCTTAATGAAAACTGAAAACCCACAGTAAATTAAACATTAATTGCCATGAATTGCTTCACCCATAGCGAAAACTACTGATGCAGTGGCATGTTTATTTCAAAAAGGATCATTAATGGGACTGATGGTGGTGGAGTGCAGAAAACATCGTCTTGCATAGCGTTTGAGAATTTAACTTGCCTCATTGTAAACACAGCCTTGATAAAAGCACTCACTGGAAACAGAACTAATATGCAGCAACACTTACACCCTGACATAGCATATTAGAATAGCATGTGGTGTTTATGTGCTACAGGCTGGTTACAGCCGACTCTGTGACACTCATGGATTTTGCTTATGGGCTTGAGTTTCACCAGCTTCTATTCCTGTCCTTGAATGTGAATTAATTCTCTTCTGAAGTGTTCTTTGGGGAGTACAGTCACAAGTGTCTTAGCCCAGACTGCACTGATGGCCCTGAATTTTCATGACCAGCCTCACCTAGGACCTTTGTCTACGCCCTGCCCACGGTTACAGGGGCTCCTGTAATTGAGTTTAATCCTGGTCCCTCCCTCCTGCCCAGAATTGTGTTTGAGGAGGATTGGTCCCCAGACCCTTGACTTGGACCCTGACTTGTGGGCTGATGTTGGACCTGCCTCATGCTTTAGTTTCAACACCATGATTAAAAGCTGATGTGCAAAATTCACATAACAGTTTAACACTTATTACACTTTACTTATTTCTTATTTTCTTATACTTTAACACTTATTCACATTACAGACTTTTACAAAGAAGTGGCGTGTGCATTTTGAAGGTAGATTGCTTCTAAATAATCACTTTTGGGTAGTTTCCCTTAAATAATAAGACTGTAATATAAAGTACCCATTTACTGCTTTTTAGAGTACATATAAATGGCTGTCCGATTAAGGACAGTGAAAAATAAATATTTCATACAAAGCCTAGCCCACATTAAGAGAGCATAACTGGAAAGCTATCTCATTTTTTTTCCTCGTCATTTTTGCAATGAATAAAAATATTGCTATAATGTAATAAAGCAATTCAAAGTAGCTTAAATAATGTAAAACAGTGTTACTAAAGTTGGTTTGCTGTTCAGCGTGTTGTGATGCAAACAACTGCCATCGTTTCATAGGAAGACAGGATGTTGCTGTGTGCTGGGAAATTCACATAATGAGCACTAGCAGTGGGAATGAGACCTGTACGGTCTCATCTTCAGCAGTCTGTACTGGGCCCTGACTAGACAGAGCTTCAGTCTGCCCCAGTAGAGCTGGTTTAGGTTTGATCTTCAACTGGTGACTATGGGTGTGCTGCTCTGTGTCAGAAGTGGATCCTCCTGCTTGGTCTGATCCTTCAAAGCATAACTAAAATCCATCCAATTCCATTGTTCCTACAAAATGACTAGGATGGTTGTATTAATGGCTGATAAAGATTCACATTTCGTGTTTCCTTGCTTAAGTATCTTGCAGTCCAAAGTGGAAAGAGCTCCAGGTAGAATAGAATAGTTCGGGTGGAAGGGACCTTCAAGATCATCGAGTCCAAGTGCCTGACCTCTTGAGAGCTAACCAAAAGTCAAAGCCTATTAATGAGGGCATTATGTCTTCAACAGTGACAGGCACAGGGCATCTTTTTTGTGCCAGCAAATTCCACCCTTACAGCAAAGAATTTTTTCCAAATGTCCAGTCTGAACCTCCACTGACACAGCTTTGGGCCAATCCCACACATCCTGTGAGCAGCACTTTGCACTTCCCCTCCTCAGACAGCTGTCGAGAGCAATGAGGTTGCCTCTTAGCCTTCTTTTCTCCAGACTAGACAAACCAAGTGTCCTCAGCCTCTCGTCTTAGGAGAAGCCCATCCATCTGTTGCATCTCTCACGGGATGTCCTAGTGTTTCACAGAAAGGCACAAATGTCTCTTCCCTTGTTCACAGTGATGGGTGCGAAAACGTGCACTTCAACAGCTGCTCTCCCACGTTCTGCCATTTACCCGTGTGTTACTCATGCTGCAAAGTTCAATGACTGCACGAGAGCAGGAGCTGCAGAGGTACACTAGAGGTCCCTCTGCACCCAAGCATGAGCTAATGTGTCCCCTCACAAGAGAGGAAAGCGGCTCCATGCTGAGGTAAGTGAATGAAGGGGAAAATAAAGGGATCGACATTTCCTTTCCCTTTTTACTTTCCTTTCCTTTTATTTCCTTTCCCTTCTCTTTCATTTCCTCTACGTTTTCCTCCTGCCAAGCACACCACTGACTGCAGGGCAGAAAGGTTTGCCACTGCCTTTCCTGTCCTTTGCTGCCCAAGAGGCACCAGGGCTTGTAACTCTCTGACCCCAAGGCCTTTTTGCATCCCGTGGAGGATGTGCCAGTGCAGTGGCAGCAGACGGAGGCAGAGAACGTTGTCCCAAGCACGACGAGACACCCGGCAGCTCCGCTTTTCTCTCTTCCCCCCATTCCTGCAGGAAACCAACCCCCGGCCCCCCTCACGCAGCCCCTGTCCGGGCGCCCCCAAAATGGCGGCGGCACCGAGGAGCCGCCGGGCCCGCACCAGGGGGCCGGGGCCGGGGCCGGGCGGGGGGCCGGCGGCGCTGAGGGGCCGGCCGCCGCCGAGGGAGGAGTTTCCCCGGCCGCGGCTTAAGCCGGTGCCGGGGGAAGGCGGCGCCGTGCCGCGATGCCGTCCGCGGTGCTGCTGCTGGTGGCGGCGGCGGCGCTGCTGGCGCCCC